>NW_025999941.1:12605299-12660821 GCF_001458135.2 Marmota marmota marmota | reverse complement strand
GGGCATGGGGGTAGGAAAGACAGTGGAATGAGATGGACATCCTTACTTTAAGTACATGTATGAAGACATGAATGGTGTAACTCTACTTTGTATACAACCAGAGATACGAAAAATTGTGCTCTATAGGTGTAACATGAATTGTAATGCATTCTGCTGTCATATACAACAAATTAGAATAAATAAAAAAGAAAAACAACATATATATATATATATATATATAAAATATATAATTATAATATATAATGTGTATATAATATATATAATGTGTATATTATATATAATGTGTTATATATCTGGGCACAGTGGCACATGCCTATAAATAATCCCAAAAGCTTGGGAGGCTGAGGCAGGAGGATCATGAGTTCAAAGCCAGCCTTAGCAACAGTGAGGCCCTAAGCAACTCAGTGAGACCCTGTCTCTAAATAAAATATAAAAAGGGCTGGGGATATGGCTCCATGGTCAAGTGCCCCCAAGTTCAATCTCTGGTATCCCTGGCCAAAAAAAGAGAAATATATAAAAACAATTAAAGATTTCCATATAAAATATATCATAAAATTAAAACACAATAAACCAGGAAAAGGTATAAAAGAGATGAAAGATGAAGGGCAGCATTAGTATCCTGCATATGTACACAGTGCTCCTGTGAACCTATGAATCAATAATAGACAAATGACCTATTCAAAAGTGGGAAGAGAATATGATCAGACATTTTGCAGAAAAAAATATAAAACTGCAAGAAATATTTGATGATATCTCAAGCTCTCCAGAGATGGGAAATTTAAAAAAAGTATTTATAATATTGTGTTGGTTATTATGTAGAGAAAGGCCTTCATATATATATATATATCTTTGGTGAGAACATTAATGGAGGAAGGTAATCTACTTTTCAAATTCAAAGGGAAAATGCCTTTTGACTCAGAGGTTCTATTTTTTAGATTCTATCTCTTGCCTAATAAAAGGATTGCGGAAGTCTTCAGAGCAACATGATAATAGTGAAAAACTGGAATCAATCTCAACCCTCATCCTTATGGTATCTCAGTCTATAGAGTTTGTTCCACAAAATAAAGTAGTATATAAACATGGATGATAGATCTCTAAGATATATTACTGGTGTAAAAAAGCAAATTACAGAATGGCACATATTGACATTTATATAAAACCAAGATACATATATAATATCTGAATATACCATATAAATGCAAAGAAACAGGATTGGAAATACATACCCCAAACCTATGCCAATTTATTGTCATGGAGTCACAGTAGGAAAAGTTGAAGGAAAACTATTTTTGTTTGCTTGTAATGTTGAAGCCCATCTTGAATGTATTCATATATTACTAACATGATTTTTTTTTGTACTGGAGATGGAACCAGGGACACTTAACCACTGAGCCACATCCTCAGTCCTTTTTATATTTTATTTTGAGACAGGGTCTGGCTAAGTTGCTCAGGGCCTCTCCAAATTGCTGAGTCTGGCTTTGAACTTGTGATCCTCCTGCCTCAGCCTCCTGAGCCGCTGGAATTACAGGCATGGGCCACCGCGCCCAGCACCAGTGTGAATTTTTAAAAGAACCAAAAAGGAAAGAATTTTAATTTCTCTAAACACTCCTGAACCTACATCTTTCCCTAAACTGAAGATCTGCTTTGTTCTGCTGTGTTTTTAATTGGTCCTTCTCCTGTATCACAAGCTGATTACTGGATGCCCTTCCTATTCCCACAGGTTCAAATGTCCATATGTACTCAGGAGTCACCTGGAAAGGGCAGAGGGCTTGGAAACAATGTGACCCACATCTCTATTTTAGAGATTAGGCATCTCAGTGTGGAGAAAAGCTCAATAGCAAGGGTACGAACAAGGACCTGGCTCTTTGACTTGGAGCCCAAGGTCTTTCCATGACACTGAGTGGCAGGGTAAAGTCCACTTCAGGATGGCAGCCTGGAGGCCTCACCAACTGCAATGCATTATCCTCTGTGTCACCGAAAGCCCACCCACCCAGCAGGTGGGGTCCGAGGCCTCCAAGTACCGACTTTCTCAACAGGTCACCATATACACAACACCTCTGTTACAACCCTGAGGGACTTTGCTATACAAATCCTGGTAGTGTTCCACAGCCCTTGAGTCTCATTTCTGACTTGAAGAGGGAGAAGATCAGCAGAGAAGAAGCCCACGTTGCTGCAAAGATTTTCAGCTACTCCTCATCTCTTTTTTCCTAAAAATGCTATTTCACCATCAGCAAGGTATTAATGTGCATGCTCTGGGATCCCCAAATCACATCTGAAATACCTTCGTTTTCCTTTAGAGGTGACTCGGTTAAGCAGTGATGTATGCTACAGATGAGCTTTCTCCTCCATCCCATAATTATTCTACTTCAGGTTTGTCTCCCTCTACAAAACAGATTCATTTCTAAAAGACATATAAATCTCATCATTTTAACTCAAATTTTATTTCAAATGCCCTGAAAGAATACTTGATATATAAGGATCTCCTGCTGAATAACGTTTTAAATACGATCCATTAGCTGTAATCCAAAACACCATTCAATATGGTACCCACTGGCCACAGGTGTCTACAGAACATCTGAAATGCAGCTTGTCCCAACTGAGAAAATATCTCATTAAAAAATTTTATAATGATTATATGTTGAACAAGGATATTCTGGATATGCATGAGTACTTAAAACAAATCTTTCTTATTCCTTTCTCTTCCTTTCTTCCTTTGGTTTTTAAGTGTGACAACTGGATTAGTGAAAATTCCATATGTGGCTTGCATCCTACTTGGACAACATGGATCAAAATAGTTTTATAACTTTGGAATTCTTTGCAAGCCACTTCTCTTAAGGGGAAACTCATCTAAGAAAAGAAACATCACTTGCAAAGGTAGGTAAAATTTGGGCTTTTTGAGGAACCATTTAACATTTGATTAATTAAGTGTTAATTTAATAAAAGCAGGATGGAGTGCCCTGTGAATTGACTCTTGACTCCAAAGAGTTCATGGTTAAGGAGAAGGATTATGCCATTATGCATATCATTAATTACAATTGCCAATCTCCTCCACTATTTCCAAACCACAAAAGAAACAGTTCAAAAGTTTAAAAACCTATTCTAGGTAGAAGTATCCCAAAACTTCAAGTGCAGATTATAAGTGCTTATGAGATCTAGAAAGCACATAAGGGTTGTTATGAAATTTACATCTCCCAATCAAGAACAATTAAGTCAAAAACATCATTGGCTGGGCATGGTGGCACAAGTCTATAATCCCAGTGGTTCGGGAGGCTGAGGCAGGAGACTGGTGAGTTAATAAGCCAGCCTCAGCAAAAGGGAGGCGCTAAGCAACTCACTGAGACCCTGTCTCTAAATAAAATACAAAATAGGGCTGGGGATGGGGCTCAGTAGTCGAGTGCCCCCGAGTTCAATCCCCATTACTCTTTCCCCCACCCCCGCCCCCACCCCCCAAAAAAAAGAAAAAGAGGAGACTGGGTTTGACCTTTATCTTGTAATTTGCCAGTTATTATTCTAGAGGAAAAGAGCACAACTGGATTAAAAAAAAAAAAACTAAAATTATCTAATGAAAATAAGTTTGTGCCTCTTCCACTCAAGACTCAGTTATTAAAGATAAACATTTCAAACTATTTTTTATGCATTCTTCCAGAAATATCTCTCACACACACACACACGCACACACATATATATACCCCCATATATGAATGTGCACATGTATAAATGTTGATGCACATATACATGTTGATTTTTAAACACCCATGGAACACTTGGTGTTTAAACACCTTGAGATCTTTGCATATTGTCAAATGAAGAACTGTGTCATTATCTTAAATAACTATATAATCTCTCACTGTATAGATGCAGCATATTAAATTTAACCACCCCTCCATTAATAAGCATTTAAGTTCTTTGCAGGTATATTTTTCAATATAAACAATACTGCAATTAACACCTTTGAACACATACATAAGCACAAGTGTTGGGTAAGTTTCTGGAATGGGAGCACTCTTGGTTAAATAATATCTGAGCTTTAGATTTTGCCATGGGATGCCAAATTGCCCACCAGAGATGGCCTGCAATTTATGTTCTCATTCACAATGTGTGAAAAAAACAAAGACATTTTATTTAAGGTGCATCTATCTGTGCCAGATGAGGAAGTAGCTTTATATGGAGTATAAATAACCTATAGAAAAATAACTGCAAAGCTACATAAAATGTTAAAAATGACTCAATTTTGTGAAGCTGTCTCGCTCACCTCTTAAATTTTGTAACAAGAAATTTAAAACCATACAATAAATAGCATTAAAAATGAATACTCTTTAAGGGAAGATATAAAAATATTAAGAAGATACAATCAAGGAAAGACAAAGCTGGCGAAATTCAGAAAAAGCCATTAGAGAAAGAGAGCCGTTTGGGGAGACAGAAGCTTAATCAGTAAACACCATACAATGTATAGAAATTATCAGAACATCCCACGGTACCCCGTTAATACACATAGTTTTATGTATCTGTTAAAAATTAATTCAAAAGATAAAAGCTCAAGAGAAATGGAGAAGGGAAGAGAAACAGGGAGGATGTTCTAGAATGAGACTGAGGAGGACGGAGGAGACCCTGTGAACATGGGGGTATTAGACTTCTCCACCCACCACACCCACACTTGGGCCTTTGGGGATTACTCATTTGTGCTATTTTGTATCCTTGGGCATGGGGGGTTGCAGGACTGCCCCTAATTCTTCGGCACTCCCTGCACCAACAGCTTTGCTATCATGGCAGTGTAACTCTCTGTGTCTTAACTTCGGGCTTGGCCCTTGGACTTGCTTTAGCCAATGGCCTGTGCGCAGAGGTGCCATTGAACCAGCTCTGAGCCTGGCCTCTCATGACTTTGATAAAAACATGTCTTGGCTGAGCGCGGTGGCGCAGGCCTGTAATCCCAGCGGCTAGGGAGGCTGAGGCAAGAGGATCATGAAGTCAAAGCCAGCCTCAGCCAAGGCAAGGTGCTCAGCAACTCAATGAGACCCTGTCTCTAAATAGAAAAGAGAGCTGGGGATGTGTCTCAGTGGTCAAGTTCCCCCGAGTTCAATCCCTGGTAGCCCCCTCACCCCCTTCCCCCCCAAAAAAAATAAAAATAAAAACGTCTTGGGTAGCCGGCTGGTCCAAGGAAGAGGAGATTCTGGTGGAGGAGACCTGGAGCCACATCAGCTGAGCCCAGCCTAAATTAGCCAGCCCCCATACATGAGCCCAGCTAAGATCAGTAGAACCACGCAAGCCAAGCCCAACCTAGCTCCACCAACTCCTGGTCAACCTGCCGATCGCATCAACAGTGACAGATGATCACTGTTTCAAGCTACTGAGCTTAGGGGTAGTTTGCTCCACAATAACACATTAATTAATATATCATAAAATCAAAGAGGATGGACTTTGCCTAAGTCTTCAAGGTTCTTCTTTCAATCAACAGATATTTACTAAGTACCTATCATCTGCGGGCACTAAATGAGATTCTGGGAAAACAGTGGCAATGGATGAGATGTATCGGTCCCTGCCCTTACGGACCTGATTCTAATAAAGAGAAGACAGGCAGTGAACAAATAAACAATAAAAATAACCAACAAATGCAAATGATCAGAAAAATGACTGTCTGGCTGAATTAGATCATCTGGACAGAGGAGACATTTCAGCCCAGACTTGCCTGATCAAGGAGGAGCCAGCTTTAAGCCCCAGGAGCAGAACATCCCAGGGAGAGAAGCGAGAAAGAACTTACTCCCCTGGAGATGCCAAATGAGCATGTGTCGCTGGAACACGAGGGGCCCTCGCCTGGGGCACCATCCTGCCTCTTTTCAATCATCTGTGTCTCTTTGTCACTGTAAAAATGTGCTTTGACCAAGTTGGCAAAGGGCCTGTGTCAATTGCGATTTCACAGTTCCAAGGACCTAATTATCTTTCATCAACCTGGCTTGGACTTCAAATAAAAATGAAACCCATCCTCTTTCTTCTGTTTGAAACAGACCTCGGCTGCTGCTTCCTCCCATCTGTCTTCACTAACAAAAGCACAAGAGGAGTCAAATCCCTTCGAGCTAATGGCCGAGAGGGGACAGAGACAGAGATCCAGTCACCAGGTTCGATACCTGGAGCAGCAGCAGAGTAACCAGAGATGCACAGATTTGTCAGCCCCGGGATTCTGCTCTCTCAAGTTGACCTTTAGGGTTGGCTGGAGGGAGGAGACGACCTACTCCCAGGTGCAGGCGGGTCTAAGTGTTTCCCAGAAGCATGGATCCTCCAGGCCCAGTGGCAGCTGGATGACTGCCACCCACGTAGTATCTGCCTTTAAATGACAGCGTGACTTCTTTCATTCCCAGGAATTAGCTTCCCATTTAGATTCTGGAAAAGAGGACCCCGTTCACCTGGTTCTTCTATGACTTTGGAATGGTCTATCTAACCTCTGTATGCTTCAGATTTATTTATGAATGATGATCATAGCTAACCAACTACAAATTGCACTGAGGATTAAATGAGATAATACAGTTCCAAGTCTTGTATACACCGTGGAGGGTTTATTGTGAGGTAGCCTAATTACTATGTCATGGTTCCCTGGGGTGGGGGGTGCTTTGCTCTTTATCCCCACTGAAAAGGAAGTCGGAAGTGTACTTTGATGCATAGATATAGCCCCCCCCCTTTTTTTCGGTAGTTGGGTTTGAACTCAGGGGCACTCAACTCAATCACTGAGCCACATGCTCAGCTCCCCACCCGCCTTTTTTTTTTTTTTTTGTATTTTATTTAGAGACAGGGTCTTGCTAGTTGCTTAGGATCTTGCTAAGTTGCTGAGGCTGGCTTTGAACTCGCAATTCTCCTGACTCAGCCTCCGGAGCCACTGAGATGATAGGTGTGCACCCCTGTGCCCAACTTGGATATAGCATTTCAACATAATATGACAGGTGCTGTTATTAACCAAGTGATATTCAACATTACTTTAAAACTATTAATAAATAAAGTCTCCAAAGACTTCTAGGGGAAAATCATCACCTCGTCTCTGCTGTGATTTTTCTGTGGGCATCCATGAAGACCAGCAAAGAACTTTCGTCCCTAAATTTTCTCATATGGAAAAAAATTACATGCCATTATACATCAGCAACGAGGAGTCTAAAATATGCAAAATACAGCTTATCTTTGCACTATATTTATGTTTTGTTTATATGATGGTCTGACATCTGAGCCCCAAATAGATATTTTTAGAAATCTCCTCAATATCTCAGAATCCCTTAATTGATCCTTCTCCAGCTAGTCCCAGCTTTCTTTGGTACTAAATTTTTAACACCTGAATTCTCTCTCTCTCTCTCTCTCTCTCTCTCTCTCTCACACACACACACACACACACACACACACACACACACACTGTTGTAAACAGAGGGTGTTAACTTTCACAAACTCCGATGTTCAGACCTAGCACGTGGGGTCTCAGCTGCTGCTAGTATACTCATGTTGTGATTCCAAGTGCTCCTGGGCTGTTGGGTGGCACCATGAGGAACAAGTTGCATCCCCTGGCCTTTATCTTCTGGACTGATAAAACCATCAAGAATCATATTCCGGGCTGGGGATGTGGCTCAAGTGGTAGCGCGCTCGCCCGGCAAGCGTGCGGCCCGGGTTCGATCCTCAGCACCACATACAAAGATGTTGTGTCCGCCGAGAACTAAAAAATAAATATTAAAAAAAAAGAATCATATTCCTTTCCTTAATTGGCATGTGTTCTAAGAAAATACCAATGTTGCCAGTCAACTCAAAAATGCATGTTTTCCATTAGAAATGTATCATTTATTAAACACTTACTGTTACTGGACACTGGGCTAAATCCTTCCCCTTCTTATTTCATTTGTTCTTTTAGTTATACATGACAGTAGAATGTATTCTGACACTATATATACATGGAGTCCAACTTCCCATTCCTGTGGTTGCTCATGGTTACACTGATCATGTACTCATATAGCACATAGGAAAGTTCTGTCCCATTCATTCCACTTTCTTTCTCATTTCCATTCCCTCCCTTCCCCCCACTCACCCCTGTCCAATCTAGTAAACCTCCATTCCTCCCTCTTCCCCACTAACTTATTGTGAGCCGACATCCACGTATCAGAGAAAACATTCAGCCTTTGGTTTGGGGGATTGGCTTATTTCACTTAACATGATAGTCTCCAATTCCATCCATTTACCTGCAAATGCCATCATTTTATTCTTCTCTATGGCCGAGTAATATTCTGCTATGTATATGTACCACCTTGTCTTTATTCATTCAGCTGTTGAAAGGCACCTAGGCTAGTTACACAGCTTAGTGATTGTGACTGGAGTTGCTATGAACGTTGATGTGGCCGCATCACTGTAGTGTGCTGATTTTAAGACTTTGGGTATATGTGGAGGAGTGGGACAGCTGGGTCCAATAGTGGTTCCATTCCAAGTTTCCTGAGGAATCTCCATACTGCTTTCCGGTTTGCAGTCCCCCACATCCTTGGTGACATTTGTTACCTGGATTCTTGATAACTGCCCTCCTGACTCTGCCCCTTCGTTCTTTTACTGAATCCTCACATGGTTAGTGATCATCCTCACTTTATAGGTGACGAGCCTGCTGCTTAGAGAGGGGTATTTAAATCACCTGGGATCATGTGGAAGAGGTGAAATTTGAAACTCAGACTCACTCTGTCCAGAATCAAAATGAAAACTCCCTACCCCCTGCCTCCACGTCCCATGGTGTTAGATTTGTGGGTACCTCCAGCTCCCCTAACTCTTGCCTCAGGCCTGGGAAATCTCCCTATCGTTCTAATGCTTTTCTAGAACTGTTTAGTGCATGTTTTATTAACCGAATAAAAGAAGTTGGCATATTTCCTACAGTCATAATGGGCTTGTGATGATCTCAGCTGGGCCTTTGTGAACGATTTTGGAGGTGGCCAGTGGACGCCAGCTGGCTCTGACCTAACTGGACCTGCCAACCTCAAAATGGGGATGAGAATCGGGAGGGAGTCATTTTAGTGCAGAATTAGACTGGTTCCAGGGTCAAGAGGCCCTTTGTCCTGGGTATTCCGCAATTTCTTGGCTGTACTTCCAGATGCCTGATGTATTTAGTTAGATGTTTACATAGCAGAATTGACTCTAGCAGAGAAAGGAACCGTGTCCTTTCTGTGGCAAGCAGGGCAGCAGCTTATTGAGACTGACACCAGTCACATTCAATCTCACTGGCTTCCTCATCTCGTGGCGGCACCTTAAAAAGCCTCATTTACTCAAGATAAACCCTGGCTTTCAACTGCTATTGGAGGATGCCCCTCAATTCACTGTCAATAAGTAGCCTGGGATGGGTCAGTCCTCACTCCTGTTTCTGCTGTCTTTTGTCACTTCTCCTCCTCGAGACTGCCCAGACACATCTTTTCATTGCACTCCCTCTACCTTAACAGTCGTGAAATAGATGCACACTGGTTGGATCGCATTCTAGACAAAGACAGAAACGGCGAGAACGATGTGCGTTTGTATAACTTACCAGGTGTCTTCTACCTCTCCTGTCAATCGCGCAGTTCTCATATGCGTATACTGCATTCTCTTTTGGAGCAAACCCCTTAAGTTATCTTCCACTTTTCAGATTTAGAAGATGAGAAGCACACAGGCTGTCCTCCAAATAAATCTTTCATGGAGGTTCAAGATGGCGGATAAGAGGAAGGCTGCATATCCAGTTCCTCTGTGGCTCAGGATTCTCCTGCTTCTCAGGGAGGTGGGTCACAGAGGGAATTCACTGAAATTCAATCCTGGACAGTCAGAGTCTCTTGAAGACTCAAATTCAGGTGTGTTGAACAAAGAACAAGAAAGTACACAGGAGCTCTGAGCATCTCAACTGGCCAAATGGAGAGCTGAGGTGGGGAGACACCCTGAGGAGGTCAGGCTGCAAACCCTGATGCAGGAGCCCAAGAGATCATAGCAGACGTTGCCCTACTGTCCCTGTAAGCAGTGTGGCCTAGGGTGTGCCAGCACCACAGGAACAGAGGAGACTGTACCCAGAGGGACTCAAGTCAGACATGGAGGGAAGGGCAATTTGCTTTCCCTTAGAGGGTGGGGGAGGATGAAGAGGAGGGCTTGATCACTCTCAGGGATTAACCATGGGAAGGCCACGTTCATGGGCAGTGACATGTGAGTCCTGTAGAGAGTTGGCTCCCCTGCCCCTTAAGTAGCTAGTAGAATTCTCCTGAAATCCAGACTCCCAGCAGAGATTGGCATCTGCCCAGCCACAGGGGTGTGTTGACCTAATCTCTCCAGAGCAGATGCCACCCAGCAAAGTCCCCAAGACCTGAGTTAAGCTCCATTTTGAACTCTGCAGCAGACACAGCCCGGGAGTGCATTGAACGGGTCTCTCTGGACAAAACTCTGGTCAAAACTCTGGTCCACAGCTCTTCCCATTCCATCCGCATGTCCACTGGTGAGAAGGGAAGTTGAGAGCTATCTCAGCTGGCTTCAGTTTTAGACCACTCCAGCTGGCACTCAGGAGTAACAGGAAAAGGAAAAGGATTCACAACCCTTGCAATTGTGCAGGTGTGCCCTGGGCTCCCTGTGTGTGCACACCCCTCCCTCTCAGTATATAGCCCAAGAAGAAATGGAAAGAAGGGCAGGCACAGGCAGCGACCATCCATCCTCTGACTCTTTTGACCACCTCAGAGGAGACAATGCTTTCATTTTTCATTAAGAAACCCTCTCTCTTATTTATGTATGGAGTTCTTGCTGTGCTGATCAGTTTATATGTACATATAATATTCCTTACTTATTGGTTCTTTTTAGTTATACATGACGGTAGAATCCACTCTGATGTAATTATATAAGCAGGGAATATATCTTATTTTAATTAGGACCCCATTCTTGTGAATGTACACAACGGTGTGCATTCATATATGGTGTATTCATAAATGTACACAGGAAATGATACCAGATTTATTCTACTGTCTTTCCTATTCCCATCCCCCTCCCTTCTCTTCATTCCTCTTTGTCTGATCCAATGAACTTCTATTCTTATTCACTTCCCCTTACTATGGTACATATACATATTCCTTTGTCATCATTTTTTAGCTTTTTTTTAACAATTGCTTTTTTTATTTTGAGGGTTAGATTTTGGAATTTATTTTTATTTTGTCGTATTTTTGCTTCTCATTTTCTTTCTTCTCCTTCTAACAGTCAAATTCTCTTATCCTCTCTCCCCCATCACTCAGCTTTTTAAAAATTCATTTTTCTCCTCCTCCTTTATGGCCATCACTTGCTTTTCTCTCTGTCCATATTTTGAATATTCTAAACTTTCTTTTACTTTCCTATCACATTTTACTTTCTCTTAATGACCTGTACACCTATCATCTTTTACAACTATTTGGTTTACAGATCTCCCATGTGCCATGTTGTTATGGCAGTGGAGATGGTAGGATTGACACCTGATTTTTTACATTATTGCTAGATCTAGTTTAGGGTTATTTACTATTTTTTTTTCAATTGCTGGCCCCACAACTCTTGTTTTTGTGGTAATTATTTTAATGTTGTGTATTGTTTGCTTCTGTTATTGCTATTACTTGCTTCTCCTTTATCTATGAGGTGCTGGAAATATACTGGGACATGATAAGCTCACAGGGTACAGGTTCTGTTGCTGAGATAACCCCAGTCAAGAGATAGTGCACCTTACTCCACACACAAATTAACAACGCTCAGACTTCAGTGATACTTTTCTACAAAGAAGAGACAAAACCCCCAAACTAACCAGTCCCCAAGTAGGAAAGACTAGGAGGGGGCCTTCAGGTCCCGCTCACAGATGTCCACTTCTATAGCCAAAACAGAGATTCAACACAAAGGCTATGGACGCCATGCTTAAGAGGGGTCTCAATCTACATCACTCTAGGACACCTCTTCAAGAGAAGGCTGAGCCCTAAACAGGCCACCACATAAGAGTGGAGGAGAAATCCATCCCAACAGATGCATAAAACCCGACACAGGAATACAAGAATAGGAACAAACAAGATACCGAGATGCCTCCTAAAGTTCACAATTCACCAGCAACTGACTCCAAAGATAGTGAAATGGATGAAACACCAGATAAAGAATTCAGAAGGATGATTATAAAAACAATCAAAGGATTCCAAGAGAATACAGGAAAATGGCTAAATGAATTAAGGAAGTCAGTACAGGACATGAATGAGAAATTCAAGAAGGAGATAAAAATGTTGAAAAAGACCCAAACAGGAATCTTGGAAATGAATATAATAAGTCAAATAAAACATTCAGTTGGAAGTCTTGGATCATACTGAAGAAGGAACAAAATTCCAAATTTAGAGAAACAATAGAAATCACCACAGATAATTCACTGAAGGGAAATTAAAGTAACAGAAGGAAGAAGTCAAATTATCTGTTTTTGATGACATGATCCTATTTTTAAAAGACCCCCCCCCAAAAAAAAAAACTCCACCCAACGTATGAAACTGATAAACAAATTTGGCAAATTAGCAGTTTACAAAATCAACAAACAAAAATCAATAACTTTCCTATACACTAATAAAGAATCTGCTGAGAAAGAAATCAGGAAAACAATCTGTTCATAATTGCCTCAAAATAAACAAGCCAACCAACAAAAACTCCAGAAATAGATCTAACCAAAGAGATGAAAGACCTCTACAATGAAAATTATAGAACGCTAAGAAAAGAAATTGAAGAAGACACAGAAGGTGGAAAGACTTCCAATGTTCATGGATAGGCAGAATTAATATGGTTAAAAGGCCATACTGCCTAAAGCAACACACAGATTTAATGCAATCCCCAACAAAATACCAATGACATCTCTCATAGTGCTATAAAAAAAATGAGTCCTAAAATTCATTTGGAAGATATAAAGCCAAAGCAATTTGATGCCACAAAAGGCAATGCTGAAGGTATCATAATACTTGACTTCAAGTTATAGCAGAGTTATAGTCACAAAAACTTCATGGTGGTGGCATAAAGCCAGACACATACAGTAATGGTACTGAGTAGAAGACACAGAGACAACCCCACATGGATAGAGTCATCTGATCCTGGACAAAGGTTCCAAAAACATACGCTGGAAAAAAAGGTGGTCTTTTAAACAGACGGTGCTGGGAAAACTGGTTATTCAGATGTCAAGGAGTGAGACCAGATCCTTCTCTCTCACCCTGCACAGAAGTCAACTCTACATGGATCAAAAACCTAGAAATTAGATGGAATTTAGTGAAGAAAGGATAGGGTCAGTACTCCCTTTCTCTATACAACCCCTAAAGATCAGGAAATAATGCCAATAATTAATAAATAGGATGGTATCAAAGAACTTCTGTATAGCAAAGGAACCAGTGTGAATAGAGACCCTACAAAATGGGGAAAAAATCTTTGCTACTTATTCTTCTGACAGAATATAAAAATAATTTAAAAAAAAAGAAAGAAAGAAACATAACTCCTCTCCCCAAATAACCCAACAAATGGACAAATGAAGTAAATGGACACTTCTAAAAAAAAAAAAAAAAACGAAAGAACAAATATAGGGAAAAATGTTCAACACCTTTAGCAATTAGTGAAATACAAATCAAATCCACAAAGAATGATAAACGCTGGAGAGGCTGGAGAGGAGAAAGACGACTTGCACACTGTTGGTGGGATGGAGATTAGGACACCCACTGAGGCCGGAAGGCAGACCTCCCATAGGCAGATGGGATAGGGCCCTGTGGAAGGCAGGCAGGGCAGGGGAGCATGATGCCATCCTGGAGGAGACCTGGGTCTGGAGACCATCCTGTGACCTGCCACTCCCTGACAGCTCTATCCACAACATCGTCCTAGTCAGAACACCTGTTTCTGTTCCAGCAGCTTCAACCACAGCAGCCCTTCCTTGGGTACTCCACCCTTAGCAAGGGCTGACCACAAAGCAGACCCTACCTGAAATGCTTCCTCTTTCCAATAGAGGTGTCAAACCACAAGGTGGGACCCTTCCTGTTAATTATGTAAATAAGGGACTGAAATTATGCACTTCTGTTCATTCATTAGATCCAAAGATTATGGATCTTGATTGGTCCATACCAGCATCTCTCACCCCACCTATAACCTGTGCTGGGCCATTAGAAGGGCCTTTAAGACCCCCCTAGACACAGACACCCAGTGGCATCCCTTTCTTGGGACCCGTGCCTCTTTGGGAGTTTTGCTTTCTATTATTCTAATCAGTCCTGTTACTTTGGTTCTCACCCTGTATCTGTGGATTATTCTTCCAGTTTATGAGACAAAGAACCCACCCATTCACACTCTCTGTGACACCACCATAAAAATCAGTAGGAATTAAACCCCTGTACAACCCAGCCACATGACTCCTTATATTTAAAGAATTAAAGTGATCATACTACAGGATACATGCATACCCATGTTTATCTGCACATTTCATAATAGCCAAACTATGGAACCAGCCTAAGTGATTGTCAGTGGATGAAAGGATAAAGGAAGTGTGGTATATATACACAATGGGACGTTGTTCAGCCATAAAGAAGAATGAAATTATGTCATTTTTAGGAAAATGGATGGAACTCGAGACCATTATGTTAAGTAAAAATAAGTCAAAAATCAGAAGGTTAATGCCTTCTCTCATATTTGGAATCTATAGAAGAAAACAGAAAAGAACAGTGGGTGGAGGAATCCCATGAAAATTGAAGGGAGATAAGTAGAGGAAACGGACAGGGGGGGGGGAGTGAGCAGGATGGGGCAGATAAATACTGGGGAGTGATACTGGCTAGATTATGGTTATATGTAACCATAATCCAGATTATGATGAACATGTAAGAACAAATCCCACCATTATGTACAATTATAAGGCACCAATAAAAATATTGAAAAGAAGGAAAAAAGATTTAAAAGTCAATGCTAAAAAAATAAATACAGTTTTCATTTTATTTTTTAACAGTTATGTACTTAGCATCTACTAAACACCTGCTAATGGGCTCAACACAAGAATTATAGAAATGGCTGGGACAGTATCCCCTCTCCCCAGGGAAAAATATATAAAATAAAAAAAATAAATAAGGGCTGGGGTTGTGGCTCAGTGGTAGGGCACTTGCCTCGCACGTGTGAGGTACTGGGTTCAATCCTCAGCACCACATAAGGATAAATAAATATAGTATGTCCATCTGCAACTAAAAAAATAGTAACTAATTTTAAAAAATAAATAAATCACAAATGCTGGGGAAAGTGCTATTTTGAGAGGCAAGTACACCAGAAAGCAGGGACAGAGGCACTTCATTTCTAGAGCTGCCCGGCAAGATGATGATTATGAAGGACTCACCAAAAGGGCATTTAGTTCACTACAACAAAGGCCTGCAGAACACCTACCACAATCCACACACCAGGTGGAGGACAGTGACACTGTCCTTATCCTCAAGGACCCCAGTCAAGAAGACAGAAAGATCAACCCAACAGGAGCTTCAGAGAGCCATGGCCCTTTGAGACTTGTGCCCACCCTGCTCCACCCCGTGTCTGTCATATCATGTTAAGTGAAATTAGTCCATGCGTCTTCTGGTCATTCCTTCTCAGCCATCAGAGATTTGGGCATCTGATGCTCTCTCTGTAGCAAACTGTCGGTATCCCCTGCCTCTCAGGTTCTAACATCCTCGTCTCCAATGAAGCCCTCTTCTGTTTGCCATCTGTCACCTACTGGTGGGTTACACCGTGGATCTTGTGATCAGTCCAAGCTTCTCCACAGTTGTGAGCCTGAATCTCAGCACTGGGTTCTGACTACAGACTGTGCTCTCTTTCCCTTTGATTATAGGGGCTCTTCAGGGACTTCCCAGAGACCTCTGGCCCCATGAACAGATGGGGTCTGTATTCCGCCTTCCCTGGCCACTCCAGGGTGAATGACCTGGCCTTGATTGCCTACGAAAGTACTTAAAGCAGGTGATCTGTAGGAATCCACTCACCCTCTGCAGATGCTTATGGAGCACCTGCCAAGTGCCAGGTGAGCTGACAGACCATGCAGAACTCAGGGAGCTCAGACATTACAGCTTGCTGGTGGCTAAACAACTGACTCCATTATCGAGAGGCTCCCTGTGAAAACAACCCCATAAGAATCCCTTAACTGTTTCAGAACTTTAATCTGCCTGCTTTCTGGCTAATTGTCTCCAGGCTCCACAGAGAGAGAGAGAGAGAGAGAGAGAGAGAGAGAGAGAGAGAGAGAGAGAGAGAGAGAGAGAGAGAGAGAGAGAGAAGTCAGGACCTGTCCTAGTATGGTGGTGCATTGGTTTGATTCCTTTCTACCAAGGACCACCAGGGTGAACTAGCTGAGAACCGCCTTTCCACACACCATCTATTTTAGGCAGACCTTCCTGTCTCTGCTTGTAGCAGTTTTCTGTACTTGATACCTTGCACAAAACTCCTCAAATTCTCATTGGAATTAAAGGGCTCCCTATGCCTCCGGTGTGTGTGTGGGGTGGGGGGGGGGATGTCTTTCAAAGGAGGAAAAATAAAAGTCAAATAGGTTGCTAAAGCCCAGCAGCTTTGAAAGCAGAGGCACACCGTCTTTCTACTTGACCACATAATTATTTCCAAGTAGGAGGAAAAGTGGAAAATTCCTGTCATTTCTTAGATCAGTGGTAGAGAAGCAGGTCCGAGTCCCCGACGTCAGGACGTTGCCAACGAGTTAGATAAATACATTCTGTCAAGGAAAGAGGTCCACGATGAATTGTCAAGTAAAAAGAGCAAATTCCTGACATACGTTCATTATTCTGTCTTTTAACGCCTGTTAATTTATAGGAAGTTATTTTGTATCCACAGATGTGTAGGAAAATTTCAGAATTAAAAATACTAAGTTTTCCACTACAGTTAGCTCTGGGGAAAAGAGTGAGACTGGGGGAAGAAATGAAGTCGTTTTCTTTCCACATATTTCTGATTTGTTTGAAACTTTGTATGTATTGATTTCTGAAAGAAAATTCAAGCAGGCCATTACACCCCTATTCCAAACCCATAATGTCTCCCCCTCCCCCATTTAGCACCAGTTCAGACCACAATGGTGGTCTTCTGATCACTCTCTCAGGGCCTGCATTTCTGCCTTTATGACCTTTCAATTTGCTCTTCTGCTGCTTGGTAACCTATTCCCCCAGATCCTCCTTTTATCAATTTCTTTCTGCCCTGTGGGTCTCAATGCCCCATGTGGTTACATCTAGTCTTAGCAATTCACCACTCTGGCATCCATTTTTTTGAATGTTTAGCATGCACCACCCCTGAAAGCATTCTAAGCTTATTTATTTCAGTTATTATTTTTTTAAATCTCCATTCCCCCATGGAGTAATAAGCACCTTGTGAGCAGAGATGTGGTTTATCTCTGTCATCACAGATTAAACAGCCTAGAACAGTTCCTGGGACATAGCTGACACTCAGTACATGTTTTGGGGGAAAATGAGTTTAGAAAAACTGAGTAATCTCTCTATCAAAAGGCCTTCCAAAGATTCCTCAGAAACTTAGAATGGAACCACCATTTGATTCAGCTATCCCACTCCTTGGTTTATACCCAAAGCACTTAAAATCGGCATACTACAGTGACACAGCCACATCAATGTTTATAGCAGCTCAATTCATAATAGCCAAACCAACTTAGGTGCCCTTCAATAGGGGAATGGATAAAGAAACTGTGGTGCATATATACACAATGGAATACTACTTAGCCAGAAAGAAGAATGAAATCACGGCATTTGCAGGGAAATAGATGGAGCGGGAGAATATCATGCTAAGTGAAATAAGCCAATCCCAGAAAACCAAAGGCTGAATGTTTTCTGATATGTGGATGGTAGTTAACAATAAGGTGGGGGGAGGCTAGGAAAGGAATAGAGATACTTTGGGTTAGGCAGAGGAGATTGAAGGAAGAGAAGGGTGTATAGGGGTAGGAAAGATGCAGAATGAATGGGACATTATTACCCTATGTGCATATAGGATCACACAACTCGTGTGATTCTACATCATGTACAACCAGAAGAATGAGAAGTTGCACTCCATGTATGTAGGATGGGTCAAATGCATTCTACTGTCCTGTACAACTAATTAGAATAAAAAAGGCCTTCTCAAGCCATAGCATTTAATTCATACATAAATGTGGCCTGTGGATCAATTAAGCAAAATCTTTGCTCATCATGCCCCACCCATGGCAGGCCAATACAGAGTGCACACAGCCCTAAGGAACACTATCTTCCTCGGCTCTGCGCCGACACGGTTTAGGCCCAGTGATTTGGGGGTGCAATTGGATGGCAAGAACACCACTAGCTCCCCCGCAGATTCAACTCGTGGACCAACACAGCAGCCCTGGCAAGGCCCCTGGGAGGGTGGAGGCCATCGAGGCTCCTCCTTGTGGGGCTGCATATAGATCATTAGAAAATTGGGTGAATGAGGCTGGAGAATAATTCCACTGCTAACGGATCAAAGAACTCGTACTATTGGCAGAAAGAAAGCAATGTCTTTTCACGCTGCGCCGTAGTTTAAAACATTCTGTCTTTTGTCCAACATGTAGGCAGATCATGATTCATTTAACTGTGTTGCACAACCCCGGAGAGAAGTGCACTGCATGAAGACATACTTGTGCATTTCAGCAGTCAATGGAGACACGGTGCACATGTCATGATGAATTTTTTTAAAATATTTTTTTTTTAGTTGTAGGGGGACAGAATGCATTTTTGTTTATTTTTATGTGGTGTTGAGGATCGAACCCAGTGCCTCACCAGCGCTAGGTGAGCACTCTACCACCCAGCAGCAACCCCAGCCCCACGCCATGATGAATTTTTTTCTTTTTAGTTGTAGTCGGACACAATTCCTTTATTTTATTTATTTATTTCTATGTGGTGCTGAGGATCAAAGCCAGTGCTTCACAAATGTGAGGCAAGAGCTCTACCACTGAGCCACGGCCCCAGCTTGCCATGCTAAATCCTTATGTGCATGCTCCAGTGAAGTTCATCGTATGAACCCTAAACCTGGCCCTCTGAATATAATAGACACCATTTTCCTTTTCCAAGTGACCAACATAAACCTATCTCAAGTGATCATAAATGCCTGACTTAAAATCAGTTCAGATATCATGAGAACGTATAAGTTCATATGACTTTGCTCATTACATTTTTACTTAGACTTCAGAGACTAATTCAGAAAAGGTGGGTCCCTAGTATTTGGTTAGTATCTTAAAAAATAAAACCTGATCTCGGTGCTGAGGCATACCCCTGTAATCCCAGTGGCTCAGGAGGCTGAGGCAGGAGGATGGTGAGTTCAAAGCCAGCCTCGGCAACTCAGCAAGGCCCTAAGCAACTCAGCGAGACCTTCTCAAAAAAAAAGGGGGGGGGGGCTGCAGATGTGGCTCAGTAGTTAAGCACCCCTGGGTTCAATCCCAGGTATGTATTTTGAATTTAAACTATACTTATGGACATTTATGGAGGACTTAATATGTGCAAGGCACTTTGTATTCATGATGTTCTTTTTGTCGTCAAAATAACCCTTAGGCAAGGTCTTAGAAATGAGGAAATAGCCCAGCACCTAATTCACCTGTGATCACACAGCTAGCAAGGACGGAACTGGTCCCCTCTCGGGCAGTTTGATGGAAGAGTTGATATTCTCAGCAACTCCTCCCCACTGGACCCTCAGATCCTGGGCCACCTCCTTTCACCTGCAGGTTCACCAACACCTGCATATCCCACTGTGTCTTGGGACATCCCGGGTGCCCCATTCCTGATGCCAAAGCACCACCATCGTTCCTGCCTGTTGTTACCAAAAATCAGAGTGGATTCAAGCTGAGTCCCGTGACAGTGTACTTCTCATTCTCAGCAGAAAGGTAGAAGGCCACCTTCCTGTCAAGTGGCCGCTGGCTCCAGGGAATTGTGCATTTTTCCATTCACTTACTCACTCACTGTCTCAGTCAATAAATGCCTGAGATGTGCCAAACACTGAGACTAGACGGCAAAGAAGCGAGTTGACACCCGAACATTTAATAAGTGTTGATGCATTGATAAAATGCTAAAGTGGTCGCAAGTTTTGTAAACGTGAATGCACAGTATTTAAAAGGCTCTTATCTAGAGGTCTTGCGGGGAATCTCCCTGGGAGTGAGAGGGAGTGGGGAGCTAATGCAAAGGTGGAGTTGAGTGTTGGGTGAGTGTGCTACAGGTGGAAGGAAGAGCCCAAGGAGAGGTCCTTCTGCAGAGGAAACTCCAGCCTGTGGCAAGACCCAAGGGAGGTGGGAGGGCCAAAGGGCAAGACAGGGATGAGCAGGGAAGCTGGCCCTGCCCGTCTGTCTCTGCTGCAGGCCAGTCCCAGCATGTCCCATGCATGAGTTTGACAAAGGCTTTCACCTAGCCTATGGGGTGTGTGTATGATGATCCTCTCTATACAGAGAAAAGACATGTTACTCAAAGGAGGTGGCCCATGTTGCCAGGAATGGGGGATTCAAACCCCATTTGGCTCTGAGCCGTCATTATGACCTAGACTGCTACGATTAAAGGAAATCGCCATCCAGAGATGTCAAGTCACTGGTACAAAGTCATGCTGTGAGGGAAGGGTGAAGTCAACCAAAGTGGCCTACCTCTGGAGCTGGGGCCACTCGCCACAGTCCTTTGCTGCACAATGAAAGACCTGGTGCTCTTTACAGGATCGGGGACATACTGGCTTTGCTAAGGGAGCCTGTCACCAGGCTGGAAGGACACACTCTTGATTCAGTACCTAGGGAACGAATGCTCAGGTGTCTTATGCTCTGAGTGTCTTCCAATGCCCAAGCAAGACCAGCTGGGCGTGAGCCCAGGGACAAAGTCTCTCCCCGAGTCTCTGCATGTTTGTACCAGAGCGGTTCTTATTATCACGGTTCTGGTGGGAAAGGCAGCATCTTCAATGTCTTCCAACTGAAAACCCACAGAAGACAAGGATCCCTCCAGAGACCATGAAAACAATACGGCCCAACTTTGGAATATTTTTTCCCCAATTGTGTTTTTCTGTTTTGCCCACGTTCCGCCCGCCCCCCACCCGTGGGCTGTCAAAACATCACCATATAACAAGGGAAATAGGTTCCTCCGGAGAGCTGGGTGATTGAGATGGCAGCGATTTCTGCCAACCACCTTTGCCAGAGATATTCTATTAGTCTTGCTTGTTTATGGGCTAAGGGAGAGCTCCCTTCACGGGCATCTGGCAAGGTAGAAGAGCGAAAAACAAACAAACAGAAAATACAGCATGCTGCCTCTGCTGTCACCTGGCACTCAGAGCCCATCACGAGGCCCACCTAGCATCACGTTTGGGCAGAGACACGGCGTCCCATTGGCCAGATGGCCAGGAGCCAAGGCTTTTTTCTCTGTTACCACCTCGACCTTCTGTCTCTCTAAATAGATCTTCTTGTGGGGGGAGGAGGACACCTGGAGACCACCACATGGGCTCCTAGGCCCGCACTTAAATTTCTTCTTTTATTGGGGGTGGGGGGGATACCAGGAATTGAACCCAGGGGCACTTAATCACTGAGCCATATCCCCAGCCCTTTTTTGCATTTTATTTAGAGACAGGGTCTCACTGAGTTGCTTAGGGCCTCCCTAAGTTGCTGAGGCTGGCTTTGACCTCACGATCCTCCTGCCTCAGCCTCCTGAGCTGCTGGGATTACAGATGTGGGCCACTGTGCCCGACTCCTCTTCTGTTTCTGTAGAAAAGGAAATGACCTACAAGTGGCCTCTGGCCCTTTCTTGTATGAAGCTTCCTCTAGGTACAGACACCGTGAAGCATCAGCCCAGGGGCACGTGCAAAGTTGAACCTCCTTTTCAGCACTTAGCAGAGAGATTCTTGATTCGGCTTCCTGGACCTTGGAGCATCCAGCTGCCCTTGGCCTGGTGGCCAGAAGCCCCAGGATGCGAAGGGTCTGTCTCCTCCTCTGCACACCATGGAGCTCCGGTGTGGGGGCTCCAGACGAGCTCAGTCACAGCTTTTTCCTCTGCTGTGTACTAGAGGAGCTCCCATCTCTTTTCTCAGGGTCCCACCCCCTTCCAAGGGTTGTCCTCAGGGTCCTGAAGACTCAGCTTCACGTTTCAGCTGACGTCCTCATTAAAATCTGATAGAGTTGAAGGAGTTTTTCTTCCCTGTGTTGTTTTCTTCTTCTTCTTTCCAGTTCTGATCGTTTTCTCCCTAGATGCTAAAGGGTTAACAGTAGGGAAGAACTTCTATATTCTTTCCTGCCCGCCTCCTTATTGTGTGTCAGCATCCACAAGTCAGAGGGAACCTTCGAACCTTGGTTTTAGGGGATTGACTTATTTCATTTAGCACAATATTCTCCAGTTCCATCCATTTACTGGCAAATGTCATAAAGTCCTTCTTGGATTAGACAAAGGGGAGAGAAGGGAAGGGAAGGGGGTGGGGACAGGAAAGACAGTGAATGAATGGGACAGAACTTTCCTCTGCTCCTGTATGAATTCACGACCAGGGAAACTCCACATCATGTCCAACCACAAGGACGGGATTCCAATCAGAATAAGAAATACTCCATGTTTGAATAAACATGTCGAAATGTACTCGACTGTCGTGTATATCTAACCAGAACAAATTTTAAAAAAGGGACAGAAGAGCTCCGTGGCCTGTCCCCTTCCCTCTCAGCCTCTTGAGTCCCCTTGTTCTCCCTCAGAGAAGGCCGAGCCCTTTCTCTCTTACCAGAGTAAAGAGGGGGAGAGAATCCCTGCTTCATGGCCGCTTCAGGAAAAATCACACAAGATTCTCCCTTGGGGTTTTGAGACATGTATTCAAATAAACATCAACCTCCGTCCAAATACAGGCTATTTTTTTGAGGGGGTCAGGATATCCCCCTGTCCCCTGCTGTCTGGTTATCTGGATTTCAGATGTGGCTGAAATGACCCCTTACTGACCCATTAGGTCCTTTCACCCTGTCCCTCCATTGCTGATCAAAGGGAATAGGGCAGAGCTTGCAGGTCACTCTTTTCACACATCTGTTCTTTATGTGAGAAGGGACATTTAGGTTGATACTTAAAATAACAAAATAATTCAAATGCCTCTTGTCCCCTGGAAGCTGGGGCTGAGCATGGAAATAGGATTCCACCAAGTCTTCTGCTAAGCAATTTCCTGCCTTTGAATTCTAAGGATCAGATGTAATGACTGGAAGGTGGCATTACAGTTACGAGGCTGATTTGGATGTCTGAACCACAGAATCTCTTTCATAATTTTAGGATCTATTCAGAAAGGCGTGTTTCTAACATTTAATAATAAAAAAAGAAAGCCAAATAAAGTGAAAATGTAACCTATAAAATGGAAAATACTTGCAAGCTATATGCCTGATAAGGGTTTGATATCCAACGTATATAAACAATTCCTCCAATTCAACAACAAAAAGACAACTCAATTAAAAAAGGATCCAAAAGATGTGAGTAGACGTTTTCCTAAAGAGAAGAATGCACAAATGGAGAATAAACACATAAAATAAGCTAAACATCATTAGGAAAATGCAAGTCAAAACCACAACGAGTTACCACTTCCTACCCACTACGAAGGCTAAGACAACAAAAGACAGTAAGAGCCCAGCACCTGGCACATGCCTGTAATACCAGAGGCTTGGGAGGCTGAGGCAGGAGGATCATGAGTTCAAAGCCAGCCTCAGCAACTTAGTGAGGCCTTAAGCAACTCAGGGAGACCCTGTCTCTATAAAATACAAAACAGGGCTGGGGATGGGGCTCAGTGGTTAAGTATGCCTAGATTCAATCTCTGGTGCCAAAAGAAAAAAAGGATTAAAAAAAATTAACTTTAAGAAGTGTTGGCTAGGATGCGGAGAATCTGGAACCTCCCTGAACTGCTAGAAGGAATGTAAACTGGTACCACCACCATGGAAGACAGGTTGGCAGTTCCTCAGATGGCTCAACAGAACCATCACATGGCCCAGCAATTCCATTCCTAGGTATATTCCTGAAATAGCTGGAGGCTAGGACTCCAACACTGATACTCCCATGCCAGCGTGTATTACTGCATTATTCACTATGGCCAAAGGGTAGAAACAACCCAGTATTAACAGATGAATATATAATATACCATGGAATATTATACAGTCAGAGAAAAGAATGACATCCTGAAATAAAACATAGAGGACCTTGAAAATATGCTGAGTGGAATAACCCTGATGTGAAAGAGCAAATATCACTCCATTCCAGTTACATGAAATATATACGGTGGGTCAATTCACGGAGACAGAAAGCAAAAGAGATGTGACCAGGTGTTGAAGGGAGACTTATTCAACAAATATCCATCAACAATCTTGATGGATACAGAGATTCTGTTTAGAGCCATGAGTGTTTTGGAACTAGATGGTAGAGATGGCTGTATGACATTGTGCAAGTTAGTAATGTCATTGACTTGTACAATTGGCAGTGGTGAAAATGGCAAATTTTACTTGTACATATATTGCCACAATAAATAAAATCAGGATAAAAATATAAGAAAAAAAAGTAATGGTGAATACTGACTAAATATTTGTGCAACCAAATTCTCTTCCAAGTCCTTCAAGTAAATATCAGGGTCATAACTCACAGCCAGATCTTCTTTCAGTCCAATGCATTCACATTCAGCCTGAGAGCTTAGTGTAAATCATACATTTCTTAATTCATGCAAATATTCTGCCTTTCAGATCTTCCAACATTTAAAGGATGCTCAGTGGTGTGCAGTATTAAAAAAAACAAACAAACAGCTGGGGGGAGGTGTAGGGGAGGGGAGAGGTGGTGCTCATCTGTGATCCCAGTGGCTCGGGAGGCTGAGGCAGGAGGATTGCAAGTTCCAAGCCAGCCTCCGCAACTTAGCCAGGCCCTAAGCAACTGAGCAAGACCCTGTCTCTAAATAAAAAAAAAAATATTTTTTTAAAAAAAGGGCTGGGGGATATGACTCGGTGATTAAGCACCCCTGGATTCAATTCCTGGTACCAAAAAATAAGAACAGAAAAACCTCACTAGGGGAGATGGAAGGAAGAGATTTCAACCTGTGGTCCATGTCAGATTCCCTACTCACAGACCATCTATGGCTATGCCAATTAATCTTCCCTTCAGTTCTGTAAATCATCAACGTCCCATCTACATCGGATGCGTGAGGACAAGAGGCACCAACGTTCAGGTGAACTTGCCCTGGCGCTGGTTACAAGTGGCAGCCCTGGGCTTAGAACCCAGATCTGCCAGCCTCCTGCCTCTTGTTTCCTTGGGCTGGGATGACTGTCAGGTACCAGGGAAAGCTTCAGAAGTGGAAAAAGAAAATCCCTTTGATAGTGGCTTTGAAGTTTAGGGTCATTCAAAGTTGTTCATGTTCCAGATGGGAGCAAGGATCAGCTCTCGCTGCAATTATTCTTCAGCTGGAAGAAGGGTCACCCTGGGGGGTTGTCTGCAAGTGTGACACCTTGATGGTACCAGGCACAGCAAAAACAACAACAACAACAACAACAACAAAAATCCAGCAGCTATAACCGAGAAGGGAGCCAGCAGGACCCCAAGGCCGGGATCCAGGGAAGCAGCAGGTGCCCTCTGCTTTCTCCAGGTTGCCGGGCGGGACAGCAGTCAGTCTGCCAGTGGTTGGGCTCCAGCTCTGTGGGGTTGTAGCAGCCCATTCATGAGCCTCTGAGGGCTCATTCTTGGATGGGAAATGATCAAGAGGCCACTGAAGACCAGGCCCGGTCAATCGCTGGCCTGTTTTGCTGCAAGGAGCACAAGGTAAAGAGAGAAGGAGCTGATGGAACAAGGATTCAGACTCCTGCCAAGGGCCAGGAGTGAGTGGCGTGGCTCCTGTCTAGCTGTGCGGCCCCAATTTTCTGCTCTCTCTGTGCTTCTTTGGAGACCAAGTTGAAGAATTTCTGTTTTCCCCTGCAAGCACGCGAGGCTTGTTCCTGCATTCATAAGAGCTTTATAATCTCTGCATTTGGGGAAGCAGCGTATTTCCAGATCAGCACGAAAGGACGGGCAGCTCAGGAAATGAGGAGTTCCAGTGAGTTTTCAGGTCATTACAAAACAGCGTGCTCTGCCTTCGCTTAGTCCATCACATGAGGTCTTAATGCACCTCGCGGTCTTCTGCTCATTAATACTGCTAAGGAGCATTTGCAAAGTATTTGAAATCAACTCCTCTCTCTCTCTCTGTCTCTCTCTCTCTCTCTCTCTCTGCTCAATCCCTGTGGTGCCGTCCAGTTTCTGGGATGCAGCTGGATCGATAAACACGTTCTTTCTGTCTGTTGAGACTTTCTGTCTTCCACTTAGAAGAGAAGAGCAAAACATGCTGCTTTATTAGAGAGAGACAGCAGTCAATTTGGGCTTGATGCCAAGTAGGAAATGCTGATTTTTTTTTTTTTTTTTTTTTTTTTTTTTTAGCAGTTTGTGCAACAGGAACATCAAAGCATCCACTTGGAAAGCAACAGAATCCTTCTTAGCCAAACTACATGCACATGGGCTCTTCCAGCAGCCCAGGGAAGGAGGAATCATATGGGACGGTGGGCCCCAGGGACAGCAGCTGGCCACTCTCTCAGGCCTGGGTGTGTGATTCCATGTGAAACTGCAGCTCAGAAACCTGTCAGCCTTCTATCTTGGGTTATTACAACCCTGCTTGGCTCTGGTGGGCTATCAAATCTCCAGGTGGTCTAGATCTTTTGCCTGCAAGAGGCAGAGTGCTGAAATATAGGCACCCCCATCCGGGCTGCTACTCATGAGCCCTTCCACTGAAAACTGAAAACCTAAGTCCTCTGGGGTCTCCAGGCACTTGAACGGCCCACTCAGGTGTTCTCCCTTCCCAGAAGACTATGCTTTGGACTCCTCAAGACTGAAACCTCGGAAGCAGGCTACGGGCTGTCTCATGCTTGTGGTTCATTCCCTCATCTGTTCAACAAAGATCCAGCAGCTGTGCAGTGCCAACATGGTATTCTTCTTAAAATATGGGAAGAACACAGGAAACCGTGATCACATCCTTTTCTTTGGTGATCCTTTAATAAGGATTGCCTATTATCTAACAAAGTCTGATTATATAATCTATCGCATCAACACAAAATCAGCAACACTGGAATTCAAGTCTATAGGATCATCATTCATGGGTTATCATGCAAAGAGTATGCTGTGGCCTTGGAGGTATAGATTTATGTGTCAAAGAAAACCTAAATGTCAAGTGTCATTCTAGCTCCTCAAGAAACAGACCTTGCTTTGGGGCTCTCAGGAGTCTTAGACGTACCTGTTGGTGTGGCCTAAAATTCAGTTAGCATCTCTCAGCAGGTAAGGAAATGAGACTCCTTGGTGACCTTGTCTACATGCAGAATTGAGAGTTGAATATGGATGTCAGATTCCAAAGCCCTTGAAGCTCCTCTGATGTTTGAGCTGGTGCCCCTCCTTCCTGTCTGTCTCCCCATTCGTATTTTCCCAGGGATGGTCTCTACATGGCTCTGCATGCACTTCAGTGGAGATTTTCCATGTGGATGGATACGGCTTGTGGAATGTGATTGCTGGGGACCGCCCTAGGCACAAGTTGGCCCCTTCCCCCGCCAAGGTACCATAACTTAAAGCCTTTCCCTGGATTAGGCAGGCTCCTAAAATGCACAGAATTCCTGGCCAACTTTTGAGGTGGCCCTCACCAACTGACCACGCAGGCTGCTGTGCCAAGCTCAGGCCAGGCCATGGGCTCCTTTCAATCACAGAAGCCCTAGGGAGCCATTACCAATTAGGTGAGAGGGCAGCCAATAGAAAACCTACCACCCTGGAACTGAGACACCAACTGTCCCGTAAAACTACCAGCAAGAACCACTTATCTTCACAGGTTGATCCCCTTATCCTCTTGGATTCTGAGAGGGCACATTCTCCTTGTGTCCCTCACTCTGCCTCGGGTTCCCTTGCCGGCTGACCCTTGTCCTCAGCAGTGGGGCCTCAGGGTCCCGTTCTGGGCTTCCTCGACCTCTCTACACCTCCTCCACACTGATCTCACCAAATCTCGCACTTTTAGTGCCTACATGTCGAGGGCTCTCGAGTCTCTCTCTGAATCCAGTATTATCCTTCAAGCCTGGCTTTGAAAATCCAAAGGTATCTCAAGTTAATACAGGTTGGGATACCTGAAAGTCTCAAATCCAAAAGTTTTTGAGTCCCAATATGATGCCTTGAGTGGAAAATTCCACATTATGAAACTTTGATCCATGAACAAAATGATTTGAGATATTGTGGAAAGTGACCTCTAGGTTATGTGTGCAAGGTGTATAGAAATCATTAATGAATTACAAATTTAATGTCTAGACTTGAGTCCCGTGTCCAAAGTATCATATATATGTATGTATATCTATCTATCTATCTATCTATATATATATATATATATATACACACACACACACGCACGCATACACATGTGTGTGTATGTATGTATGTAAGTATTCCCAAATCTGAAATCCAAAACACTTTTGATCCTAAGCATTTCAGATTAGTGATACTCAACCTGTATGACTAAGGGAAGTCCTCTTGGTTTTCCTTCCTAACTTGCTCCTTCCCCATTGGTCAAGCCAAATCTTCTGTCACTTTCACTGCAATGGGGAAGTGCAGTGTGTATTAGACTCCTAGAGCTGCTGTAACAAATGGCCAGTGAATGGGTGGCTAAAAGCAATAGGAATTTATTCTCTCATAGTTCTAGAGGACAGAAATCAGACCACGGTGTCAGCAAGGCCACATTGCCTCTGAGGGGGCCATGGAGAATCATTCTTTGCCTTTTCCAGCTTTTGGTGGCTCCCAGGTGTGCCTTGGTCTGAGGCTGTCCCACTCTCACCTGTCTCTATGTCCACATTGCTGCCTCCCCTTCTGTCTCAAAACTCCCTCTGTCCCACTACCCAAAAGATGCATATGACTGCATTTGTGGCTCACCTGGAAATCTAGGATAAACTCCTCCTTTGGAGATTCTAAATTATATCTTCTTACCATATAAGGTAATATTCACAGTTTCCAGGATTTAGTAGTTTGGGGGGATATGTCCTAAGACCTTCAACAGATGACTGAAATTACAGCTAGCACCAAACCACATGTGTACCATGTTCTTTCCTATACATATAAACCTATTTTGAAGTTTAATTTAAAAATCAGGCATAGTAAGAAATTAACACCAATAATAAAATGGAACAGTTGTAACAATACAGTGTAATAGCTGTTCATTTAAGCTTACGGATTTCTTCTACAATTTTCCATTTAATGATTTCAGATCACAGATGAACACTGGTAAGTGAAATTTTGGATAAGGGGCACTGTATCTGTTTGGAGGCCACCATTCAGCTATTCCAAGATGAGTTTAACTTTTTGTTTAATACTATCATTGTTTTACACACACACACATATACATATACACACACATATGCACATACACACACACACACAATCTGAGTTTAATCCCTCTCTCTGTGCTGAAATATAACCACCATGAGAGCAGAGCTGCTTCCTGCCTATAAAGCCCTCCTAGCAGGAAGATTGGCAAGCACAGAGTAGACACCGAAAAGTATTTTTAATGACTAATCTGAGGATTAAATTAAACCAGTAACCTTTAAACTTATTTACTTGTTTATTTTCTCCATAAAGCCCTTTCTTCAAGTCTAGTGCAAAAGTCAAACAGGTGGACTGAGATCAGTCCAAATCTGAGCTCTTGTGCTTACAGGGGGTTGGGAACCTGGGAGCCCTGGACCTCCATTTTCCTCTTCCTTCTCACAATGAGCACCAGCCATACTTCTAATGTCTTGGCTCAAACTAGTTGCCCTGGAGAACTAGGGCACAAAGGAACTGGGAGGACAAGAGAGGAGGAATGGATAAATTTCCAGACACCCGCAGTAAAGATGGTACAGTGGCACACCCTGGCCACCAGGGGCAGTATGCAGGGGCTGCCAGGAGCTAACTGCTATAAATGGTAGAAGACGACCTGTGTGTCAATTTGACCAAGGAATGATGTAATCTAAAATGTATTCTTGTACCTTGAAGAGTGAGGCTGTGTTTAAGATTTGATCAGACCCTCCATTGGGAATGGAGGAGAAGGACAGAGAGGGTAGTGATTTAAAGTACAGGCTCTGCAATCAGACCCAGGAACCAATCCAGGATCCATGGCTTCTTGGCTATGTGATCTTGGGCCACTATTTAACCTCTCTGAACCTCATTTTCCCCCTCTCAAAATGGGATTAATAATGATATCTACCTGACAGATCTTGGGTGTTATTTATTTTTTTAATATATGTTTTTAGTTGTAGGTGGGCACAATGCCTTTATTTTTATGTGGTACTGAGGATCGAACTCAGTCCCTCACCCACACTAGGCAAGCACTCTACCACTGAGCCACAACCCCAGCCCCAGATGTTGGGTATTATTAATGCAATATAACTCACATTCAGCACTTAGTAAACCATCAGAACATAGGCATTGCTTGCAACAACTTGTAAAGGCTGCCATTTAATAGGTATTATAATCATTTGAGTATTTCAGTTTGTAGATCCTTCGACTATTCTTGGGCAGTTTGTCATTTCTAATCTCCTTACCCAGGAAAATGACTTTGATCTAAGCCAGAGAGGAATTTGCTCATTCATCCATTCATTCACTCATTCAGTTACTCAATCAGAAAAGAGTATTATGAAGCCACATGACTCAATCTGTGTTAGCTGAAAAGGATAAAGAAATACAGAAGACAATTTTCTTTTCCTTGTGGAGTTTGCCTTTGGGTGGTGGGAGCAGACAATGAACAAGCTCTCTGGGGAAATACTGGAAACACCTCTGCCTTTGCTCTGCTTCTCAACAGTTTTGGTTCATTCTGCTGGTATAACATAGGCCCTAGGATCTTCACAACCTGAGTCTGTTCTGTTTCTGCAAGCATCTGTCCCCAAGACAGGCCACTGGCACTGCAGAGATGTCATCCTACCTACCTGGGAAGGGGCCCCAGCTGCAAGTCTGCAGTGATGTCCCAGATCATGGGTGTTATTTATTTTTCTAATATATACTACCCAGGCCCCTTCCCAGGTAGCACCGTGATCATGATGATGTGGTTGATGGTGATGCTGATGCTTTTATAATAAATCAACATTTGCAGGCACCTTCTTAAGTTCCAGGAACCACATGTGTGTGATTCTGTATAGATCACCTTCTTTAAACTCTCCTGTGAACCTATGAACTATTACGATTCCCATTTTGGAGATGAAGTAAATAGAAATCAGAGAGGTTACAAAATTTGGGCCAAGGTGCTGTCCTGAGTGGCCCACAGAGATCTGATTTGACATCAGAGCCCTTGGTGTCAATCCTGGTTGCGGCTCCCTGCTCTCTTGGTTCCCATGACTCCTTCAGTAAGCATGTGTGAGACTCCTGGGTGCAAAGAGGACTATGCTATGTGGCTGGGCTCGTCTGCCCACGGATGGCTGATGCCCCCTGGGGCAGGATTCCCTGCATGAGCTTCATCTAGCATCTCTGAGCCTCACATTCTCACCTATAAAAGGCCACTAAGAATAAAACGTACTTGGTAGGTCATTGGCAGGGTTAATGGAGACCAGGCAGAAGAGCACTCAGCACAATGCCTCATACAGAGAGAAACCAAGGGGTCTTGGATGCAGCTCTGGGTAGAACACTTGCCCCAGCATGCTCAAGGTCCTCTGTTCAATTCCCACTACCACCAAAAAATAAAAACAAACCAGGCCTGGTGGCACACGCCTGTAATACCAGTGACTCAGCAGGCTGAGACAGGAGGATCACGAATTCAAAGCCAGCCTCAGAAACTTAATGAGGCCCTAAGCAACTCAGTGAGGCCCTGTCTCTAAATATAATGCAAAATAGGGCTGGGGATGGGGCTCAGTGTTTGAGTGGCCCTGGTCAATTCCCAGTACCCAAAAAAAGAAAAAGAAAAAAAATCAGGAGGAAGAAGAAGAATCAAGTTCAAGTCCTGGCTAATTATTAGCAACTTCTCTTTGGACTTCAGTGTCCCCATTTGTCATATGAGGACACTTCTGAAAAGTATCAATCTCTCAGGTCCCTGAAACACTAACTTCTGAAACACTCTGAGTCTCCAGTAGAACAAAAAGAGCCCATAAGCCTGATGCCAGTGGCACATGCCTGCAATCCCAGCATCTCAGGAGGAGGATTTGAATTCAAAGCCAGCCTCAGAAACTTAATGAGGCCCTAAGCAACTCAGTGAGAACCTGTCTCTAAATAAAATACAAGGTGGCTCAGTGGTGGAGTGTCCCTGAGTTCAATCCCTGATACCAAGCAAAAAAAATAAAAAATAAAAAAAACACTAAATGAGCAGAGATGATTCCCTTCCTCATTCTCATTCTCATTGCCAAGTCTAAACCTCAGTGCCAATAACTCTGCAAGGGTTTCAGTGAGAATAAAAATATCCTCCATGAAATCAAAGACTTAAAAAAAAAAATAGAGTTGACTGAAAGGATGGCTTCCCTGAGTGGCTGCTGGGGTCTGCACCAAGAGCTCGGGCCACCCAACCCCAAGCCCACCTGCAGCGTGATCCCTAGAGCAGGGGGTGAGAGCCCCTTGGAAGAGCTGGCTGACCGCTCACGGACCCCACCAGCTGCTTTTCCAAGGTGGACTTGCACTGCTGTCTGCTGGTCTGGGAGGAAGGGGGCTTGCTCATGAATGCCCACCCTGGGCCTGTTCCCAAGTTCAGATTCATTAGAAACAAACCCTCTGTCGCAGTAACACCAGCTGCTTGGCCTAGGAAGGAAACTGGAAATAACAAAGCTTCTGAGGCCTCTCCAAGATACTCTCTGGCTTGCTTGTTTGGGAACCTTTTGTTTTGAAGACTAAATATTTAAAAGCATGACCAAAAGATTTACTCTCCCGGAAACAAATGAGAGGAAAACAGAGATGTCTGTCCTATGGGTGCTCCTGGTTTCTGTTTCCCACAGGTCTAAGGTCTCCAAAAAACCTTCGCCCATCACCTGCTGGGGCAGCCTGACATGCTTTCCCTGGTTCAACAGAGGCCCAGGCAGAGCCAGGAGTTATGTTCCTGCTCCAAGGAACCTTCTAGCTCACGAAAAAGACAGGCTGCAAAGGCCTATTGAGTACCCCCAACATGCTGTTGGCTCTGGAAAAGGATCTCGTGATTTACTCCTTCCTCAGTCTATGAAATAGGTACCATATTGTCCCTATGTACAGCTGGGACCACTGAGGGTCCTTTGCCCACAATCCCGTTGCTGGTATTGGTAGGACTGAGGCCAGACAAAAAGAACGAGGATCCGGGGTTGGTGAGAGAGATTTATAATGCGGCCCAATCTTGTTTGAAGGGCAATTGGACAATGGAGTTAGGAGGCTCTCAAAACCCGAAAAGCTTCAACACAGCAATTCTAATTTGGGATCCCAAGAAAATAATCTGATGAGCGTATCAACCTAAGGGCATTGATTATGATGATGCTTATATTGTCATCCACAGTACACACTTTGGATATTGATTGCTGGGGACAACTATGTTGCCTTTAAGAATGATGTGAGTGTGCATTTTATCACCTGGAAAAAAGTTTCAGATTATGCTGAATTCAGGCAAAAAAAAAAAAGACTATTGAACCACATGAATCACGAGATCCAATTTTGTGGGGGGAAAAATATATACATATATAAACATGCCGATGTAACATTTAGATAGAACAAGACTGGAAGGTTATATATGGTGATTTTTAAAATAGTGATGATCTTCAGACAAAAATTACAGTGATTCTTCCCTTCTCTTTCTCCTCTTAAAAGAATTTCAATTGTTGTCAAATACATGTGACATAAAATTGGCTATCTTAGCCATTTTTAGATGTACAGCTCAGTGGTGTTAAGTCCTTTTACACGGTTGGGCACTCGATTTCCAGAATTCTTTTCATCTTGCAACACTATGCACTAACCAACTCCCCATTTCCTCCTCCTCTCCCAGCACTTGTCTTGTGAACTAGACTTCTCTAGATTCCTCACGTAAGTGGAATCTTATGATATTTGTCTCTTTGTGACTGACTTATTTTATTCAGCATCATGACCTTGCATTTCTCCGGTTAGAGCATGTGTCAGAATCCCCTTCCTTTCCAAAGCTGAATCACACTCTATGCACATCTACGCTGTATTTATTTATACTCTGCATTTTTTCTGTAGGAAAGGGGCCTATTCACATTATTGTTTTATGTTCCAACCTGGACAGAAATATGCATCAGGTGTAAGATTCTCTGTAAAGGGTGAGATATTTTTAGGAAAACATAAATTGGCGATTTAGAAATTCTTCTTTGGAATCCCGAATACCTGGGTTTGAATTTCCATGCCCTGACCCATAAGTTGCATGGTTGTGGGTAAATTATTTAACCTCTTAAGATCTGTCTCCTCATATAAAAGGCCAATGTCCTGATGAGCTAACTTACAGGTTGTGAAGCTCCAAGCCAGGGCCACAGTCAGCTCTTATTCATGGAGCTGCTTTTCAGTTCTTCATATACCCAAGCACCCTCCTGGGTGCCCCAGAAACTTTTCACAGGCTCTTTCCTCTGCTTCAAATGCTCTTCCTTTTCTTCTTTCCTGAATGAACCCCTTCTTGCCTTCATACTGCTATTGATCTCCCACAGATCCTCCTGGCCTCCTCAACGGAGTGGACTCGGACCCCCATCACAGATGCACCTGATAAAATAGACTTGCTTTCCAGCTAAGATTCCACTTGTTCCTGCCCTCAGCTGTGTGTGGCACATGGAAGATATTCAGAAAATACCTTTAAAAATATTCTCAAAAAAATGAATACATCCATGAATTAAATCTTTGGGAAATTAAAATTGATCCCAGCCGGGCACAGTGGCACACGCCTGTAATCCCAGAGGCTCGGGAGGCTGAGGCAGGAGGATCACAAGTTCAAAGCCAGCCTCAGCAAAAAGTGAGGTGCTAAGCAACTCAGTGAGACCCTGTCTCTAAATAAAGTACAAAATAGGGCTGGGGATGGGGCTCAGAGATCAAATGCCCCTGAGTTCAATCCCCAGTACCAAACAAAACAAACAAAAAACAACTAAACAAATAACAAAAAACTGATTCCAGTTCTCTAAGAGAGGCCCAGGGTCTGGTGCCTGCCTGGGCATTGGACATCATTCCACACCCGTCTCTGTTCCCCTCACCCCAGCGTCCTACGTCTGCACTTCAGGCCTTGGCCTCCTCTCAGGCCCTCTGTCTTCCAGGTGGGGCCTGATGAAGTTAAGGAATGAGGAGACCAAGCGCCCTGCCAGGGTGTAAAGGAGCCCTCACCTGTAATTGCACAACCCACCCCGTGGGAATTTGGAGAAATTCCACCTCTAAGCTGCCAGAGTATATTCCAACAGCCAAGAACAGAAGCTAGCCCAACGGGGACACACTGACAGCAGCAAATGCACGCAGTGAACTCTCTGGCAGAGTGTTTTCCCTTCTCAGGGGAACAGCTGGGAATTTCTGCCTATCTTTGTGGGTTCTTTCTTCCTTTTGGTTCTAGGGTGATTCTTATCTACGAGTTTCCAAAAACCAAGCTGGGAAGGGGAGCATGAGCTCCGACAGTCATTTATAGGAACAGCTCCTCTTGTGCAGGAGACGGCTTAATTCATCTAGCTCATGATCTGCTAGGGCTTCAGCAATGGCACATCTACTGTGTCAGCTTATAAAGAGGTTTATTTTTTTCAGGTTTATTTCCAACCACAGTGGAGGCTCTAAATTATCCTTTATTTCACAAAATAAGATCATATCGTTGATGATTTCAAATATCCCTAATACACCAAATGAAAGTTACAAAATAAGTAGGGAACTTTCAAAAATTTTTATCTATCTATGAAATCTACCTATCCGGAAACCCATTCATTGCACCAAATGGTCAGCGGGTTGTATTTGTGTCCAAAATAATGAGAACGTGCATTTATTGAGCACGTATGCATATCTGAGACATTTGTCTAAGCACCGACATGTGCTAACTTTTGGACTCCTCAGGCTCATCCTGTGGATGAGAGTATTATTATCATCTTCACTTACAGGTTGAGAGACGTATACCTACAATATAGGTCGAGGAGATGTGCCCAAGTCTATGAGCTCACCAAGCATCACAGCCAGGATTTAATATGCAAATTCCAGAGCTCATATACTTATCACCCTCCATCCCTGCAGAAGAGCTCACAACCTTTTGGAATACATTAGCCCAAAGCTCTGTCAGTCCTTTTCTCATATGGGTCCTTGTGCCTCCTCCCCAGGTCCTCTGTGGTATGGCTCTGCCCCACAGCTCCCGCCGACCCCTGTCCCAGTACTGGTGACGTTGCAACATGATTGTCTCACTTCCCTAACTTCCATCAGTACCCCAGCTACTAACTACAGGATAACTGCCTTAAGGGCAAGTGGGTAAGTTTTCATAGGTGCATCTCCAGCACCTGGTGAGCCGCAGATGCTTGAAAGTTTTTCTGGAATGAATAACACCGAGTCCTCATCATTTCCAGTTGGAAACCAGTACGTCCCAGGCTGCATGGAGACAGCCTCGAGGTCCTTTGCAAGTGTGTCTCCACCTTCTAGGAAGGCTTCTTCCCCAGTCTACCCTAGGGCTCAATTCCTAAAGGCTTTCCTGGTCTCATCACCTCCCTGGGGAGGCCTCTCCTGACCACCGGATATAAACAGCCTCCTCCTCTGCTTAGTCAGTTTTTGTTCCTGACATCCTGCTGGTCACCCCCTGCAGGCATAGCACATTTATGATATTTGCTCATTTGTGTATTTTCAGTCTCCTCTCCTGGACTGGAAGCTCCCCAACAGCAGGAGCTGTGCATGACTTGTTACCTTCTTGGTCCCTGACGATCATACAAACAAGGTCAAATGGCCGAGAAGGCCACACAAGGCTGGCTTGAGCAATGTTCACTTTGGAACATTCATGGAGGAGGAGCACAGGTGGGCCCTCATTGTCCACTGCATTTTGGAACAGCATAAGGCGCTACAACAATTTAGAGCTCAGATACCAGTAGGAGGACCCTGACCTTCAGAATGGATGACTTTTAAGCTGTTGTGATAATGAAATATAAGAAATTATTTATATATATGTATATATATTTGATCTCTGCCCCCAGTTCCTAAGAGAGAACTCCTAAAACCCTTGAAGGTGTGGGTGCTCAGAGAATATTTTGTTCTAATGTTTGATATTTTTTGTTGTTGTTCTGATTAGTTATACATGACAGCAGACTGCATCTCAATTCATTGTTCACAAGTGGAACACAACTTTTCATCTCTCTGGTTGTGCACGATGTAGAGTCACACCATGTGTGCAATCATACATGTACCTTGAGTAATGATGATCATCTCTTCCACCATCTTTCTTGTCCCCATAACCCCTCCCCTCCCCTCTACCCAAGGTCCCTCGCTTCTCCCCATGCTCCACCCTGCATTATGGATCGGCCTTCACTTATCAGAGAGGACATTCAGCCTTTGGTTTCTTGGGATTGGTTTACTTCGCTTAGCATGACGTTCTCCAAATGCACCCTTTTTCCTGCAAATGCCATAATTTTATTCTCTTTTATTGCTGAGTAAAATTCCTTTGTGTATACAGACCACAGTTTCTTTATCCATTCATCTATTGAAGGGCATCTTTGTTGGTTCCACAATTTAGCTATTGTGAATTGAATTGCTATGAATATTAATGTGGCTGTGTCACTGTAGTATGCTGATTTTAAGTCCTTTTAGTATACACTGAGGAGTGAGATAGCTGGGTCAAATGGTGGTCCCATTCCAAGTTTTCTGAGGAATCTCCATACTGCTTAACAGAGTGATTGCATCAATTTGCAGTGCCATCAGCAATGTATGAGTGTACCTTTTCCACCACATCCTTGCCAACACTTATTATTGCTTGTATAAATGGGATGGATTCAAATTAAAAAGCTTCCTCTCAGCAAAGGAAACAATCAATAACGTGAAGAGAGAGCCCACAGAGTGGGAGAACATCTTTATTACATACACATCAGATAGAGCACTAATTTCCAGGATATAGAAAAAAACTCAAAAAACTTAACACCAAAAAAAAATAAATAACCCAATCAATAAATTTGTCTGAAGAAGATGTATGATCAATCAACAAATATATGAAAAAATGTTCAACATCTCTAGTAATTAGAGAAACGCAAATCAAAACTACTCTAAGATGTTATCTCACTCCAGTCACAATGGCAATTATCAAGAATACAACTAATATTTGGCCTTTGACCCAGGTTTCTGCAGAGAGGTCCTAAGAATGCTGTAATATCCTGAGTGACACCAGCATTTGACATGGCGTTCCTACATCTCTCATAATTTCTTTGGAAGTAGGAAATGTTGTTCTAATGAATTGACTCTTGGTGTGTCTCCGGGAATATCTTAGGATGAGGGGCTGGTTGCCATGGGAACCAGTCATGGGACTGGATCAGAGGGGGCCAGAAAGTTGAGTTGATTGTTAGTGACCAAAGATGTGTTCAAACAAGCCTACTTTACAAGGCCACCACAAAAACCCTAAAGGACAAAGTTCAGAGAGCTTCAAGATTGTGGAAGACATGGGGATGTCTGGAGGGTGGTGCACCCTAAGAGGGTATGGAAGCTCAGCCCCCTTCCCAAATACTTGGTTCTAGGCATCTGGCTGTTTCTTTCTACCCTTTGTTACATCATTTATTAAGAAACCATTCAATCTAAGTATTTTTCTGAGTTTAGTGAGCTACCCCAGAAAATTAATCAAGCCCAAGGATGGGAATCATGGGTATTCTTGATATAAATGCTGGTCAGTCAGACACAGAGACAATGTTCTACTTGGCAATAGTTTTAGACGACTGAGGCCTCAGCCTGTGAGATCTGACACTATCTCCAGCTAGACAGTGTCTGAACTGAGTTAAATTATATGACGCTCAGTTGGCCTTCATGAGAGATCTCCTGGGTGTGTGGGGAAAATTCAAGGATTTCAGAGCATTCCAGATTTTAGATTAGGGTTGCTCAACCATTAAAGTACATGCAAACATTCCAAAATCCTCAAAATTCCTATGTCTGAGAACACTTCTGGTTTCAAGCATTTAAAATAAGGGGAGCCGGGTGCCGTGGCACTTGTAATCTCAGTGACTCATGAGGCTGAGGCAGGAGGATCATGAGTTCAAAGCCAGGTTCAGCAAAGGCAAGGCACTAAGCAACTCAGTGAGACCCTGTCTCTAAATAAAATACAAAATAGGGGCTGGGGATATGGCTCAGTGGTTGAGTGCCCCTGGGCTCAATCCCTGGTACCAAAAAAAAAGATAAGGTATAGTCAATCTATAATATTCGGGGGATATTCAATCTGTGGACAGCAGATTAACAGCCCACAGCTGTATTTTGTTTCATATGCTTAGTCCAGGTCCCTAATTAATATTTTATTTTCAGAGCATCAGTTGCTACACTCCCCCCAGCAGGGCCATGAACATCCTCCTTTACTGCAGAGACCACCCCAGTCCCCAGTGCCTTTCACATCTGCATGCACCTCCTGCCCTGAGGCACTGGAGTTGTCAACACCGTCTACATGTCTGTGCTTAGAACTTCTGTTCATATATGCCTGGTCCCCCAAAGCTGGACTCCAAGTCTAGGCTCCTTCAGAGTACCAGAGTCACTGCCTTTACCAGTCTAAGATAATTGATCTGAGTGATCCCCAGTTCTGGATCCTATTCCTCACACACAACCCCAGTATTCTGGTTTTTAAACTAAGTGTTTTATACGTAATGATTTTATTGTTTTTCTAGAAAGTTCTAGGGCCCCCGAGATGGGTTCCAGAGTTTTCATTTCTTTATCTTTTGCATGTCAGCTGACTTAAGGATTCTGCTTCTGCACTCTCAAAATCCTCTCAGAACCATGTTGAATGATCGATGCTTAGGATTTGGCTATAGATTTGGGATTGGCTATTGCTATTGGATTGAATATGGTTTGTCTCCTCCCCCTCCAAAAAAAAAATCATGTTGAAATCTAGAACCCATCCCGAAGGATTGGGAGAGTAGAAACTTAACCCAACTATGGTATTTGTTATAGTTTGAATAGGAAGTTTTCCCCAAAAGCTTCTGTGTGAGACAATGCAGGAATGCGGGAGGAGAAATGACTAGATTATGAGATCTGTAACCTTATCAATGGATTAATCCACTTTGAATGGATTAACTGGTTGGTAGGCAAGTAGATGTGGCTGGAGGAAGCAGTTCCCTGGGGGCATGCCCTTGGGTTCATATTTTACCCCTGGTGTGTGGAGCATTCCCTGCTTCCTGGCTATTATAACCTGAGCATCTCTCCTCTACCAGGCCCCTGTGCCATGATGTGCTCTACCTCACCGTAGGCCCAGAGCTGCAGAGTCCACTGACCATGGACTGAACCTCTGAAACCATGAGCCAAAATAGACTTTTCCCCCTCTAAGTTGTTCTTGTCAAGTCTTTTGGTCACAGCAATGCAAAACTGATTAAAACCGTATTTAAAGGTAGGAAGCTTTGGAAGGTCATTAGGATTAGATAATGTCATCCAGGTCATCTGTGACTGAATACAGGTGACTTTGTAAGAGGGGGAGAGAGATAAGAACACACACCAGTGCTTCCTCTTTCAGCTCAGGATGCTGGCACTGCCTTAGGACCCCACCAGCAAGAAGACCATCACCTGACTCAGCCCTTTTACTACTGGAACTGTAAGCCAAAATATTCCCGTCTCCTTTGTAAGTCACCCAGCCTGTGGGACTGTGTTTGCATCAGTATCAACAGAAAATGAACTAATAGCTGCCCTGTGCAGAGACCCGAAATGACATATAGTGATTTTGTATAATTCTGCTGTGAAAGATCCCAAAACTGAACTTTGAGCAACACAAGATGTCCAGGCTTCAAAGAGGCTCATTAGAGACATGTAGATTGATGGTCTCCACCTGTAGGTCACAGTTGGGGAGACCGAGGTCTCACTTAGGTCTGTGGATGCCCACCCACTTCTTCAGGGGTGGGGGAGAGGAAATTCATTATAAGCAACATTTAAAAAGAAGGATGATGCCATAAACAAGATCGTCACTTCTCTTTAAAAAGAGAACAGTGACATAAGGGCCCTAGGCATGCTCAGCCTCCTAGGACTAGACAACTGGGGCCAAGTAGATACTTGCACCCCTGTCTACACCCCACCCCCAGCCTCTGGGTAATGAGTCCCATGACCCCCATGGACATCTGCCTCTGTGACCCCCGTCTTCCCTGCAACCTCACGCCTCCTTGAGGACCCCCTCCTTTCACACCAGAGCAGCAGCCCCATTTTGATTGAGATCCAGGTGACAATGGCATCTGTCTGGCTGGGACAGACACAGCCTCTAGCCTTCCTGCTGAATTCCAGGGAAGAGAATGCATCTAACCGGATGGTGGTCTTAGACCATGTGCACGCTGCAGGATGGATGGTTACAAGGGCTTAGCAACCCTGGAATGAGGTATCTGAAACTAGTCCTTGACCCACAACATTGGGATCCTGCTGAGACGTCGGCCCCACCCCACGGAGGGTGGGGGAGGACTGGGAAGTCCATTAACTCACATCTCTTGAGAGACCCGGCAGGTGGACTGAGAAACTGCCGAATGATGGGAGAAGGGAGATCAGATAAGCGACAGCCTGCCACAGCCAAAAATGAGCGGCTGTTCATAAGAAATATACCTTCTTGGTGGGAGGGGAAAGCCATCCAGAGCCCAGTGGTCCAAAGAGAGAGAGTGAAATATCACAGATGGTCTGTTTTTGTCTAGATGTAGTCGTAGGATTATTTGGGAATTCAGGTTCCTACCACATAGTGCCACTTCAGTCAACAACAGGCAGTATATACAGCTCTGGTCCCAAATCAAAAATCCTGATTGCCTAGTACTGTTGTGGCCAGGGCAGTGTCCCAGCACATGGTGATGCTCATCTGTTTGTGGTGATGCTGGTGGAAACAGACCTACTATGCTGCCAGGCACGTGAACATACAGCACACCACAGTTCTGTGCAGCACATACTTAATAATGATAATGATAATGAATGACTATATTACTTGCTGATTTACCATATTTAATCATTATTTCAGTGTATACTTCAATTTACAACTTTTAAAGTGAACTGTAGCCGGGTTTGGTAGTGCACACCTGTCAATCCCAGTGACTCAGGAGACTGAGGCAGGAGGATCGTGAATTCAAAGCCAGCCTCAGAAACTTAGCAAGGAGCCCCATGCAACTTAGTGAGACTCTGTCTCAAAACAGATTTTTAAAAAGGTCTGGAGATGTGGCTCAGTGGTTAAGGCCCCCTGGATCCAATCCCTACTACCAAAAAAAAAAAAAAAACTGTATAATAATATGCTGTGTTACACCAGAGGAGCCTCATGCATCTTGTCTTTACTGTGTCCCTTGAGGGCGAGAGGCCACACTGCGTGATTGACATGTACCACCTAGGTTTGTTGATTTATGTTGATGACACAATGACAAAAATCAACCAATAACACACTACTATTGGACTATATCCCCATAGTTGAGCGACATACCACAGCATTGGTTATGTAAATCTTAGATGTCACCGCAGTTCTAAACTCCAACAGGGCTCTGGAGTCTATGCAGCACCGCTCCCACCATTTAAAAGTTTGGGACTCAGACTTAGGGAGGAAATCAGCCCTTCATTTGGACCTACAGTACTGAGAACAGTTTTCAGAATAAAAATCAAAACTCTATAGACTCTATATATGAGTAACTTGGGAACCTCATTAAAATACAGATTCTGATTCAGTATATCTGGGGTAGGACCTGAGATAATGCGTTTTTTAGTGAGCTCCCAGGCGACGCCAAGCCGTGGGTCTCAAGACCACACTTGACTAAAAGGGCAGCAGAAACTTAGATTGAATGCAGCACACATGGAGAAAATGTTACAGCTAATCCCTTCTGGGTCAGGGAGATCAAGTCCTGGAGGAACTTACACAGGAACCTCATTCCTGGAACTCTGAAACTAAACAGCATTGATAAGCCTTTTTTTTTTTTCTTTTTTCAAAATCTCTCCTTTAAATACATTTTAAATGATCCAGCAAAACATTTCAAAGGTTACCATTCTCCTATAGGTGTTTTCTGTAAAATCACGGACAATATATCCTATGATCCTACTCATATAATTTCTTATAAGGAGGGTCCCCAGGGGTGGGGGCAGGTGACAGTGAAGGAGAATGAAAATAACTTTGTCAAAAAAATGGGTTCTTCTTGTTACGGTTGGGATGTGAGGTGTCCCCCAAAAGCTCACGTGTGAGACAATGCAAGAAAGTTCAGAAGTGATGGGGTATGAGAGCCTTAACCCAACCAGTGAATGAACCCCTGATGGGATTAACTGGGTGGTGGCTGGAGGCAGGTGGGTGTGGCTGGAGGAGGGGGCATTGGGGGCGTGGCTTTGGGGTCTCTATTTGTCTCTGGAGAGTGGAGTCTCTCTCTGCTTCCTGATCACCATGTGAGCTGCTTCCCTCCACCACACTCTTCCTCCATGATGTCCTGCCTCCCCTCGAGCCCTGAGGAATGGAGCCTGCTGTCTATGGACTGAGACCTCTGAAACCCTGAGCCTTAAAAATAAACTTTTCCTCCTCTACAGTTGTTCTGGTTGGGTCTCTGAGTCACTGCAGTGAAAAAGCTGATAAAAATACTTCTACTTTCTATCATGTGGTTTTAAGATTCCAAACCCAGATCCTGTGATGGCTCAGGCCAAAAGCTGGTAGCTCCTTACTAACTTCAGTAAAGAAGCCAAGCAAAAGGTCATTTGGGAGAGATTTTCTTTGCTTCAGAAAACACAGAAGTGAGGTGGCTCCGCTGGCCCATTGGGGTTCACACCGTTCACAGCTGAACCATTTGTTCTCAAGTTTCACATCTGATTATCAGTTTCTGTCATCTTAAGGGAGAAGCAGAAACAGGAGGTAGCCTGGTTCCTTCTAGAGCGTGTCTGCTCGCATGTGCATGGGTGTGTGCACATGAGTACCCACAGCAAAACCTGACCTCTGCTCATATCAAGGACCTTAGCAGAGGGCACTATCTTTGGCTTACCTACATCACCATGCCATGTACTTGGCACCAGAAGAATAAGGAGTAGTATATTCAGAGCAGGGTTTTTAGCCTCAGTGATTATGTAATTGGGGGGTTGATAATTCTTTGTTGCAGGGCAGGGTGGTGATCCTCCATTTCTACCTACTGGATGCCAGTAGCAGTCCTCCAACTTGGGACAATTAAAACTATCTCCAGAAATGGAAAAGCAAAGTTGGAAGGACAGGAAGCAAAATTGAAAAACACCAGTTGATAGTTCTATTTCTAGTGCTTACCAGTCGTGGAGCCTGGGGTATATTACTTATCTCCCCATAAGTTTCTCATTCTCCAAAAATGAAAGAGATACAATAATAACATGAATAATAATGCTGTTAATACCTGGGGAGGTTGGTCATTGGGAGCACGACACAAATTAACGAACTTGTAGCTGTCAGAACAGTGAGTATCGAGAGCAAGAGCCAAAGAAGTATCTGTTATAAGTCACCTGCTCATCATTTGTCACCGAACCTGACACAGACCTGTCACTCAAATCATAAACCTTGTGGGGCCCATGTGCCAATTTTGCAAATCTTGACAAGGAAGCACCTAAGTTTTTCTGTCGTTATTATCTAAGAGTCAGGGAAGTCACCAGCTTAGAAAATGCTTTCCCCTCAAGTTCAGACGAGATGGCGAGAAAAAGTGGAGAAGAGAGTGAACTGAATCTCATATGGGAGAGGTTCTTTTTATGCCTAAGGATTTTATAGTCCACTCCCCTAGAAAGACCAACTATCTGAGCACTAGCTAATTCCACATCTGTCGGCCTCTGCCTTTTGCTTAGCAGAAGCAAGAGGAGGCTGTGTAGATATTTATCTCCTTTGGCAAATCTACCACTGATCCAAGAAACCAGGACTTGTGTCTATGAGCTTTAGAACCCAAATTGAAGAAGGCGCCTTAAATCACTGATTTGTTTTTCATGAATCCTTTTTCATGCTGTCAGTGAGGGACAGCAAGCCATGTGGCGGCAGCTTGCAGGACAGTCTCGTATCTAGATTTTAAAGCCGTCAGCACTAATGCCCTCAGCCCTCAACCCAGAAGAAGCAACGTAGCCGGCCCCAGCGTCATCCTACAAAGAGTCCAGATTCTGTAAACCCCATGGTGACAGGGAAGCGAACAGGCCAGCAGGCTGGACACCCACCACTGCTCAGGGGAAGGATCCACAATGAGATAAGAGATGGCAAACACCACCCTGGGCAGCATTTACGACAGAGCAAGAGAACAGAATGCCCAGGAGATCTCATGGGAGTCTGGGCAAAATCAACACAATGCCTGGGCATGCTTTCTAGATGGGCATAATTAAAAAAAAAAAAAAGAGAAAAGAAAATGGTTTAAGGAAGATAATGACCTGAGAAACCAGATCAGCATGAAAAACCAGAGATGGCTAAGGCACAAATGCAGGTTGGAGGTTAGGCAAATTCTTATACATAACAAACAAGCAATTTAAATGACTCCTGGACAGTCTCCGTGGCATCGTGGCCTTGTTTGAAGTACCACCACGAATTTATTTATTCTACAGCAGTTGCTATGCCAACAGGAAGACGGTATTGCAAAGGGTACATGGACACTCCGCCCCCAAGCCGCCTTGCACCTGGTACTTCAACCCTGCTGGGTTGCACACAGCTCCCTGGTCTGTCCTGCCTTGCCTCCGCTCACCCCCCAATCACCCTCCAAAGTGACCTGCGGGGAGAAGCCTCTGTGCACCCAATCCCTCCCTCTCAACACTCCTTTGACACCCCTTGCAATGCTGCAGGCTGACTCTCCAGCCAGACTATGAGCCCCCTCACCTCTGGCATAGCAGGAAGAGCTTTTGGTCAGTCCCTGAGTCTAGCCAAGCACCTGGATGCAGAAGGGGGCATGGAAAGTTGAGTTGGGGAATGACACCAAACCTACTGCACAGTGAGCAAGCGTATCAGGTGGTGGCTGGAGGTTTTGTCTTTTTAAGCGACACGTAAAGCACCACAGACTATTTCTCACACCAGAGCAGATGCTTTATAAATATTTGTTGAATGGATGGATGGGAGGATAAATAAGCAAATGTCGGATGAATTGGGTTTTACATACTAATTCTCTTTACGGAGGCCCAACGTTTGCCTACTGGAAATGAGGCCCCGTTTCACAACAGAAGTAGTTTCACACAAATCACAGTCCCTGTTGCACGGGGTGTGAGCGACCTGCTGTGTCTCGTTTTGGACTCTTCACGCACATTCCTTCCCCATGTCACTCTGCCTTGCCAGCTTGGTTCTGATTTCAGGGGCTGAGGCTCAGGAAGGGACAGTAAATCACCACCACCGCTACCACCTAACGTCACTAAGACAGGTGTAGGAGAGGTGGCCTTTGAATCCAGGTCCTTTCCCAACCCTGGCCTGAGGACCAGTGTCCAGGCTCCAGTTCCAGCCTCCACTGGGCCATCACCACCACACGGGGCAAATAGCTGGAGCTGTCTGTACCTCAACTTCCTCAGGTATGAAAAAAGTCACCTCCTTCCTGAGGTGGGGGCAGGGAGAGAGGAAGGACCCCATGTGCGCGCACGGACTCTGTGCCCAGCACCGAGCAGGAAGACAAGGATTATCTGTGATGTTACTTGTACTTGCACAGATCAGGACTTAACCTCCATTTTTGGAAAAGTAGACCACACAAGGGTCCTTGCCAGTTCAGGACTGGTGGTGACCGGTTTGTGGAATGCCATAGCACTTCACACTTCAAAGTGATTCAAATGATAACGTTGGAGTTATATATATTTTTACTAAGATTAAACAAAAATCCTCAGACAACTAAGGCCATAAACAACCTGCCTTCTTTTTGAGCTCATTAAACATTTTTTTTTTGTTTATTTCTATGATTGCTAATTTATTCTCACTACCTTTGGATGCTTGGACCCCTACCTGCAAACTTATTTGCTGAAACCTAATCCCCAAAATGGGGGTATAAGGGATGGGTAGTTTGGTCTTACAACTTGTGCTCTCAGGAATGGGACTGGTACCCTTATATTAAAGGGACCTCAGAGAGCTGCCTTGACCCTCCTGATGCGCGTGTAGACTCAGCAAGACGATCCCAAACGTGAACCAAGAAGTGGGTCCTCCCCAGATGCCAAATGTGTTGGCACCTTGATTTTGGACTTCCCAGACTCTAGAATTGTGAGACAATAAACCTCGGTTGTTTGTGAGCCACCCAGTCTCTGGTAGTTTGTTCCAGTTTCTGGGAGTTAACTGATTATTGCCAGGAGCTAGGTGAGGTGCTATTTATGTGGATCCGCACTATAACCCTGTAGAGTGGCGCCATTATTGTCACCATTTCTACTGATGAGAAAACTAAGTGTTCAAGACCTTGATGAAGATCACACAGCCCAGACTGTTGTAAGACCAACTCTGCAAATGTACCAACTCAGAAATCAGCAGGTTTCTGTGGTCTCCCCCCACAACTCAGGGCCAGAACACAAGTAACGCACACCCTTTAGGAATAACCAAGTCAAGTGACATTTTTATGTCAATATCTTAAATATCTTAACAAATCAAATTGAATGCAAAAATCAAATGTGGAACAAAATATCAAATTTTTAATAACGATAGTGTCTGACCCTGTCCCTTGGTCTCATTCACTTCACCTAATGCTGGTCCCTGTTTTTATAAAAGTTCATTTAGCAAAGCAGTTAGTAGCAAACTAAAGAATATGGGGCTCTTAGGATTGAAAAATATATTCATTAAAAATATAGTGAATTGAGAGAGTTGTTAAGCAAAACTGTCAGACTCAGAAAGTCAAGGGTCCTATGTTTTCTCTTATATGTGGGAAAGAGAGAGGAGAAAGGGAGAAAGAAAAAGGGGGGTAGAATCTCACAAAATTAGATGAGAGGACAAGTAGACTAGACATTGGGCACAGAGTGGGTGGGGGCAAAGGGAAGAGAAAGAGGAGGTACTGGGAGACTGAAATTGACCAGGTCATGTTATATGCATGTACGGCTCTGTTATAGTTTGGAGGTGGATGTCCCCCCAAAAGCTCATGCGTCAGACAATGCAGGAAGGTTTGGAGGAGTAACGACTGGGCTATAGCCTTAACCTAATCAGTGAATTGATCCCTAATGGGATTAACTGGATGTTATGGAGAGGCAGGTGGGTGTGGCTGGAGGCAGGTGGGTATGGCTGGAAGAGGTGGCATTGGGGGTGTGGCTGGAGGAGGGGGCATTGGGGGCAAGGCTTTGGGGTTTCTATTTGTCTCTGGAGAGTGGAGTCTCTCTGTGCTTCCTGATCACCATGTGAGCTGCCTCCCTCCACCACACTCTTCCTCCATGATGTCCTGCCTCCCCTCGAGCCCTGAGGAATGGAGCCTGCTGTCTATGGACCGAGACCTCTGACACCCTGAGCCCCCAGATAAACTTTTCCTCCTCTACAGTTGTTCTGGTTGGGTCTTTCCAGCAGTGAAAGAGCTGACTAAAAAAGGCTCCCCTATTATAATGCTCTAATAAAAGATGAATAAAGCTAAAGACTATTGGAGATACCTGGATATGTATATGTCAATAAGAAAGAGGTTTGGCCCTTGCTAGTCTAAACTTTAAGAATTTCCTAGTTCATGCACCACTTGGATACTCTGAAAATGTTATTCAGGAAACACAATCACTGGCTTGTAATGCTGGTTATATTAGGAGACAAGAAACTGTCCTCATCTCATCTTTTAGATTTTTAGATTGTGTGGAGCTGGAGTGCAGAATGGACTACTTTCCAGTTTATCCTGTAGGTAAAGAGCCATCCTTGTGAAAAATTGCCTTTTTGTTTGTTTGTTTGTTTTTGTATTTTGAGATCAAACACCTAGGGCTTTTCCATAAAATAAAATAAAAAAAAAATCAAGACCCTAGAATTCAAAACAACTAATTAAATAAAATGGAGAGCATAAATTTGTTGTTGCTTTACCAAAAAGTCCAGAGTTGTAATTGAAGCATTAAATTAGCTCTGGGTTCAGTGCTTTGAGAGGGCTATTTGCCTGAGTTACGGCCAGGGAGGTCTCAGTGAAATACAGCAGTGAGGGGTACTATCTAGGAAACCATGCTTGGGGTCCCCCGGGCACTGAATCCACCCAAAAGGGATCTTCCTGTTGAGAACACCAAGAATAGAACAGTACATTAAAAGAAAAAAACACTAATAAATACACACATCTCGGAGACAGCAGGGAAGAGGGGATCCCTAGTTGCCTAGAAACAAATAAGACCACAGAATCTGAATGGCCCCGAAGATGCCACAGAAATGTTTTGGACAATGAAAGCCAGGAGCAAGAATTAAGCCCAAGGCCAAAAAAAAAAAAAAAAAATTAGTCTCCTTTGTATAAGAGAAAGATTAGAAAAGTTTATCTGTTGGCTCAGAGTTGCATCCTATAAAATGACAATCTATTTGGAGATGTAGGTAGAGAAATAACCACATAATCCTACCAAAACCTGCATTTGTGCTGGGCGCAGTGGCACATGCCTGTGATACCAATGACTTGGGAGGCTGAGGCTGGAGGAGCACAAGGTTGAGGGTAGCCTGGGCCCTGAGCATGTTGGTGAGACTCTATGTCAGAAATAACAAATAAAAGGGGCTGGGGGTTTAGTTCAATGGTAAAGTGCCCCTGAATTTAATACCCAGTCCAAAAACAAAAACAAAAAATGCCTCCCTAAAACCCACACTCCTGATGACCAGGTACTGCATCCAAATTAATATGCGTGGTAAGGAAACCCCAAGCTGAGAGATGAATATACGAAAATATAAGAGAATCAAATGTTTAATCACTCTATGTGGATGTTTTTATACTCCAGAACTTGCACAAAAGTCCACATCCTGATCCCATTCCATAATATAGCCAATTGCCCTTTGACATATAAATGGATAAAAAAAAAACTGTGGTGTATGTATATACAATGGAATGTTACTCAGCCATAAAGAAGAATGAAATGATGATAGTTGCTGGTAAATAGATAGAGCTGTTGGAAATAAGCAAACCCATAAAACCAAAGGCCAAATGTTTTCTCTAATAAGTGGATGCTGATCCATAATGAGGGTGGGGTAAGGAAGAATGAAGGAACTTTGGATTTTGAAGAGTTGAGTGAAGGAAGGGGAGGGGAAAAAATATGGAGTAGAAAGGATAGTCGAATGAATCAGAAATTATTATCCTATGTATGTATGTGACGACATGACTGGTGGGATTCTTCATCATGTACAACCAGAAGAACGAGAAACTATATTTCATTTATGTATGATATATCATAGTGCATTTTACTGTCACATATAAGTAATGAGAACCAATTTTAAAATTGAGAAATGGCAAACAAAAGTACCATGAGGGAGAACCTGCTGATCTAAGATGGTAATCAGCAGCTCAAGAACTAGAAATAGTCTAAAACTATAAATAAAAAAGTCACAGAAAACCTAGAGAATGAATAAAACATTACTTTTAAAGATCATGAAGATTTAAAAGAAAACCAACTATAAATATTGGCAAGAGAACTTATCACCATTATGTTCTTAATCAGTAGATTGAACATATCGAATATCTGAAAAAGGACTAATTGGATCTGAAGCTACCACTTGGATTGCAGTACAGATAAGAGAGACAAGAGAACAGCAGTTATGAGACAAAAGGAAAAGATCAAAAAGTCCAAATCTGCACTTCACAGAAGCTCGAGAAGAGGAACAGGAGGGAGGACAAATTTTCAAAGAAATAAGGTAAGAATACTACAGAGTTGACAAGACACTTATATTCAGTTTGAGAATGCACTTCAAATCAATCCCACCTAGATAATCTAAAAAATATATGCTAAGCAAACTTTTTATTTATTAGAAAAAAAAAACTTTTTTTTTTTTTTTTTTTTTGCAATTGATTGAGACTCTGGATTTAACCTAAGGTCAGTGTCTATAGCAGTGACCATCTTTCTGGAGAGCATCAGGTGACCATCCTTCTTGAGCTCAGCAGGTCAGGATCCCAGAAGAAGTAGGATTATGGGCAATCAATGTTTTGGAATGGGCCAAGATATCCAGCCCAAATAAATCTTTTGTAGGATTTCAATCCTATTCAAAGAGGGATGGTATTAATGTGAATGATAAACTGCTTTTCTGGTGCTGTTCAGGATAGCACTTTTGTAGAACACAGAGTTATTTATAGACATTAATAACATTATCTCACCATTGGCTTAGCAACTAATTATTATTAATATGCCCAGGGCTGTGTTGACCACTCTACAGAATTTTTCCCTTTTAATTTTTACAATAATCTTTTAAGACAGGTGTGGGGGTATATGTGTGTGTGTGTGTGTGTGTGTGTGTGTGTGTGTGTATAAGTATGTATTATAAATATGAATGAATAAATACAGACTTAGAAAAGTAAAGTACCTTGCCCAGGGTCTCAGAGAATAGTGGAAGAGAGAGAGAATTCAAATATGCATGATGACTTTAATTTTTTTTTTTTTTTAAGAAGAGGGTACCTGAAATTAACCACTGAGCCTCATCCCCAGCCCTCTTCTATATTTTATTTACAGACAGGGTCTGAGTTGCTTAGAGCTCCACTAAGTTGCTGAGGCTGGCTTTGAACTCAGGATCCTCCTGCCTCAGTCTCCAAAGCCACTGGGATTATAGGAATGCACCACCATGCCTGGCGACTTTAACTTATTTTTTTTAATGTGGAAAATGCAAAAGACAGAGATGACTGTGAATGACCAAAGAAAGCAAGAGGCTTCATGGAACTACATGAACTTTGAGAACCTTTTTTGAGCTAAGTTGGAAATATTGGTGTCCTGAATCAAGCAGGCCACCTAGAGAAGTTGGTCTTGCTAATGACCAGCGACTCCTGATCTTGGGGAGGGGTCAGAGTGGAACTCTGAGGGTAAGGACGGAATCCTTTCAAAGGACAGAATCAACGAGTTACATAGCCAGGATTGTATACGGGTGGAGGAAAATACATTAGCAATCTCATCTTGAAGCTTCATAAATATTGCTCAGTGGTGAAAGGGGAAGACAGCCTGTTTATTTTGAGCATGGAGTGCGTGCGACATTCATTTTTTTAAATGTCAGGCATAGGCATGTGAGATGTGCCTGTTTTCCAGCAATATGCTTTTTCCATAGAATGCGGAATTAAAAATTAAATGCTAATGGAGGCACGAGCGAATGAATCAGAAACAGAGTCAAAGGGAAATACCAACACTGTCTGAAGCTGAGCAATCATAAAGATTTTTTTTTTTCCAGAAGATTCCAGAAGGTTAATATAAGCCAAAGTGGGCTTCTTGGTCCAGGCAGCACTAGGCGCTATTCGTTTTCAATACGCTCTCTCCAAATGTACAATAAGCACCATTTTGAAGTCAGTGCTTTTAGCAAACCTCCTATTTTTCACTGCAAAGAAACCCAATTTATTTTTTGTTCAAAGAAAAAAAAATGGCATCATAGCCATCTTGGAGAGAACTGATGAAAACATTGGCAAAACTTTCAGATAAGAGAGATCAAATTGTTTACCAAGAAAAAATATATATATAAATGTATATTTCATTTTATTCCCTCCCTCCCCCCCCTCTCTCTCTCCTCAGCCACAGAACTTCTGCTATAANATATATATATCTCTTCATTCTTCCTTCCTCCCTCCTCCTCCTCTCTCTCTCTCTCTCTCTCTCTCTCTCTCTCTCTCTCTCTCTCTCTCTCGCAGACATTTGGGAACCAGGGGAGAGGGCTGGCTGGGTGGGGGAAGGGCTCTGACATTCCTTCTTCCCGTGGAGAAACCTTTTAAAAAAGCAATTCAGCATTTTAATCATTACACCAGGTCATCTGAAAAAAGTATTTAACTTTCACTTTGATTTTCATTTCTTTCATCACTCTGTGATGGTTGTTCCTGTGCTGACAGAAACAGATTTCTGGCCCTCAAAAAAAAACAAACACCCTCATCCATTCAAGGCCAGCTTCCGGCTTGCTCTTTTTCAGGGTAACATAATCAATTTTTTAAAAGTTCTTTCTTTCTATGTGAGGTACCCATATGCTTGGGTGAAGATGATAGTTTAAACTCCACTGAAAATAATTGAATTAGTTTGCCCTTGTATTTCTGGTCAATACCCATGTCTGTGGATTCAGGCTTTCTGCTAGAAATTCTGCTTTCCTGAGGCTCCTTCCACACTCAGTGGTGTACTCAGATGGAAGGGCAATAAATTGTCAGTTTGGAGGTGAATGAGAGCAGAGAGAAATTAAAATGCTACTCTTTAGCTTTTCAATTTAAATTTCTGAATCAATGTCCAGGGCTACCCTCAATTATCATGAATGATCCAGTTTTTCTCAGTTCACCATGACCTCTGTTTCCTTGGTCGGAGATGATATTTGTATACCATTCTTAGAATTTTGTTTTTCATTGTTAGGGTCTGATTGTAGCATAAAATTATATACTCATGAGAAAGGAGATGGATATTTTCTTTCCCTTCCCAAAGCTAGAGTATTTCTCTCTTTTCTGTAGTCTTTTGGCAGGGACAGACATAAACCAGAGCTCAGCTCCATGATATGAGGGCAATCACCTTAGTACCATCCAAAACTCACTAAGACTTGTCCAGCTCACACATCCAGAATCACAGCACATGTGACTAAACTCCAAAAGAGGTACTCAAGGCAGACATTACTAATCAACCACTATACTGCTTCCCAAGGAGTACAGATTGGACCTCTAATTCTCCTCCACAGAGCTCTCTAGGAAAGTCCTACAAGTAGAATTTACAATTTTCCTGCCAATCCTGATTGAACTATCTTCCTTTTCCTATGATCTTCACTTTAGAGGGAAACAGGCTACAGTGGTAAAGATCTTCAATGGGAATATGAAATGGCCAGGTCTATCTATGCCTCTATTCCAACAATCAGCAAAGTATTTTCCCCTTAACCAAATTGCTTGCCCTTTTTAAACTTCAATTTTCTAATCTAGAACAAGTACTTTGGGTTTGATCGGAAGATGTCAATCATGACCCAAGGATTGCGGAGGGGCCCACTGTTGTTCTACCAGGGCTTTGAACCTATAGCATTCAAAATACTATCTTTACATTAATTTAATGACATTTAATTTTCCAAAGTAGAGAGATGTTGTTGCAATACATGATTTCTCTAAAGCCACTGTTAAACTTATAGCATGTTTGTTACTATATGCTTTCTCCATCAATAGATTCTCTAAATAAATGGTTACTCTTTATCAAGTTTCATCAACCTCATCTGTTAACTGCATGAAAAATAAAGGCCATCTCAAGGGATTTTTGTGAAGATCAAGTGAGATGCTGCATAAAAGGCTTGGTAAGTGGAAGTGTTCCATAATGCACAAAAGGAGAGGGGCTTCCTTGGATACAGGAGGAGGAGAGTGTTAGCCATCCTGGGCCTGGACTTGCTCCCTGGAGAGGGGTACTAAATATAAACCATAAAGTAGGAGAGTAAGATTTCCTTAAATACTCACATAAATATTCAAGGAAGTTCTGGGACATAGTTACAAAGCTGGTCATATCAGCCCTTGGGCAAGTAGTATTGCAAAAATACCACTCGTGCTAATTCTTTGGGAATCATAAATGCTAAAATTTCCTCTTCCCTGAGGGTCACGGTATTTTCCATTTGTTTCCATATTCTTAAATAGCTAACTTGAAAATTTAATCTAATTTTACAGAGGCTGTATTTCTGGCATTTTTCTTCTTGCTCGTATCTCATTTAAAGGAAGCAGAGAGCCAGTACTATTACCATGGCGTGGAGAGCCGTACTTTATTGTTACGGAGGTTCCAGACATTTTAAAAGGTTAGGAACCGATGGGGCAAATAGGTGAGCATTTTCCTTTAATCTCTGCAACATGGTGAATTTTAGAGTAAAGCACAGATATTAAATCAAAAGCAATTTTGAAAGGATGGGTCTGAAGACAGAAATGCCTCAGTGGTAAAAGGGAAGGTCCTCTTTAAACTGTTATCACTAACCTTCCAAGATCAGCAAATCATCATCATCATCATCATCACGTAAAGCCTTCTATTCCCAATATTGCCCATGAAGGTCTATTGAATTTTTCAGTGTAGAGACCTGGGAATGATCTTTCTTCTTTTTCATTTTCTTCCTCTTCTAAAGTCTCATCCATCCACCAGTTGCCAAAACCACCTGAAATTATTTCGAATCTAGGTCCCCCTGCCCGTCTCAGGCAAGCCTAGGCCACAGCATGTCCACCTGCCTCTCCAAGTCACTTTGCATTTTGTCTTCAGAGGAAACCTTTGCATTGCATCTGGAGGATGCCATTCTCCTCCTTGAAACTCCCCCTGCCAAGGTTTTGTGATTTGTTTTAGTAGTCGTACAATAACATGGGGGTTGACTTTTGACCAACCTCATCAACCCTCCCCTGCTATAAAGAAACTCAGTCATCTAGCTCTTCTATGTGCTTCCTTGGAAACACTGATTATTATTTGGAACCGTTCCTTCATTTACCTGTTAGCTGTTTGTTTCTGCACATTGAGAGCAGGGAGCTTGTCAGGTCTTTTCCACTAAGAGATCTTTAGAAGCCAGAGCCTGATACCTGGAAAGCCCATAAAATGGAAAAAAAAAAAAAATTTTTTTTTTTTTTTTTTTTTTT
>NW_025999941.1:12582329-12604234 GCF_001458135.2 Marmota marmota marmota | reverse complement strand
TTTTTTTTTTTTTTTTTTTTTTTTTTTTTTTTTTTTTTAAGAGACAGGGTCTCACTGAGTTGCTTAGCACCTTGCATTTGTTGAGGCTGCCTTTGAACTTGCGATCCTCCTGCCTTAGCCTCCGGAGCCGCTGGGATTACAGGTAATCACCACCACGCCCAGCTCAGAAAGCCATTTTAAAATAATATGTTTTCACATTTTTGCATCCTAAAAGATAAGCTCTCCCCTTCACACGTGCACATAGTTGTGGCATCTTCCAGAATCACTTAAAAGACAACACATCCATTGTTAGTTCAATGTTTGGGAAGTTCTTTCCTTGGAGAGATGATCAGGCTAATTGCTGCTAAGAATGATCACTGTCAATCTCTACAATTTCAAATTGTGATAAATGACTCATTTTATAGGAAAACAATGACAAAATTGGCCACAAGAAAGAATTTAGATCTGCAGTGATGGTACCAGTGTGGTACCGTCTCTACATTCAGACATGTAAAATATTTATGATGATATGTTTCATTTATGTTTGGTAGGCTGTGTGCTCCCCAAGTCTCCTGCGTCCAGTTTGAACAGAGATTGCAACTTGATGGACTGCAGTGGCTCTGTCCGGTACTGCTGGAGACTTCTGTTCCATAGGACATCGTGTCTGAAGTACCAGGCGGAGTGTTGGGTCATCTCCAGAGACTAATGTCCACCTTTACAGTGGCCGCTCTCAGATCCTCTCCAAGTGATCTCTGTGCTCTCTACCCTTCTTCTGGCCCTTCCCACATATTGGAATCCTCCTCCTTCTCCAAGTCTCATTTCCCATAGCTGGAAGTAGCTTTACTGACTCTCTTGATGGATTTCTTTTTTTTCTATCTACATTCCCAGTTTGGCTGCAAAACGTATATCCACATGCAGCTGCCTTGGCCTGGGATCTCCGACTTTTCACTCTTCCTTTTATGTAACTGACTACCTTGTAAATATTTGGGAGATAACACCATTTACTTTGAACAGAGAACTCTGGAGATTTTCCACCATGCATGCTTAAATAGTTGTGACATAATTTTAAGCACTGGATTTAATCTAATTTAAGCATAATATTTAGCTATAGCTTGTTACCCTGGTTCAGCTGGGGTTCTGACCCTAAATATAGCTATTTTGATGTGTGTGTGTGTGTGTGTGTGTGTGTGTGTGTCTGTGTGAGTGATAAAATCCAGGGGGCCCTCTACCACTGAGCTACATCCCCGTCCTTTTATATGTATTTTTAATTAGGAAATGAGGTCTTACTAAGTTGCCCAGGTTGGTCTCAAACTGACTTGCAATACTCCTGGCCTCAGACTCCTAAGTCACTGGGATTATAAGGTGACACTACTGTGCCTAGCTGGTTGCCTGGTTTTTATTAGTTTGTATTACTATTAATGCATTAAGTCCCATCATCCCAGATAGGAAATGTATAAAAACTTAAATTGAGCAACAAATACAGCACATGTTAACTATTGAAATAAATATTAGGCTTTTAGAGTTCTTTTAAAAGGTGAATGATTAGAGCATTTGAAAAATATATATGAACATACATATCCATATATAATAAATGCATATAAAGGATATATGCTCTAGATTATGATTTCTAACCTAGTTTAATACACCTGTGTTTTAAATTTTTTAATTTGTTTTCATTATTATACATGACAGTAGAATGCATTTATGTACTTTGATATATCATACACGGATGGAATATAATTTCACATTTTTCTGAGTGTACAAATTGCAGAATCTACTCTTGCTGGAATATCTGCAGAATCAAAACTTCGGGATGAAGCGGGTTGACCAGGATTGACTGATGAATGCCAGCTCTGCCCAGATACTGGATTAACACTGGACACAAACTTGCTCTTGTCCTACAAAGCTGTCACTTTATCACCATGTTAAAGATGCTGAAACTGAGACTCCAAGGCCAAGTGACCGTGCCAAGCCCACAGAGCTATTAAAAAGCAGAGCTGGGTTTTGAGTCCAGGTTCACTCGGATTCTGGTGGCCAGGCCCTTCCCACAACTGCCTCCCAGCTTCCTGGTGACTTGATGGTCATTATGTGGCTTACTTAGAACTCCAAAATGGCTGACAGCAGAGAGAGAGTTCCCGAATTCAGCCAGATCGGCTACATTACATGGGAAAGTCATTCTCAGTGTACCTCACCCTTGTGGAAATGGGCACGGAACAAAGCATGGGAGGAGGTTCACAGGAAATCATCCCACTTTTTTCAGAGTTCCACGTTCTGTTGCTACAACCTCTGCAAGCTCTAGCCATAGCCCTGCAGAATACTTTCTGCCACATCTGACCAGCCGGGTCTTTATTCCCTTGCCACAATACAACTCCACTCTCATCTGCCCCCAGGGCTTTGAGTCCCTGTCAATCATGGGCCATGGGCATCTCTGAACCTTTGCTAGGAAGCAACTTCATTTCCTTTGCCCTCCCTGGGTGCTCTGTGAAGCCAACCATATCTTTTGTGTCTGCTGCAAATAAAAACACCAGGCCGAGAGGCTGCTGACCAGTTCTTGTGGTAATGAACTTCTTTTGTGGGGGCCTGGTAGGTCTGAGACAGCTGCTCTCTCTTACACCCTCGGGTCTCCACTGTCTGGTTTCACACTGAAGATCCCCAGGCGATCTCTCTGACCATTGCCACACTGAGCCGGTTCAACTCAGGCTTACTGAGTCCTAAAGACACACTTGATGGGATATGATGTCACCACTGCCATTTAATATTTCATCAAGGGCACTCCGAACACTTGGCAGCACTCAGAAAGGCAATGTCCCCAGTCCCTCCTCCTTCCTTCATTGCCACAAAGAATTTGACCCGGTGCAACTTAACTCGCTGAGACTCTGTCATTGCTGACTTTCATAACCTTGGAGCTCTGTCCCCTGCAGGTGTCCAGGGACTGTCTGGGTGGTGTCAGGCTTCTGATGCTAACTATCAGGATTATGGATGTGACCTCAAGTACAGACCTCCTGCCACCCTGAATTAGCCCGAACAGGCACCAACCAGCTGGCCCTGTGGGAATGTCACTGACCCTGGATTTCTTTTCCTGCTTCTGCCCTTGGCATCTGCAGCCTGAACTCGGGAACACGAATAGCCTCCTGCTATTTGCGAAAAGTCGTTATGTCCAGTGCCAGCTTCTGTGCCCAGCTGGCTTTGTGCTCTCAGGTCCTCTCTCGCATGGTTTCTTTAAAGCTCCTGGCAAGTGTCACGGGGGCCGTCGTTGAAAAAGTTTGTTGGCTAACTTAAACTTGACACTTCACCGAAGCCACCGTTCTGCCTCCGACACCGAAGGTGAACCCTTCTCTAATCACCTTCTTGGCTGCCCTGCTACCTCTTGCTTTCAGTAGTTTCTTTTAACATCTTGTTTAAGGTCCCTCAAAAATGCTGTCGGCCGGATGGTGCTAGAAACGGCGTGGGGAGCTAAAAATAAACACCTTCTGCAGATAGGGACAGACACACTGTACAAATAGATTACCTGGCCACTCTCCAGGCCTGATTGCATTGGAGGCGCACTTGTTTCCTATTAGGAGACCGTGAAGCGTTTGCATAGGGTGCTCAGCCATGCACAGGTGCTAGAAACCATTTTTTAAATTGCCCATCAGCCGGGCAGTGACAGGCAGAGATCTGGGGTTTGCAGAATGGGTGCAACTGCGCTCCTTGTGAGGCAGTCGCCAGCAAGGGCCAAACATCCTGTTGTTAAAGCAAGCACTGGCTTGTTGCTTACATTAAAAAAGTCTTTGGGGGTTTATCGTTGTAATTTAATTAATTGATTTTTTTTGCTTTTGCAAAAGCAGAGAGAATTTGCAATCAGCAAGCACATCTGTCTGAGCCCACAAATGGAGTCATTAGAGACACGGTTGTCGAATACCAGCAGATCCCTCTGAGCATCACTTGCTGCAAGATGCTGCTCACCGGAGACCTCAGCAAGGGGACTCCAGATGGCGTCCATCTTTGGGACACAGACTGTGTATTAGGCCACCCTGTGGCTGTTACTTCTGAATCTTCCAAGAGTCCCCACGAGGTCATTTTTACAGTGAAACAAGTCAGGTGTTTGAGCAGTTGAGTGACTTCTCACAGACCAACAGCAAAAGTGGCATTTGTAAAAGATAATCCCAGTTACACATGGTCAGTTCTGTGCAGGTGTTGTACTAAGGGATGGTGGTACTCACAGAGCAGGAAGCTGCTGTAGACCGGGGCTCAGCCACCTTTGGAATATGGCCAGCAGTTACCTCTCTCCCTGTTGTTCAACCAGATGCTGCCCAGTGGGCCGGGAGGCAGGTGATCCCCAGTGCCTTTCAAGAAGGGTCAGAGGAGCTGGGCACAGTGGTGCACGCCTGCAATGCCAGTGGTTCGGGAGGCTGAGGCAGGAGGATCACGAGTTCAAAGCCAGCCTCAGCAACTTAGCAAGGTCCTAAGCAACTCAGTGAGAGACCCTGTCTCTAAATAAAAAAAAAAAAAAAGATGGAGATATGGCTCAGTGGTTGATGCTGGTGAGTTCCTTGGAGCCCCCCTCCCCCCAGAAAAAGGGTCAGAGGAACCAAGTCAGGGTTGGTACTGAATAAGCTCAACCTCTGGCCACATGCTCTGGTGTTTTGTGAGCATGTTATTAAGGCTTCCAGAATTCTGATCGGGGGAACCGTGTTGAGAATCCTGACCTCACAGAGAGCAGACAAATGGATTTTTCTAAACTACCAAAAAGTCACTTGGACACATAGTTCTAGATGGTGAAGCTCTAACCAGAAGCAGGAAAGACAGCAGTTAGCACCTGACCTGCAAGGAAACAGCGGGCTGGCTCTCTGCCTGTGCCCCGATTTCATCCTTTCATTCCAATTTTCACCATGAAAATGGATTAATTCCGAGGTGCTTTCAATTGTGATTAAACATTGTCTCTCTGTGGTGGTGTCAGGATTATAAAACACCAAATACAGCAGTTAATTATAATGCCATGAACTGCTTTAACCTTTACAATTCTGCTCTCAGAGGTTGGCTTCCATTCTTAGCTATTGCTTACAGGTTAGTAATGCTCAGAGCAGGATGTGGAGTGCATGGACCAGCAAATAAAACTGGGGAAGACTGGAGAGGTCCGAGTGACCTCCAGAGAATGGCAGGGGACAGTCACCATCAACTCCTCTTGGTTTTTGTTTGTTTGTTTTGGTACTGGGGATTGAACCCAGGGGCACTTGACCACCGAGCCACACCCCCAGCCCTATTTTGTATTTTATTTAGAGACAGCGTCTTGCTGAGTTGCTTAGGGTCTTGCTAAGTTGCTGAGGCTGGCTTTGAACTCGTGATCCTCCTGCCTCAGCCTCCCAAGCCTTCTATGCTAAAGGACTTGCAAGAGGTTGTCCAAGTCTTCACAACACATCTACGAAACTGTTTTATAGAAGAACAAATGAAGCTCAAGAAGGTTGGAAAAAAGGAAACTGTCTACTGTCACACAATGTTCTAGTCAGCTCTTTCATTGCTTTTCACCAAAAAGACCTGAAAAGAAAAATTTGAGAAGAGGAAATTTGGTGCTCAAGGTTTCAGAAATCTCAGACAATTCTATTCCTGGAGGTGACGCAGAACATCCTGGTGGAAGAGGGTGGTGGAAGACAGCAGCTCAGGGCACGGCATCAGGAAAGCAGAAAGAGAGAGATTCCCCTCACCATGATCCAAATATATACCCCAAAGACTTGCCCCAGTGACCCTCCTCCAGCCACACCCAACCTGCCTACAGTTACCACCCAGTTAATCCCTCACTGATTGGGTTAAGGCTCTCTCCCCATCATTTCACCCCTTTTTCTTGCATTTTTCTCTTGCATGAGCTTTTGGGGGACACCTCACCTCTAAACCAGAACTCACAGCTGCTACGTTGTGGCATCAGGGTCTAACCTGCATCTTCGGACTCCAGAGTTTGTGCTCCTAACCAAAGCTCTGCGGGATGGTATGGACTACTTTACTCACCACCTAAAGGTATACAAGTTTCTAAAATAAGCCTTTGCCCACATCTGTCCTCTTTCTGCAAACACCAGAGGCATCCCAGCCTGCAATAATGAGCCGGAGAGTGTTTCCCCCATTCCTCCTTACTGTCCTCCATTAACTGCAAGGACTGAGCCTTAAAATAGCTGTCACCTGCTCTCTGTGGCAGTTACCAGCCAAAGGGAGATGCTCCCTCTGAAGTGGTAGGTGAAGATGACTGGGTTAACTGCCACACAGGTCCCTGGCTCCATTTATTCTCCTAAGGAGTCTTGACTTCATGCTGAGAGCCATGGGCAGGAGGGGCCAGGGTAGGTAGGGTTGGGTCACTAAAAAACAATTGAAGCAGGGAAACCAGATCACGTCTAGTCTGCTTAATGAACAGTAATGAGGATGACAGTAACCAAAGCCACCGTGTCCCCAAGTATTAACTAAATGCCAAACACCTCGACAGGAGCTTTATGTATGTTCTATTATTTAATGTTCTCCAAATTGTTAGGAGTTGGGCACTAATGTTACTGTTTTGGCTTTATCATCACTGTGACAAAAATTTATTTAGTGGTCACGGTTTTCAAGGTCTCAGTGCCTGAGGTGAGGCAGAGTATCATGGCGTAAGAGCGCGGTGGAAGGCAGCAGCTCAGGACATGACATTCAGGAAACGGAGTGCTCTGTGCACCAGGGACAAACTATACCCCAAAGGCACACACCCAATGTCCCACCTCCTTCGGCTACACCCTATCTGCTTATAGTTACCACCCAGTTAATCTGCTCAAGGGGATTAATTCACAGATAAGGTCAAGGCTCTCATAATCCAATCACTTCATCTAAACTCTTTTGCACTGTTTCACACATGAGCTTTCTGGGAACACCTCATAACAGTGATTATTACCCTTTTATAGGCAAAACAAACAAACAAACAAACAAACAAAAAAACCCTAGGTACCATTCAGGGAATTTATTTACTCAAATTTTAATAACAGAAGAATCAGCGGGGAAATATTTTACAACTGGCTGGAGGAGCGAGGAGGAGAGACAAGCCCCAGCAGCCCTGGTAGACAGAGCTCACCAATTTCCCAAGCATGAGTACTCCCACTATGACCATTTTCAAGTTCCAATCCAACACTGTTGGAGAAATCCATCTCCAGAAAGGGTGGGGCACATGGAGTCTAACACCCAGCCTTAGACATTCCTGTAACGGATTTCTGTTGGGTACAAATTGATCATCCCCTTTCTTCAGCTGCTGTTACCAAGCGGGTACTAAAGGAGACCCCACTGGGGTTCAGATGCCACACCTGCAAACACCACCAAAGGGCTTTGAACCCCATCTACTATTACCTGCGGACGGCTTCAAAGCCCAGCTCCTGCAAGATGGCAGCCCAGGCAAATGCTGCCCAGGTTTGCTGCTTTGCAAGTGTTGAAAACCACTGGTCTGAGGCTCGTGTGTCTATTCTACCTGCCGCTAAGTAACCGAAAATACAACACTTGTCCATTTTGGGCAGGCATCACTAATGTAACTACGCCTTGCTGGATGATACTACTGACATTTTGTTTTCCAAGGTGGCAACCTAGAGAAAGAAGTTCTGCTCCCTAAGTTATTGGGAAAGGAAGCAGCCCTCAGCAATTAGATTTTCTACCTTGGTCTGTACTGAATCTCCTGTCTCCTTTGGGTCATCTTGCCCTGGCCATCTCTATGGAGAGTGTTACTATGACTCTTTTGTTCTGCGGACAAGTATCTGAGAACCTGGCCAGATGCATGTGCCTCTTCCCCTGAGCAGAGAAGTTAGTTAATGAACCGGCTCCACAGCCTCAGTTTCCATCTTGCCTATCTTCTCTCGATCCAGTTTCAAAGCACCCTCCTGACAACAACCAACTTGAGTAGGTCCTGATTCAATTAGAGCTTTCTTGCTCTTGAGCACTATGTATATTTTTAACTTTGATTTTGAAAAACAATCAGAAATGTCTTTAAATATACTGTAGACTGGGAAGGCATCAGAGTCTGAAGAGTGAGTTCATAGAAGTTGGCATCAGCCAGTCCAGGTTTGAGTCCTGGGTCCTTTATTAAATATCCACATAAAGGTAGACCAGCTTCTAACCTCCCTGGGTGTCACCTCTTCATTTATAAATGGGACAAAAGTCCTGCTCATATCACTGGGTGAGTGTCAGATGACTAAGAGTTTAATATGGTGCCTCCTGCCATGTAATCCTATCAATTACTATTAAAATATAGAGATGAATGCTATAATTTCATTCTTCTTTATGACTGAGTAATATTCCATTGTGTATCCATATCATGTGTTCTTTAAACATTCCTCTGCTAAAGGGCACCTAGGTTGGTTCCATAGCTTAGCTATTGTGAACTGCGCTGCTATAAACATTGATGTGGCTGTGTCACTGTATTTGCCAGTAAATGGATGGAACTGGAGACCTTCATGCTAAGTGAAATAAGCCAATCTCCAAAAAAAAAAAAAAAAAAAACCCAAAAGCCAAATGTTCTCTTTGATGTGTGAATGCTAACACATAACAAGAATAGAAGATCATTGGATTAGACAAAGGGGAATGAAGGTAAGGGAGAGGGAATGGGAATAGGAAAGACAGTGGAATGAATGGGACATCACTTTCCAATGTTCATATATGAACACACGACCCGTGAAACTCCACATCATGTACAATCACAAGAATGGGATCCTAATTAGAATAGATACATTGCATGTATGTAAAAATATACACTACTGTCATGTATAGCTAAAAAGAATAAAAAAATATATAAAATAAAAAATAAAATGTAGAGACATTTTTCAACTGTTAAGATAATGGTTAGTGGATACAGCATTTGTAAAACCCAGCAATAATTTCAAGGTTCCCCAGGAGTCCTTGATGTAAAAGGCAGAAGGAGAGTAGCTGACCACACACCTCTCTCTCTCAGACATACACACCCACGCTGCTAGTTGTGTCCCTGGGCCAACCAAGGGACCCTCATGTTTAGGTTGCAAGGAATACTTAGTTGGCGGGATTTTGAGAGTGTAAAATTAAAAATGTAAACAGAACTCACTCTTCCTCATAACAAGAAAATGCACATTTCAAAGGCCTTGTGTGAAGTAATAAATCACAAGATCAAAGTTGTTTTTGATTAGATGTGAGTATCTTCATGTGGTGGTCAAAATGAAGAATTTGCATTTAAATGGAAAGATTAATGACTAATACACAAAGCCCATATTTAATCACTATTTCCTTAACACACATAATTTGTATTTTTATACAGATCATTCACCTTAAGTCGGCAATTGAAAATGATAGGTGCAGTATTTTATAAAACAATTTTTCTGCCACCAATCATGTGTTTCAGTTATAAATACTTCTGAGGCTGCTGGTTTCACACCGTTTCTTGGGAAATGATCTAAATGTTGGTACAGTAATTTGGGTGTAAATATATATGAGAATGTGTGGGTCTCACCCTATAGAAATACCTCAAACTGAAAAGAAAGAATCACCAGGAAGTGACGGTGTGGGCTTGTTCATTTGCTCTTTGCTCTCAAATCTGGGTTAAGTGTAATTTGTCCCCCTAATTCAATTTCAAACAGTTATTTTTTAAAAAGTAATCCAGCCGGCCACAGTGGTGCATACCTGTCATCCCAGCAGCTTGGGAGGCTGAGGCAGGAGGATCTCAAGTTCAAAGCCAGCCTCAGCAAGAGGGAGGCACTAAGCAACTCAGTGAGACCCTGTCTCTAAATAAAATACAAAATAGGGCTGGGGGTGTGGCTCAGTGGTCGAGTGCCCCTGAGTACCAAAAATCATCATCATATTCATCATCATCATTCAACTCTCCCTTTGCAGGCAAATCTAGTAGTGAAACACAAGAGAAATATATTTTCTTTCAAACTAAAATATAAACAATATTCTGAAAAGCAAGGGTGTCTCTAGTGGCCCCAATAGCCTTCCCATTGGTGGCAATCCTGCATTTTGGGGTACTAACTGGCAGATCAAGAATCATCTGGCTTCTTCTAAACTGTCCTTCTTCATGTCAACCCCCTACCACCAATATTTTTCCCCCACCCAGGACATAACTCATCAATACGTGGCTTCTCAATGGATCTGGCACCCAAGGCCTGCCCAGTAGAATAGCAAAATCCAACAAGTTTGTGCTGGGCAAGGGACCTCACTGGAGAAATCACCCTGGGGCATTGCACAGTATCTGTTCTCTGCGACTTTGGGCTCAATGTTGAGCAAATTATGAAATCTGACTTACATTAGTTAGAGAATTGTAATGAAATGACAAATTTTCATTAAATCATCTTTCTCCGTAGGGACCAGCCAATAGCAGAGTCAGCAATGCGGATGCTGCCAGACGATTTAAAGTTACTAGTTGGTATTATGTCTTCCTCTGGGTCTTGATAATTTATGGAGCTTTTCAAACTCCTTCCTTCTCTGCTCCTCTGTCTTTCTCCGCTTCCCTCCCTTTCCCCTACTCCCCTCTGGAAGCAGCAAGAGCGAATTACATTCAGCAAACAAGACAATGATAAAATATGGGAAACTGGAAGGAATCAAGAGTTACTAGACCTGCTTTGTCCATGCCGTGCCCTTAAAGGCTCAATTTAATTCTGGAGTTCGGCATGTTATTTAAAAATAACACCTCCCTTACGAGTTGGCCCTTCCGCTTTCTATTGATCTCTTCCGATTGCTGACCAGTAAAATTAGCGCCCCATCCTTTGCCATTAGGAGGAAAGAGTGAGCTGCGGGGAGGAGTAATAATAAGCACTTTGCTCAGAGAAGCAAGCCAGCAGCTTTGGAATTTTTTTTAAGCTTTTTATGATGCCTGATTTGTGCCAGTGATGAATGTACCAGGAAAGGTGGCTGGATTTGGGTGCGGGGTGGTTGGGATGGGAATATTCCCTCTGGAGGGTCTTTGGGCAGGATCACTGGGAGAAGACTCTGCTTGTGCTGGGACAATCTAGTTCAAAGGCCTCTGAAATGCTTAGTACTGGATTATGACACACTCAGAAGAAACTGGAACCCAGTTAAGTTTAATTAATAAAAATTATATATATCTCTCCCTCTCTCTCTGTATCTCTCTCCATCTCTCTCTCTCTCTATCTCTCTCTCTATATATATATCTATCTCTATCTCTCTATCTCTCTCTCTATATATCTATATCTATATATCTATATCTATCTATTTCTCTCTCTATATATATATATATCTATCTCTCTCTATATATATCTATCTCTACCTCTCTCTCTATATATATATATATCTATATACATCTATCTCTATCTCTTTATATATATCTATCTCTATCTTTCTCTATATCTCTCTTTATCTATCTCTATCTCTATCTCTATCCCTATATATCTATCTCTTGCCTCTAAAAAGTGTGACATCACCTGATTAAGAAAAAAACAATCTAAGAATCAGTGTCTAATGGGTCTTCAGGTCTCACCAGTGACAGCATTCACTGCTGCTGTATGTAATGATCCCTGATGTATAATAGGAAAAGATGTGGTCCAGTGGCTAATGAAACCAGAGCAGCACAAAGAACACACATGTGTTAATTTATTGTCCCTCTGTTGCATTCAGATTCTTATCCAAAAGACCTTTTAATTAGAGCGTTCTCAGGTGGGAATTAGTCTGTCTTTTCAATAACCCATGGATAATGCAAAAAAAAAAAAAAAGAGGCAAAGCATCCCTTTGTTTCTCACCAGCGTTCCACACACTAATCATCTTCCTCAAATTCAGCTCAGGCTTCCGCCAGAGTTCATTTCATCTTCATCAGCAGTGCCATTTTCTATCTCATATTTCAAAGTGCAATTGGAAAGCAGATATTTAATCAGAAAAGTTTGGGGATTCATTTTTTCGGACACCCAATCTGTCTTTAGAGGCTTTCAGACAGACGAAATTGCGGTTGACGCTCAAAACAACTGAAGTCTGCGTCCTTGAGGAATGTTGGAAAAGAATGGGAAATGTGGGTCATCAGAGGTCCACTTGGAACCCTAGCTCTGTGGTGACTGACTGTGTGCTTCACCTGAGGAGAGCTGCCTCACTTCCCAGAACCTTAGTTCTCCCATCTGCAAAATGGAGGTGGTTGTCAACAGGGTCTGTTTGTGCAAACTATTCATTGGTCCTAATTCCAGTGACAAAACCAACTTGAGATAACTTGGGCTCCATGGGGATTCACGTAGGAGGGTAAAATTGCAGTCACATAGAAATAGGGTGTTCGTGAGCTTTATCCTCTAAACCAAAAGAAAGAACGCCACCATAACCAACCAGAGCCAATCAGATTGCGCTGTCACCCTCCATGGAAACCAAGACAGGAAATGCAGCCTCTGGAAAGGCTGAAACTGCACACTGGCCTCTCCTAGGAAGCCAGACAGGGCTCCCAATCTGTCTCTCATCTCTGTGTCTCCATGAATCCACACACCTTCCTTCATCTCCTGGTGGGTTGTCTCATTTTGCTCCAGGCTTCATGGGTAGAAGACAAGAGTTCCTGAGTGTCACCATTACATGTCCAGTCACATACTGATGATCTGATTATTTGTAGAGACTGATTGCAAATTTATAAAGAAAGGTTTCAGATGGTCCAGCTTGGCTAGAATGTTACCCAAGCTTTGTCTAACACGATGAGGCTGGAGCACAGGGTCACATGGTGCAAGATGTCTACTGGGGTGGGAGTCATTGATGCTGATGGCAAGGTCTGTTAAAAGGGGGTTCTGATGACTTGGAAAGAGATCCTAAAAGGTACCTACTACAGGAGCAATAAATATGTCCACAGCTGATAACAGTGAGTGACAGGCAGCAGGCACTGAGTACATCACAGAGTGACCCAGCCAACGAGAGAGCTTTGTGAAGCAGATGAGCATTGGTCTTCCATTTTTCATCTGCATAAACCACTGTCTTCTGAATGGGATAATGGAAGTGGTCATTGGAGTGTTGGCTTTTTATCGCTGAGATCTTGATTCTCATAAAGAAACTATGCAAAAGTCCAAACCGGGAGAGTTTTTCTCTCTCTAGACCAGGCACCTCAGGGGTGGCTGCATCTATTCCAGAGAATAGAATCTCTCTTCTCATTGCTACCTTGAATAAGAATGGGGAGCTTCTCTCTGGGACCACATGTTGATGCTCCCAGTTGATGTGTCTCCTTTGGTACCCAAAAATGACCCAGATTCGCCTGGATATTTTTGGATGAGAGGCCCTCAAATCTCATGCATTAAAGAGAAAAGGACAGAATTCAGGAGCAAACCAGAAATGCTTTCCATTTGTGGAATTGATCGTTAGGCCTTCTGCTATTTAATGAGCTGGTTTATAATATAATCCAAATATAATCTGAACAGTAATTGGGGGTAGAGGGAGCTAATGACCTTTCTGACCACTAAGAAATCCACAGTTCCACTGTGTTCACAGAAACCTAAAGACTCTTTCATAAACTAGATGTTCTCAGGACTCATGGAGCTGCTTCCCTAAAACACAAAATAGCAACACTCCACTGGAGACAAGGACTCTAACTGGGCACATTTCTTTCATCAATTATAGCTTCAAACCAGAGCAATGCCCCATCTTCTTGAGAGTTTCTCAGATGCTCCATGAAAAGTCCACATTTATTATGATACCTCCCTTCTGTTTCATTTCTCTATCTCCTGGCTATAATTTAGAAATGAGGTGTCCCCCAAAAGCTCATGTAGGAGATGGTGCAGAAATGTTTAGAGAGGGATGGTTGGATTGTCAGAGTCGTAACCCTCACTGAGACGGATTAACTGTGTGGTACCTGGACAGGTGGGGTGTGTCTGGAGGAAGTGATCCTGGGGTTTGTATTTTGTCCCTGGTGAGTGTAGCTCTGTTTCCCGCCACTGTGTCCTGCCACGATGTCTGGCCCCACCTCAGGCCAAGAGCTATGGAATCGTCCCACTGTGCAGTGAACCTCTGAAACTGAGCCAAAACAAACTCTTCCTCCTCTAAATTGTTTTTGTCAGGTCTTCTGGTCACAGCGACACACAAGTTGATTGACACGCTCCTTCAGGCTCTTCCTAACCTCTGAATTCCTCTCTGCCCTCTTTCCCCACCAATACCTGCTTTTCATAATCAGGACCACAGAGGAACACACCCTTCTTTTCTTCCTAGTATTCTCCAAACATGCATCAGGAGGACTACAAATCTATGTAGGAGGAGGTGACGTAAGAAGTTTTGTTTGAGGCACCAAGACACAAAAACTATCAACACCAAAGGGGGTTCCATAAGCAAAGCTTTCAAAGGAAATATCTAGAAATGGGTTTCCTGACTTTTGAATGACACCCAGAGGAGTAAAACGCACTGCTCATGAGGTGAGGGGCTGTGTTCACTGAATGGTTTGTGTCTGGAACATGCCTAAACCTCATCTCCAGTGTGATGGTATTTAGAGGTGAGAATTTGGGGAGGTCATTATGTCCTGAAGGGACAGCCCTCGTCCATGAGATTCTTACCCTTGTAAAAGGGACCCCTGAGGTTGCCCTCAACAACCCTTCCACATTGAAAAAGCATGCAAGACTAAGGATTGGGCCCTCATCAGACATGGATCTGCTGATGCTCTCTTGCATTTTGGGACACGGAACACAGGAATAACCCTCTTGAGCTAGGTGCTTGCTTGCCATTTCTCTTCCTCCCCAGGAAGGACACCAACTTTACCTAGCACTGCTACAACTCAGAACATTTCAGTGGTTCCTATGGTGGGTGGCTGAGGGGTATTGATTGATAGGATGATGAATAGAGAACTTGCAGAATGGTAGTTCTTTGCTTCAATGATCACTTCCCCAAGGACAAAGCCTTATCCTATGCTTCCAAATTCCCTGAAAGATGGTCTGAAACTATGAAATATCTGACCATGAACTCTCATCTAGGACTTAGCTAGGCCAACCCTGCCGTATTTGGGGATCTCTGCAACTGTCTTCCAAGACAGCAAACTTTCAAGATGACAATTTCCTGTGAACACTAGACCCTCATAGAATGCATGTGTTTCCTTCTGACAGAAGACCATAGCCCCAGGCTGCTTTCATATAAGGTCCAGCCTGGAGGTCCAACATTGCCCTCTCTTTCCACGCTGCCAAACTCAGTGACAGGAACAATCCAGACTACATGTTGAAGGTGACTACCATCAAACCCTGTCTTTTTCTACTGACCTATAAGTTCAGGCTTTCCACACGATAACTGACCTAGAATCCTAATGAGCTGCATTCAGGCTGATCTTGCTTCTCTAGTTGATGCTTTGCCCATCTGTTGATCCTCTGGAGCCCAGTCAACAGTTTTTACCACTGTTAGTATAGATAAAAGAGGCTGTATCTGCCAACTTCCCTGTAGTTTTTTCCTCTATAATTTTTACTTCTTCCATCCACGAGAACCAGGTTTATACTGCAAAAACCATCCGTGGTGCATATACATGGTGAACGTAGCTACTTCCCCTCGTGGACTATAGAGTGAAGGTGAGTGGTGTCTGCTCAGCATTGGTGATGGAATAAACAAAGTGACCCAGGGATGACTACATGGTATTTAGAGGATTTAAAGATGGCTGTACACCCATGTTTAATGATGATGTCATAGAGATTTTACCCAAAACAGATGTACCAACACTGATACGATGGTCTGATTTAACTTAGCTACTCTGAAGACAGAGCCCTATGAGCCACATGAGCAGGACAACTTTAGGTTCTTCCAATTGGTGGTACAAAAGTGAATCAAGCCAGGCATGGTAGTGTATGCCTGCAATCCCAGTGGCTTGGGAGGCTGAGGCAGGAGGATCATGAGTTCAAAGCCAGCCTCTACAAAAGCGAGGTGCTACAACACAATGAGGCATAAATCAAATACAAAATAGGGCTGGGGATGTGACTTAGTGATTGAGTGCCCCCGAGTTCAATCCCTGATACTAAAAAAAAAAAAAAAAGAAAGTGAATCAAGGCACCATCAATATGGCAATAATTAGCATATGATTTTGATAGTAATTAGCATCTAAGTGCTTCCCCTCACTGTTAAGACCAGTAGCACATTTGCATAATGCCTTCTGCCTGCGTACATTGCCTTCAACTCTAGTTCTCCGCCCCACAGACCACCAAACACCACACTGGCTTGTGCCTCTGGAGCACGGACACCATGTTCCAGGTACCAAGCTGGAGACCTGAGCCCTCTTTCCTTGTTCAGCCTTCTTTGGAACCTGCTCTTGGGTTCAAACGTTGCTCCCTTACACTATCTTGACAACGTGTAGTGGCTTCTCCACAAGTGGCCCTCAGCTTTGCTACTCTTCAGGTAAGAGCGGCCAGGGAGCCACTTCTCCAGCCCTTCAGGTCACTATTCCAGAGCTTGGCCTGTCCCTTGAAAAGGAGGGACAGGCAGACACCTAAAGGAAAAGGGGACTCCATGACATGGGGTGGGGAGGGCACCACATGGACCTGGACCTATTGTAAGGGTAAAAGAAATTGAAGTTAAAGCGTAAAAGTTAAAGGGTAAAAGACCGGGTGTTGTAAAGTTTCTAAGCTGCAAGGTCTGAGTTAAAATGTAAAGGATTAGGTATTATTAGGTTTCTATGCTACCTGCAAAACCTGAAATTTCTGTAGCTGTTAAGACAATGCTTGGAACTGCCCAGTAAATATTTCCCCTGACTACTTGGTTGTTTAATAACTGAAGGGCTCTGTGTAACTGGTCACGTAGTCCTTTAGGCCCTAAACCAATCAGTTTGAATGTGTACCCCGTTTAGAAATGACCTATCACTCCCGCCTGACCTGTTCCCGCCAATGTATGTAATAATCAAGTCTAAGAATTGTTGCTTGACTTTCCCGCGGTGTATGATGATTTGTTAAAGGAGACTGTGATGTATGTAAAATCCCCGCCCTCCCAAAAAAGTGTACTTAAGCAGTGCTCAGCCCCTGCTCGGGGCTCTGGGCTGCTTTCCCTTCTTGAGTGGGCACGGAGCCCCAGCATGCTGGTTCAATAAATCCCCTTCTGCCAATTGCATGAGTGGTCACTTGGTGGTCTCTTTCTCCGACGCTTCGCCGGACCCTTACACTATGACAACAGAGTATCCATTACAGGAAGCCATCAGCCAAACAGCGTCGTCAACTCTGAAGCCATTTGTGTCACAGCCTTCTGGGACTCTTCTCTGAGAAAGAAACTGTGTTCCTAACGTGCTGCAAAATTTTGTGTGACCGTAACTATATTACATTTATTAAGAGTTAATTCATTGAGCTCTTTCTATGTTCCAAGCTCTCGATTCATCCTTCTAAAATTTTGGCACGGGAATTCCAGAATATCTGTTCAAAACATGGGAAAGGTGAAACTCTGATGGACTACGTCACTTGACCGAGATCACGGAACTAGCCACCATCTGGACCCAACTTGGTGTCCTTCGCCACAGTTTCCACCCTCCCCCAATGCATGAATGAATCTTTTGGGGGAAATGATATCTCCGTGTTGTAAAAGAGAGAAATAACATTTTTAAGTTCTCACCAAGACTGCAAATATCAGGCAACACGACTGTGGCTGAGCACTTTGCATGTAGGCCATGCTAAATCAAGCTAAATTAAATTCAACAGAGTTCTAGACAGTTAACAAGCTTTTATTAAACCCCCGCTGTGTTGGGCACCCAGCTGTGACTTGGGTTAAGCCCGATACTCCTTAATTTATGAAAATGCTGTTATAATTATTCTGTTTCTTCAATTTAGGTGCCCTCAAGAAGAAAGTTACAATTTACAATTAAGTGTAAATCATCCATCCCAATTCTCTTTCTTTCCATTCAGCACACCTTCATAAGGTACCTCGTTGGAAGAGACACATTGTGGAGGGTCTGCCTAGGGCATGATTGTTCACCTTCTCACACTCATGCTTCCTTCCACACCCATGGAGGTGGTGTGCTATCTACCATCACCTTGGACCACCTGGTCCAAGTAGGGCCACATGGGTTCTTCTGGGAATCTGGAACTAAAATTTGCTCATCTGTCTTTGCATGTGGATGATGTGTACCAGGTGAACTTGGAGAAAAGAGATGCTGATGGGAGCCAGACTGTAGAAAGAGAGGAGAAGGAGAAGGAGGCAGATTTGTAGGAGAGAAGTAAAGACATCATGCAGCTGGGGAGAGACAGACACAGACACAAAGTACGGAGCTCAGAATCATGATTAGAAATGTGAATTTGAGGTCTGTGGCTATAGTTTGGTTGGTAGAGTGCTTGCCTCCCATGCATAAGGCCCTGGGTTCAATCCCCAGTACCAAAAAAAGAAAAAAAAATGACATAAAAAATACTGACAAAAATTTTAAAAATAAATAAATAAAAAAGAAACGTGAATTTGGAATCAGAAACTTGAACCCCATGTGGTGGTAAAGTTGGCTACTCTTAATATTGCATTATATGGAGGGAAAACTTTATCCTGAACATCTTTATTGACAGAATGGGGAAACAAGGATGCTTTTAAGAGTAAGAGCTGGCAAAATGATATCGTCAGGGACCGAGGAAAGCTCGCTTTACCCTCCCTTCCCAATTCGGGGAGAAGAACAGTCATTTTCGACTGTTCTGTTGGAAACAATTCCCAGGTTTCATTTCATATTTGGCATCACTGCCAATATCATCCTAAATGCTGCTCACCTCTGAAACACATTCAAGCTTACAGTTTTGTCTCTTTGCACCTAGTACACAGCAGCTGATCTGCTTACCACCCCCTTCCCCTCAATCCAGACCCCTAAGAAATGTCTTACTCATCCAAGTCCAGATCAAAGGGGGCACATTGGTGTTTCTTTTCATGTGGTGAAAGGATACGTCATTCTCTAATTAATTATGGACCCGTTGGAAACAGGCTGTCAATAAAACTGAGGGTTATGTACTAGAGGGAAAAGAAATGAGATGGAAAAAATATGCCTGCCCCATTATTCATTTGTATTGATCTAGATGTACAACCCTATGCATCACCATTTGACAAAAGGTTAAATATTAACAGGAGAATCATTAATCTAACAAAACAAATTAACACAACAATGGCTCTCCCTGTTGGCTTCCTGTGTGCTGTGGAACTCTGAGTGGCTCAAGGAACCCTTCACACTGATGTTCAGGACTGTTTTTAAGTCAGCTTTTTCATCACTCTGACCCAAAGATCTGACAAGAACAATTACCGGAGGAAAAGTTTATGGGGGGCACACAGTTTCAGAAGTATCAGTCTAAAGACGGCCCACTCCATTGCTCTGGGTCAAAAGTGAGGCAGAACATCATGGCGGAAGGGCCTGGTGGGAAAACCAGCTCAGGACACAGTAACAAGGAAGGAAAGCGCTGCTCACCAGGGACAGAATGTAAGCCCCAAAGGCACAGCTCCTGTGACCTATGTCCTCAGTCACACTACCTTCCTACCATTATTGCCCAGGTAATCCAGATCAGTGGATTAATGCACTTAATTAACTAATTAGGTTAAGTATTTCATAATCCAGAATTTCACCTCAAAATTTTCTTGCATTGTCACACACATGAGCTTTTTTTGGGGGTGGGGTCACCTCATACCTAAACCATAACAAGTGCTTCTCTTTACAGACCCAGCCATGAAGTGGACTGGATTACGAGATAAATAGTAGGAGGTTGTTTTGTGGACTGAAAAGTTCTTACAAAGATGGAGGACACACTCACTCTGAGGCATCCACCATATGCAATGCATGGGTAGAGGCAGTGGAAACATAAAACGTGTTCTAGCACGTGAAACGTGACCTAGGGCTTGTCACAAATCATTTTAAATTTATTTAAAAAATATTTAGTAAGGAGGAGGGCTTCAGCAGAGTCTCAGTCATCCCTGTGTTTCAGATGCAATGGTGACATTATTTAAAGTTCTCTCCTATGCTAGTCAGAGTTATTCTGATGTTGGCGACTGCTAGCCTCAGACTCCCCTCTGACCCCAAGGACAGAGTTTTCCTAGAGCCATATTTTGTGAGGGATCAGTTTAATTCATTACAGATGAATCAGAGGCCATGTAGATGTAGACATTGGTGACTTTGGTCTTTTGAAACAATGATATGCATGTGCAGGAGATGACAATCTTTTATGATAGGTTACACAAGGATGCTATTCCTAAACTACATGACAGTTCAAATGGCTACTGAGTTGTCAGTTGTCTGCCATTTTTGAGCATCATATCTGTATTTTCTCAAAATGAGTTAAAGTACAACTGTGCCTTTCTTATTGATACTACAGACCAGAATGCTTAAATTGAAAAATTAAAAAAAAAAAAAAACTTTAAGCACTATATTTTCTTTGGGGAGTGAGGAAACATTTCTATGAATTTTCATAGTTTCTCAGTTTTATTTCAGAGTATTTTTCCTCAGTTGAATTTGTTTTAATTTCATAAGAGCAGGTGATTGTGTGTCTCCTTCCAACCACCTTCAGTCATCTTTTAATTCATGCAACCATCCATACATCCAATCCTGCATTCATCTGTGCACCCAGGTGTCCATGTAGACACTCAACCATGAATCTATCCTACTGAGCTCCTGAGCCCACCTATTCATTGATCTGTCCATCTACTATTTGGGGAAATAAAATTTACAAGACAGATATGTTGGATTTTGCAGAAATGGGGCCCTGAAGTCTAGAAATATTAAATGACTAATGTAGATCACTCAACCAATGTTTAGAGACCTGGATTAAATCTGTTGTTCAAATAAGATTTGCTTATTGCTAAAATAAGCAAATGATCAAAAATATAAGTATTTGCTGAAGATTACAAGATTCTGATAACCAAGTTCCCTCTAAAAATTCAAAGAGAAATGGAAGAATTTTCAAATACAATATAATAAGAAAGGCCTAATCACAATGAAAAATTGCAGTCTGAAAGTTTATAGTGAAAAAAAGAACATGATCATTTCCCATACAAATCTTTCATTCAGATAACTAAACCCATTTGTCTGAAGAGATGACACTTCACCTTTACCAAGTCATTTCGAAGCACCTTAATCAATTCCAAAGACTCTTCACTGTGCGAATATATTACATTTTTCAATGATTCTATGGATTTTACTGGACATCATCCTTAAAATGATTGCCTGCACCAACTACAAATGGATCCCCCAAACATGTGCTCACACCGACATTCATAAGTGGAGATTATGTCAAGAACAGGTGCATGGTCAGGGTTCAAGGACCACTTCTCACACAGATCTGTGTATTTTTGAGGAACCTCTTTTCGTAATACCTAAGTAATTTGAAAGCATTTCCTTCAGGATCACAGAATTCTTCAGATGTTAGCCGTGTCTCATCCATCACTTAAATAGCTCTTAAAAATTCCCCTCCTCCACATCTTCCAATTTAAAGAACACGGCTTTCATTGGCCTTCTCTTTTCCTGGATCTGAAATATTCCCACAGCTAGCCTTTTTTATTTTCCCCTATATTGTTGAAAATGCACTGACCTTCAACGTGAAATGCTGCTCAGTAGCTCTCCAATTTCCTTGGCAGGGGTCCAAGTTCATCTACATTAATTTCTGTAGCACCCAGAGTCCTCCAGGACAGAGACTAAATCAACAATGGGTAAATGAAGGAGAAAACCTGCAATCTCAATGAATCTGAAATGTGGCAAAATTCACCTATTATTATTATTATTATTATTATTATTATTGTTGTTGTTGTTGTAAATGGACACAATACCTTTATTTTATTTGTTTGTATTTTTATATGGTGCTGGGGATCGAACCCAGTGCCTCATGCAAGCTAGGCAAACACTCTACCACTGAGACACAACCCCGGCCCTCATCCATTAAGTCCAATTGAAGACATTGAGGCAGCATAAGAAAGGAATCTGAACCACGTAGGAGATTTTAAAATTCTTTCAGGCCATTCAGAGACAAAAACCAGTTCAATTTCAAGCCTGGTGGATGGGAAGGGAAAATTCTGTCAGAATCTGAGTGTTCTAATAGGTACTTTCCAATCTCTAATTTATAGAGGCCCATTTTTTTTTTTTTTTTTTTTTTTTT
>NW_025999941.1:12477971-12582305 GCF_001458135.2 Marmota marmota marmota | reverse complement strand
CCCTTTTTTTTTTTTTTTTTTTTTTGGCTTCCCTTTTTACTCTATGCAGCCCTGGCCAACTCCAAAGATTGATGAAATCTGAGAGTGGTATTAGATTTAACACCACTTCAAGATGGGCTTTAAGCTGAGAGAGAATGAGTTGGACAGGAAAGGAAATAGAAAGGAAAAGAAAAAGTTCTGCAGATGAAACTCTTGGCCTTATAGCAAATTGGAATATTATTATTGCAATCCCCTCCAGAAATCTCAGGGGTGGATTATGGTGCTCCAAGATCACGCTGTTCTCCATGGTGGCATCTGAATAAAGAGATTGGGGAAATGGATTGTAGCTGTTTGTGCCCCCCCACCCCGCCCCGAATCAGAATGAGAAATTCCCCTGAAACCAGGGCCATTTTAAGAGATGACTTCCTGTTTACCATGCATGGAATGTCTGGGCTGTGCTAAGCTGAGGACCCAGTTCTGTTGACATGGCATCTAAGAAGTTATTTTCTTCCATGGGCTTAGTTCCATGGTACAAAGGACCAGTTATGGAATACTGATGACTGTCTTATGGCTTCTCACTTGGCCTTCGGGGATGTGGTCAAAAGCTTCTCATTCTGATAGTATCAGAAACCATGATTTTTTAAGTAAGTAGCTCTACAAAATATGCATCAAAAGGGAGATGCAAAATAAGATTGAAAGCAATAAAATGTTGAGCAACACTGGTTGACCATTCTCAAAGCACAGAAAGAGACTTCAAAAATATGGTATCTTTCCTGAGCAAAAATTAATATGTGAGCCAGGCATGGTGGTGCACACCTGTAATCCCAGGTGCTTGGGAGGCCGAGGCAGGAGGATTATGAGTTCAAAGCAGCCTAAATTGCCTAAGCAACTTAGACCTTGTCTCAAAAGTGTGTACACACACACCCACACACACATATGTGTGTATATATATATATGAAATTTAAAAATGCACACACACACATAAAATTAAAAGGGCTGGGGATGTGACTCAGTGGTTAAGTGCCCCTGGGTTAAATCTCTGGTAACAAAAAAAAAAAAAAAGAATGCCTGATATAAACCTCTCTTGTGTCCACTGCCAGTACCACTTGGTTTGAACTAAAATAGTAGTCCCACATCATTTTTTTTCTACTGTCATGTCTCAATAATAACTAAAATAATATTAATACAAACAACCATATTAATTCCTAAGTGATAGGATTAAGGTTAAAATATCTGCTTCTTAATAGACATTTCAGTGTTAGCTCTTTATACAATGCAGTTGAAAATTTTGAGCTACGAAGTCCCCGAGTCTGAGTTAGCACATGGACTCAGCCCTAAATTAGTTGGGCATCTTGTGTGAGGTACTTCTCTGTAAAATGGAGCTCCCATTCACTATTTCACAGACTTGTGAAGATCACAGATGACCTGCGTCAGGCTCTATTACAATACTGGATACGTGGCAGGCTATCCATAAGTAATAGCTTTCTCTATCATGTCGTGAGATGAATCCTCAAATCTTTCCTAAATTTTATCATCATGTAATCAAGGTTTTAAATAATGTCCTGAAGATTGAAAGTACAGTTAGCCATCCATATCCGCAGGTTCTGCATCCAAGGATTCACCAACCATGAATCAAAAATATTTGGAAAAAGTAACTCTGATTGGACCATGTATAAGCTTTTTGTCATTATTGTGTAAATGATATGGTTTGATAATGATTCATATAACTTTGACATTATGTTAGGTATTATAAGTAATCTACAGATGACTTAAAGTATATGGGAAGATGTACATGTATATGAAAATAGCATGTCATCTTATTTAAGGGACTTGAGCATAAGGTGGGGACCCAATCCCCAGTGAATTCTGAAGGATGGCTGATTCTTTAATAATAATAATAATAATGAATAATAATTATTATTATTATTCATTATTATTATAATACTGGAGATTGAACCCAGGGGTGCTTAACCACTGAGCCACATCCCCAGCCCTATTTATTTTTTATTTTGAAGCAGGGTCTCACTAACTTTCTTAGGGCCTTGCTAAGTTGCTGGGGCTGTCCTTGAACTCACGATCCTCCTGCCTCAGCCCCTGAGCTGCTGGGATTACAGACATGTACTGCCAAGCCTGGTGATTCTTAAGTAATTCTTCTAGTACTCTGCTAAGAAGCGAGGCAAAGAAGGTCTCCTAGTTGAGATGATTTTCAGTGAGGGAAATCGTCATTATTTTCTTTTTTCCCTTACCAGGTATTTGTGAGGAGCCTGTGCCGTTTGGTTTGTGGAGCTCCTCACCATCTGGACTTTGTGGGCTGCTTTCTCACCAGAGCCTCTTCTGTCCTGGGTTATTTCTAGTAACTGACAGCTAGACTCAGAGACCCCATCACAGTCAGGCCGATCCCTTTAGCTAAGACCGATGGTGGCAAGGTACCGCTTCACCTGGAGACTCATCATGTCTTTATTTTCGCTATTTTGGATGCTAACAGTCACTCATGCTCTTGCTCAAATGCTTTGCGAATTTATATTTTTAACTCAAACTTGGAGCTGCAGGAATTTTACCTTAATTTCCTAGATTACATCTTTATACATAAATCAGTCTCAGAGTCACAGTACTAAACACCACTTATTATTTTTACTGAAAATAGTCAAAATAGTTTTTGACTTACTATCTTCCATTTGCCTCCTCCTTTTGTGATTGTACTGTGTTGGCTTTGTCAGAACACACAGCCGGCAGTCACCACAATCTTCTCTTTTTATTTACAGACATACAAGTAACAGAGCCAGTCCTTATACAGATGTCTCCAGTCATTTTGGTGATCTGAAGATGATTCTCCAGATTCTTTTTTAAAAAAATAACACCACCACACACTCACTAGAAAACACATCCCCTGATATTGATAATTAAAATAATACGTAAGTATACATTGATAATTGCCTATGCTCTTTATATTAGAAGGCCCTTTTGTGGCAGCTATTAACTCTTTCCTCCTGTCTTCTTTATTTGATTTCTTCTCCCATTAAAAGGTTGCTATCAAAATGTACAATTGAATCTAACACTTTCCCTTCAAGGTCTAGATACCTAAACGTTTGCCTTAAAAAGAAAAATTCAGACGTTTTATTGGAATATATCTTATTGTTGGTTGATGTTGAAAAGTGTGCCTTTTTCAATGTGAAATTTAACATTTTTTAACTCCAGGAAAAATTTCATACTTATCAGTGTTTTATTCCCTTCCTTCAGTTTCCTTTTTTTAAAGAAATTCTTCTTACCCATACACTAGATCTTTGTCTATCTTTAATATTTGTCAATAGCATGTGATTATTTCTTTTGGATCTTTAAAAAATCCCTATCTTTTCATCACTCCCCCTCACTCCTCAGTAATGGACATTGAACCCAAGAGCTCTCTAGCACCAGCCAGCTATCTATCTATCTATCTATCTATCTATCTATCTATTTATTTTGAGATAGTGTCTTGATGAGTTGCTGAGGCTGGCCTCACATTTGTGATCCTCTTGCCTCAGCCTCCCCCACTGCAGGAATTACAGACATCTTCTATCATTTATTTTTTCTGAAGACAATATGTTAGATTTATTTACTCTTCTATTCCTTCAAGTTGAGCACTATTCCTAAAATGACCCTTCTTTCCTTTTTAATTGAAATTCTTCCTTGATTCCTGTCATCTAATTTTAATTTTTTGAATTTTTACTTATATCACTCTTCCATATCTTATATCATTTTAAATTCTTTTTTTTAGATTTTGGAAATAGAATGTCCCAGTTTCAATCTGTTCTTTCAGCATCTATTTCTGACATGCTTCCATCTTCAGTAAGTATTTATCTATTCCTATATTCTTATTTATTCTTTTCCCATTGCTCTGTGTTCGCTTGTTTGCTGTTATCACATCTGTGGGGTTTGACCTGGATACTTCCCTATCTGTCAAATCAGTTTCCTTGAACTTTTAGACATAAGCTTGTTGCATTCATCCGCTTTTCGCTGCTATGATCGAAATACCCGAAGAGAATGAGAGGATGAAAGACTTATTTTGGTTCAAGTTTTCAGAGGATCATTCTATGGCCAGCTGACATCATGGCGGAAGGGCCTGGTGAAGGATAGCTCCTCAGCTCATGGCGGGTGGGAAGCAGGGAATAGCCTATTCAAGTACAAGTGGATTAATCCACCCATGAGGATCAATGGGCCCTCATGATCCAATCATTGCCCAAGAGCCCTACCTCTGAACTGGGGATTATACTTTCAACCTATGAGCCTTTTATGGAACATTCTAGATCTAAACCCTAACACCAGTTTCAGGGAAGGAAGTTTTCGTTGTTGGTTCATTTCACAGAACTCCCTGTTCATTTTATTTGATGTAGTATTCAAAATACAGTGGCCAGCTTTGGGGGATTCCTTTTCTTTGCTCCTCTCTCCCATTCTTACACAGACCTTTTCCTTCCGACATGTCTATTGTCCCCGGCCTGGTAAACTTGGATTCCACTCCCAGAGGATTCTCCTGAGTGCAGAGGCCTGTCCCAGAAGGACCCCGGGGCTCAGTGTGGACTGTTCATGTGGACAAGACTGCCCCAGCTCCTCAGGCCCTGTCAGGCTCCCCCTGTGGAGGGACAGAGCAGGACCCAGGTGTGACGGCCAGTTCTTAATCACCCTAACCCTGGCATTCCAGGAAGGACCTGTGGCTCTTTGGGGGTTTTGCGATTCTCAATTTTTTTCCTATTTTTTCCCCACCTTCTCTCATAAAGGGGCTGACACCTGCTTATATTCTGAGTTCAAGGTGTACTTTATCACTTGTTTTATTCTAAAACCATGAGTTTTGGTTTTGTTAAAGAATTTTATGTGAAGATTAAAAAAAAAAAATCCAGACACTTTGTTAGCGCTGCTGCTATATTTACCGTCTTTCCCAGATCTCCTGAATTCATAATTTTAACAAACAGTGATGACTACTTGAGTGGGGGCATGGTGGCGCACACCTGTCATCCCAGCAGCTCAGGAGGCTGAGGCAGGAGGATCATGAGTTCAAAGCCAGCCTCAGCAACTTAGTGAGGCCCTAAGCAATTTAGCGAGACCCTGTCTCAAAGAATAAAAAGGGCTGAGTATATGGCTCAGGGGTTAAGCACCCCTGGGTTCCATCCCCAATAGAAAAAAAAAAAAGAATGAAAGAAATGACTATTTGATTTATCATAACGTAAACATTTTTGAAGAAAGGGGGAAAAAAATCCAAATAAATGAATGTGAGGTTTTGCCTGGGTACTTGAAATCTGTTTTCCAGGAAGACCTTATCAATCGCTAAGGGTTTTTTTTTTTTTTTTTTCTGGAGTCAGGAGAAGGTACCAGGGATTGAACTCAGGAGCACTCTACCACTGAGCCCTATCCCCAGCCCTATTTTATATTTTATTTAGAGACAGGGTCTCCCTGAGTTGCTGAGGGCCTTGCTTTTGCTGAGGCTGGCTTTGAACTCGTGATCCCCCTGCCTCAGCCTCCCAAGCCACTGGGATCACAGGTGTGCGTCACTGAGCCCCGTAATCCTTACATTTTAATGCTATCAAAACTATTTGGGAAGACCATAGGTGTGGAATCAATAAAAAATAATTAAGGAGATATTTTTCATCAGGCAGTGAAATTTGTGACTGATCCTACAGACCTCTTTGCATGCTTAGCCAGATCCCTTATGATCTGATTCTGAATGGACCATGGCCAGTGAATGACCAAGCCAGGACCAGTCCTGCTGCCAAGATTTGTGTCCTGGGCACCCTGTCTTGTTTTCAGCAAGGACAAAGCCTTCTTAAATGGAAAGCATTTTGTAACTGTGCCTGGACTTACAAGCACAGAATAGAGTGAATCACTTTATTGGAGGAAAAACATTGACTTAGGGAAAATAAACATCACCAGCTACTGTTCCCAGTTGCACCATCATGCAGAAATGAGGAAGGACCCAAAGGGTGGTACCAAGGTAAAAGCACCTTAATACCAAGGAGTGATTTTTTTGCACGATTTAAGCTATTATTTACAGGGCTCCCAGAATGAACTGTTTATCATATGCATAGTAATCAGTGTTGACCCATGTAAAGACCATCCATCATTTTCCATAACTGTGTGTGGCTAAATCTTATTTATCTACTCCCATGGGTCACTGTAGTGGTACATCAGTTTTCAGGAATGCGAGGTCTCTTTGGTTTCACCTGAAATTTCCTTGCTCTAGCACTGTAGGGTGACAGTACACCACGTGTCTCATCTTTCAAGAGCACGGACCTACCGATCCTGCTTCCCTACTAGACAAGGACGTTGCCTGCTATTCAGTAAGGAACTGAGTTTTGATGGAGCCCCAAAGAAGCAAAACATGTTTTGTTAACTTTTTTTTTTTTAAAAAAAAGCAAACATCATCATACCAACAACTGAATCTTGAGAGTTAGGAATGATCATCATTTTCCCTGCTAAGGTCAAATGCTTAAATTTCTTCAGGCTGGGAGAGGGAGAGAGAATGAGGGAAGGTACTTATAGAGACAGATACAGCCACATAGATGGAGACACCTAGGCTGGATCTCAGCTTATAATGAACCAGTTCTCATTTCTTCCAGTGTAAGTTTTACTCTATCATTTACCAAAAACCGGACATCAATCTGGAACCGTAGCCAAAGCTCCAAAAGGGAGAAAATAACAATTCTAAAACCTTTCCATCTTGAGAGCACCCCGTGAGATCTTCCTTTCACATAAAACACCTCTAGGAAGAGACCATCTCCCCACCCCCCATCAGCCTCAGCCAGGGCACAGAGATGGAAATGTACTGAAATAAGGTGACCCAATTATACCAAATAGGGGATGATACAAAACCAGTCAACAGGTCATCTGTCCTGCCCAGGCCATCTTATAGATGGCTCGGGTAGGAACTCATTTAGGCCTTTCAACCGAATCCCACACATTCTCCACATTTCAACTTCTGCAAAAGTCACAAGCCCCACATCCATCGCCCCTGAACACGGGCTTTGCAGCCACCTCCTTCCCGATGTGTGAACGAGGCCTGCCAAGGCGCCACGACGGAGAGGTCACTTAATTTTCATTTGCAAAGCCAAATCTCCTGTGCTCCCCGTAATTACCAATCAATTTTACATAAATAGCAAAATTAAGTCCCATTATTCTCATTTACTACAAAATTAGAGGAATTAATTAAACACGGAAAAGGGGTCCAGGCCTGCCAAATCACCACTTCCAGTAGATGGAAACAAATTCAGGAAATAGGTGGAGGCAGGAAGAACTCTCAGCACGACATCCAGACGCAGTGAAGAGATGTGATTGGAAAGATTCCGTAAGCAGTCAAAGGGTCTAAGCACCCAGAGGCTCCTGGGTTCCTCTCCTGAAGCTCTGAGGAGGGAAACACAATTTCCCCTATAGCTGCAGAACAGGGAGGTTTCCAATGCTAGATGGGGGGGGGGCTCCTTTTTTGTTATTTCGGGAAGGGGTGGTTTGTACTGGGGTTGAGTTGGGACAAGCTATAAATCCAGAAGAGAAGGCAAAGTGAAGACGTGCTTTCAAACCTAAATCTGTCAGAGGATTTTCCATCCGTGCGTCTCCTGCTAATGAGCCCAGCTCAGCTCCAAAAGTCACACCACAGGGGCAGCCCTGCTTCTCTCGGAAAGGTCATGTGGCACTTAAGACCAAATTCCCGAAATAAATGGGAAACAGATGGGAAAGAAGGAATAAACGATAGGTGTTTGAACTTTCCTAATTTTGGCACTGGGGGCTCAATCATGCTCAGATCTGTTGCGTAATTTAGAAACTGTAAGGGCTGAGGATGGTGAGATAGTTTTGTTATACTGGAAAAGATGCAAAAATCAGATAAAAAGGTACTTCTAGGGTTGTCTAAGTGTCCCTTGCACAAACAAAGAAATATATCTTGTTCCTTAATTAAGCCCACCAATGTGATACCCCTTTTCATGGCGGGGCTACGTTAAAAAGATCTTGATATCGTCCTTAATGAGATTTTTATTGCTTGTGTAAATTTGAATTCCACTGAATTTTTGTCTTGGGAACCCTGAGTTATGCTACCTCCAGTTGTTCCTGGTAAGCAGACAGCATCCACCCAATTTTTGCTGTTGAAAATGTCTCCTTCTGGCAACGTGCAAACAATTGGAATTCAGTTTAATTAGCTGCCTTCTGTAAATATGCCATTATTTTTCTAGCTCCATGCTGGAATTATATTTACAAAGGGAACAGACAGTAATAATTATTTGGGGGTTGTAGTTAGTCAGTATTAGTTAATGCCTGGGCATAATTGAGAGGAAATTAAGAGAAGTGTTTATCGTGGGTACAAAACACAGGCTAACTGAGCATCTGTCAGATCGTAAATTTTTACCTGTATTTTCGGGGCAGGAATTGGGAACTCAGCAACAGAGAGAAGCAACAAGCCTGTCACCTGAAACCCACTTAGCAATTCCCATCATCAACTCTGGAAGAATCTACCCTTGTGTTGTCTAGTGTAGTCGTTCATTCTCAGACTAACTTTTGGGGTGAATCAACACACTCTTGAGCTATCTGGGCTTCCCTTGGCTCAGTAGAACTCTAGGGAAGGTCAACTCAGTCTCCCGTCTGCCAGAGCCCACAACAGAGGTGGAAAGTTCGTTATGCAAAATATTCTATGGATTCCAAAGTCGGTGATAAAACGTGAATGAATTGGGTGTTTCATGCCTTCCACTGAGTCCTTCAGAGTTGATTTGTTTTTAAAGGTTCATCCTTGAGATTGTTCACACAGTCACTGGTGTATGTAAATATGACTCAGAAGGGTCCATTGCCTCTCCTGGTAGGGGACGGGGAGCAGGCCATGATGGGCAGGGCTGCCTTCCCTAGAGCACAGATGCTGGCAGACAGAACCAGTCTCCCCTTCAATCCTATAGTTTGAGTGAAGGGGAACAATATCATAAAGTGGGGTAAGGAAACTGGCTTGGAGATCAGACATCTCTGGATACCTGTTCAGGTCCCACTGCCTGCTAACCATGAGATCTTGAGCAAGTTATTTACCCTTTAGGGCAGGGCCTCAAGGGATTGAACCCAGAGGCTCTTAACCACTGAAACACATCCCCAGACCTTTTTTTTTTTTTTTTTTTAATTTTGAGACAGGATCTCGCCAAGTTGCTTAGGGCCTTGCAAAGTTGCTGAGGCTGGCTTTGAACACACGATCCTCCTGCCTCAGCCTCCCAAGCCACTGGGATGACAGGTGTGCGCCACTGTGCCTGGGATCAGGATTCCTCATCTACAGGGTGAGAAGATACTAGGACTTAATGATTGGATGGACCTGAACAGATGGCTCTTTGACTGCACTAAGCCAGACACCATGAAGCAATGACTCCAACTTCTGTTACTGTTTCTATCCCACCATCATCTCCTAAGAACTGTTTAAATCCACTCATACGCACAGCAACCCTTTGCCTGGTCTCCAGGAGCAAAGAAGCTTTTACAATCTGAAAATACTTGGGGAAATAGAAGGCAGTGTTGGGTTTGTCTATCAGCTGAAACTGTGGGCTGAGTTTGAGACTATACACAGTTGGCTGGCAGGTGACAGACAGAATCTGTTGGTCTTATCTTGATTTATTTGTGCATGTATTTTTTTTTTCACATGCAAGACTTGGCAAAACTTGGCTCAGGGTGGAATCCCAGTTCCTGAGGAGAATGTGGAGGCTCTAGCCTGAACAGGGAAGGAGCTTTGGGGTCCAAGTGACAAAGTAGAACTGGTTTTGAAAATAGAAGCTCTTCTCACATTGTCCAGGGCCAGCTGCTCGCTGACTCCCTGTGAAGGAGAGCCGGAGGAGCACGCAGAGGTGGCAGCAGCAGCATCCCCAGGGATTCTCAAGGTGGGTCCTGATGGCTGTGAGTGTCCACCAACTGATGAGGAGAAATGGGAGGCAGCTCACAGATCCATCTGGGGCAGGTGTCAGGCACCACGGGGGTAATTCTCTGTACGACCAATTTGTAATCATCAGGCACAGATAATCATGGAACTTGCTCATTTCTTTGTAGCATGCCTGTGTGTCAATCATAGAGCCAGGAGATCTAAGGAGGCTGGGTTGGAGTTCACAGACTGTGCAGTAAGGTTTGTATGTAATTATAATATACCAATTAAAAAATAAACAGCTCTTGGAAAAACATATTAGGTGAGCATTCATAAAAACAGGGAGAACTCTCTAGGTGAAGCAGAAGACCTCCTGTCTCTCACTGGGGCAGCTGTTGTTCTGTCTGCTCTTCCTGTGCGTCTACCTGTCAGTCAGGATTCCACCCATGGGATCACCTGCTCCTCTGAAGTGCTCCAGGAAGAACAAGGATAAGATGACAGGTGCAGACCTGTACCAGACACCTGGCTCGTCATCCGGCCCCAGAGCAACAATGGCACTCCTGGTCTGGGGGGAACGGAGACAAATAAGCAAACTAGTTTCTGTAGATTCGTGGTCCAGGGGTATATGTTTGCTTGTTTACATCTCAGATTAAATCACATATTTACCTGAGACCCCGTGCGTACTAGAAGAAAATGTAGGTCCAAATCTCCATCATGTCACCCTAGAAACCAAATTCCTTGACAAGACTCCTAAAGCACCACAAGTAAAATCAACAATCAACAAATGGGATGAAATAAAACTAGAAAGCTTCTTCACAGCAAAGGAGACAATCAAGAATATGAAGAGAGACCCTACAGAATGGGAGAAAATCTTTGCCACCTGCACCTCAGATACAGCATTCATCTCCAGGATATATTAAAATACTCAGAAAACTTATCAAAAAAAAAAAAAAACGGACCAAGGAACCCAATCAATAAATGGGCTAAGGAACTGACACTTCACAGGAGAAGAAATACCAATCATCAACCAATATATGAAAAAATTCTCTAGCAATTAGAGAAATGCAAATTAAAACTACACTGAGATTTCATCTCACTCCGATCAGAAGGGCAATTATCAAAAAGACAAGTAACAAACGGGTCCACTCATACATTGCTAGTGGGATTGCGAAGGGATGCAACCACTCTCTGGAAAGCAGTATGGAGATTGATCAGAAAACTTGGGCTGGAACCACCATTTGATCCAGCTATCCCGTTCCTCAGTTTATACCCAAAGGATTTAGAATCAGAATAGTACAGTGATGTAGCCACATCAATGTTCACAGCAACTCAATTCATAATAGCTAAACTGTGGAACCAACCTAGGTGTCCTTCAGTAGATGAATGGATAGAGAAAACGTGGTCCATATTCCCAATGGAATGTTACTCAGCCATAAAGGAGGAGGAGATGATGATGGCATTTGCCAGTGAATGGGTAGAACTGGAGACTTTCATGCTAAGCAAAATAAGCCAATCCCCCAAAAAACAAAGGCCAGAGGTTCTCTCTGATATGCAGATGTTAACAGACAAGAAGGGGAGGGGAAATGAAAGTTCACTGGATTAGACAAAGGGGAATGAAAGGAAGGGAGGGGGATGGGAATGGGAAAGACAGTGGAATGAATCAGACGTCACTTTCCCATGTTCATATGTGAACACACGACCAGGGAAACTCCACATCATGTCCAACCACAAGAATGGGGAGTCATACTCCATGTATGTGTGATAGGTCAAAATACATTCTACTGTCATATAGAACTAAAAAAAATAATAATTTTTTTTAATCTTCTCTTGGGCCACTCCTTGGGCAATATTTTGGGATAATTTCTAACATACAGAAAAATGCAATGAATAAATGCAGGGAACCCATACATTCTTTACAGTGATTCACTTCCTTTTACAATTTGTTTCTGACACATAAGGATTAGTATTTATTCTTAGGAGCCATTGGAGACTGGACTTCATGGCTCCTCATGTCCCTTGGCCCCTGGGTTATGTACTGAATGTGTGTAGGTATGAACATGCATGAACAGAACCACACACACCTCAGTATGTACTTCCTAAGAATAAAGACACTCTTGTATGTAACTGCACGGCGGTTACATCATTCAGGAAATTTAACCTTGATGCACGATTTTTGCCTAATCTGCAGTGCATTCTCTGATTTTGGAAAATGCTCTGATAATGCTCCTCGCCCATTTTCTCCCCTTTTAGAAAAGGATCTAGTGAAGGCTAATGTATTGTATTTTGTCGTCGTGTCTGGGCTGGTTTCTGAGAGCCTTCTCATCTCTATTCATTCCTAACATCCTGACCCCAGATGTGACGGAAGCCCTTAATCTGAGCAGGTGATGGTGTGTGCCATGCATCTAGCATCCCTATGCATTTGGCACGGAGACACACCAACACAATAGCACCTCCCTCATGCTGGTGGCCTCCTGTCTCAGGATGCTGGGTGGGCTTCATCTCAGGGGGGCTTTCTGCTGCATTCACCTCAGGGTAGGGTGCTAGGGGGGCAGCAGCATAGTCTTAGACTTTCTATATCAGGGATGATGGAGAATAAAAAGCAGGTCAACAGGTCAGGAGACAATAACATCCATCTTTCCATGATTCTGGAGATCTTCCTACTCAATCCCCAAACCCGCTGCTTCTAAAAGATTTCAAATCAGACTTTGTCTCTGAACTTTTAAAGGTCCCCTAGAGTGGTCCTGTGTTTCTTGTGAAAGATCTGGAGCAAGCAAGGGAAGAAGGTTCTGGTCCCTAGAACCTGAGGGGGACAGAGAGGTTCATAAGCAAGGAGACACAAAGGGCAACAGATGTCCAACATCCAACTCCAGGTATGTCCTGAGTGTGGGTCCTGCCTTTGCCTGCAAAGACCACCACACCATAGCATTAGCCACACCATAGCATTAGCCACACCCTTGGGCTCCCTGGAGGTTCCCCAGCTTTGGGGAACTTTAGAGACCACAGACGGCCTGGGCAGCAGTCTTATTAGAATAGGGGAGGTCCAGACACCAATGGAGATCATGGGAGGTGATCAGAAACTCAGGCAAAATGGAAAATGCTCAGGCCCCCAAAGTTGCCGTAAGGGCAAGTGATGATGCTCACAAAGAGAAATTGTGAGCCTGGAGAAAACACCTGGAGTGTGGGGGCTGGAACCCCGCATTGGGAAGTGCTCAAGTAGTATGGTTTGGATGTGAGTTGTCCCTCAAAAACTCATGTGTGCGACAATGAAAGATGGTTTGGAGGAGAAATGACTGGGTTGTGAGAGTCTTAACCCAACCAGTGCATTAATCCCCTGATGGGATTAACTGGGTGGTGGCTGGAGGCAGGTGGGTGTGGCTGGAGGAGGGGGCATTGGGGGCATGGCTTTGGGGTCTCTATTTGTCTCTGGAGAGTGGAGTCTCTCTCTGCTTCCTGATCACCATGTGAGCTGCTTCCCTCCACCACACTCTTCCTCCATGATGTCCTGCCTCCCCTTGAGCCCCGAGGAATGGAGCCTCTGTCTATGGACTGAGACCTCTGACACCCTGAGCCCCCAGATAAACCTTTCCTCCTCTACAGTTGCTGGGTGGGGTCCTTTAGTCACAGCAGTGAACTAGCTGACTAAAACAGCAAGAGAGCGTGACTGGCTGTGACACAGAGGCCTGCTCTGGCCCATGGCTCCTTAATCCCACTGGAGTGACATGCAACACACCCACTTCCCACTTCCCTTTCCCCCTCTCTTTATGGGCTGAGTCGTCTGATTGACAGAAAGGCAGGAACGTTTTCTGCCTTTGGACAGAAAATGACACTTATAACCACATATCAAGTATGGAGTTTCCAAAACGGTGTTCAAGAGCCAACCAGCCCCATGAAATCGCCAGAAGAGACTCCTTGACCAAAAAGACACAGAGAACACTCCAAAGTATGACCTCTTTTTTAGAATCAAGGGTTTTGATGGAAAAAAAATAGTTTAAACAAGTGCTTCCAGGAATTGCTTGGCCAAGAAACCATGTTTTTTCTCTTTTTTTTTTTTGTACCAGCAATTGAATGGAGGGGCACTCGACCACTGAGCCCCATCCCCAGCCCTATTTTGTATTTTATTTAGAGACAGGGTCTCACTGAATTGCTTAGGGCCTTGCTAAGTTGCTGAGGCTGGCTTTGAACTGGAGACCCTCTTGCCTCAGACTCCTGAGCCGCTGGGATTACAGGCGTGCGCCACCTTGTCTAGCCCTTGCTGTTTCTTGATGGTGGTCACAGGTGAATGTGTACACTCATACGTGTGTGTGTGTGTGTGTGTGTGTGTGTGGTGTGGTACCCAATTACATTCCATAGGAAATGCACTGGGGTGTCCCTCTGCAATACCTCCTGAGCAGAGAGCAGGTCTCTTGACTTTCCGGCCTTGAGCCCTCTTAATTCCAGCACCCACCTGCAGCTTCCGCTACTCTCAGAGTTGGAGATGGTTACTGAAGGTAGCCGCCCCCAGGAGGCTGATCCCCGAAACAGCTTGACTTCCCAGCACAGACCTTTCTGATTCAGGCAGAAGAGATGAAGGAAAGGTCCACCTGAGCCCTAGGATCTGAGGCTTTTGACAATGGGGATGGGGCCTCCCTGGTGAAGGCTGGGTGGGGGGGACAAGGATTCTGGCTACAGTCCCATTTGCAGAGACAACAGGATTTCTGACCAGGCCTCGGGAGCCATTGGTTTAATTGTGTAGAGACAGCTGTGTTGACCGGATGGAAACTTTCGCTAGGCCTGAAAGCAAGCCCTCCTGACCAAAATCCATCCTCCGTGCCAGTGAGGTGCTTCCAGAACCCAAATGTTTAAAAGGAAGCTTGACAGCACCCGGGAAGCTGAAGTGTGCCCCTAACTGGTGTCTTCCCACTGAGCCCAGAGTGGGACTGAAACAGGAGGAGACATGAGGGAAAGTGGAGCAGGGAGCAACAAGGGCGGCCTCCACAAAGCTCCAGGAGCAAGAGACCCACCAGCCACTGCCAACTTAGGAAGCAGGTGCTGGCGAGGGAAACTGCTTCTGAGACAGAGAAGAGAGATGCCCTCGAAAAAGATGTCAAACAACTCTGCCCAAAGGAACATCTGGCAGCACCCTTGGCTCTGCCCAACTGTCGAAGCCCCCTACTAATTTAGAAGCATGAGGTTATCTTGGGCTATTGAGTGTGTCCCTCACACCAAAATTTGGACTAACCAACGGGGGGACTGTATTTTTAGTTTGGAAGTGGCCTGGATATAAACCCACTTTTTGAAATCTCACAGAGGACAGAACTTTGAAGAAATGTTCTAGCAAATGAAATCTCAGGCTAATAGAGAAACTGCCACTGTACCAGAGAAACAAACAGAGGCTAATTCACTCAGGCAAGGAAGGCCAGTAAGTAGCGACAGAGGTCAGACTGCCATCTCTGGAACTGACAGCTGCTTGATAGCTGTGTGACTTCCAGAGCATTACTAAATGTAACTGGGCCTCACCTCTCTCATCAATGAAGTGGTGATTAAGAAGAGTTCATGCTGGGTGTGGTGGTACATGCCTGTAATCCCAGCGGCCCAGTGGCTCAGGAGGCTGAGACAGGAGGATTGCAAGTTTGAGGCCAGACTCGGCAATTTTGCAAGGCTCTGAGCAATTCAGTGAGAACGATTTATCCTCAAAATAATAATGATGATGATGATGATGATGATAATAATTTGTACCTTTGTAATGATGCTGTCAGATTTTAAAGATTTTCTCAGAATAGCACCTGACACACAGTAAAGGCTGACTAAATGATAACCGTTACTGCTGTTGTTGTTACTAATTCAGTGCATAATCTGTCCTGTGTTATTTCTACCAGCTAAGCAGGACACAGGAAAACAGTAGCAGAATTAATATATAAGCCAAGGGGGAGGATTGGCACGTTTTTAATTTGAGATGCTGGATTTTGCTGAGTTGAGTCTTATTGACTTTTTTCAGGAGATGTTATTACTGGGACAATCGGCGTGTCATTATTGATACAATCTCCAGATTTGCCACTACAATCACTGTTTTCTTTCACCATGTTGCTGTTCTATGGTTTAAACAAGACGGTGCATGTGGAATGTTTAGTCCATAGCAACATCTAATAAATAACTAGATTTTTATTTGTTACTTTCATTATCAGTATCATCAGAGCCGTAACAAGATTGTCCCACAATCTCAGGTCGAATAATCCAATTTAAAATCGAACCATCAAGAGTGGACAGAGGACTCAGCGGCAGCCTACCACATTTTCCAAAAGGAGGTTAAAATAAATCTTGATCTTTTTTTTTTTTGGGGGGGGGGGGGTGGAGGATGATAATAAAAATTCAAGTGTTTTGTAAACTCTGATGCATATTTCATCTTATGTTTGCAAAAAAAAATAATAATAATAATAATTAAAGCTCTCCCAACTTGCGGTCTCCTAGGCATTCTGGCTGCTACATTTTATATTCAAAGCAGTGCTCATTTTCTCAGGTTCTCAGCGGTGGAAATACTCTGCAAGACCAAAAACCTGCTGAAACACAGGAGAAACTGCGCCATCTTCTGGCCACTGAGGAGAACTGCCTGAAGGAAGCTGTCCATGGAAGGAACAAGCCCTGGGAAGTAAAGGTGGCACGAGCCCCCGGCAGCCATCTGCCCAGTGGTTTGAGATCCAAGGTGCATGGAAGAGCCAACCGTGGTTGGGGTCTCCGGAGTGTCACGGCTTGAACACCCCTACCATGCTGCTGTGCATTTGGCACCTGGCCCTGGCCTGTCTCTCAGGATAACACCTGCCCTTGCAACCCAAGAACCAGATGACAATCCAGCAGGGATCAGGCCTGGAATGCTCGCCTGGCATGCGCGGGGCACTGGGTTCGATCCTCAGCACCACATTAAAAAAAAAAAAAAAAGATGTTGTGTCTACCGAAAACTGAAAAATAAATATTAAAAAATTCTCTCTCTTTAAAAAAAAAATGTTATGATCACCAGTAACCTCAGAAAACTGGCTCCCTCATACTGACAGTGGGGACCCAAATGGAGAGACCAAGGATCAGTCATGGCTGGTGTCAAAGAAGGGACTTCTGGGAAACAGGAAGCCCAAGGAACCCAGGAAAAGTCAGAGCTGAACCAGCACAAAAATAGGAGAACGTGGAAGATGAAGATAATGGCTCACAAGGCTGACCCAGTCCTTCACCCTCGGAGTCTTAAAACTCAGGAAGTTTCATTCAACATGGACCCACACCGCAGAGGGCAGTGAGGAAAGGCTCCCTGGCCACCACCAGGGGGTTAGCTGCGGTGTTGATGCAGTGCCCAACATGGCAGGGGCGGAAGGTCATTGTACATGCCTCTGGCTTGGGGACAGCTCATATTCTTCCACTCCCACCACTGGACAAGCCCTTATTCAGGGCTTTCAAACACTCCAGGGCTCCCTGGAGGCCAGGCACTGAGGAGAGTGGGGTCATCAGGAGACCAGCATTATGTACGCCCATCCTCATGATGCTTCCATTCGAGGGGAAGGCAGGGGGCCACAGGATGCAAACGGCAAATTAAATGAAAAAGTTGCTAATCAAGCCGGGCACAGTGGCATACACCTGTAATCCCAGCAGCTCAGGAGGCTGAGGCAGGAAGATCGCCCATTCAAAGCCAGCCTCCGTAGCAACTTATTGAGGCCTTGAGCAACTCAAAGAGACCCTGTCTCTAAATAAAATTCATAAAAAGGTCTGGGGATATGGCGCCCTGGGCTCAACCCCCAGTATATAATTTTATATAAAGTTGCAATCAAAAGACATGCTTTAAAGGAAATCAGCAGAACACCTGTACTGGAGAACACTGATGGATTGGTTAAGAAGAGAAGAACAGGGGGTGTTTGGCCCGGTCCCCACATTTCCAATGACCTCAGAGTTCTGAGGCTCTGAAGCCACACAAAGGCAAAGCATGCAACTGACAGGTTGAAAGATGGTCACATCTAACTAACGTAGGGCTGTGCCCGGACATCTTCAGCAAACCACAGGACCTGTGTGCTGTTCTTTAAATGAAACAAATTCTCCACCATCCTGTAAACACGTGAATGAGTCTCCTTGTACTTCATGTCGGTTTGCACAAAGAATTTTAAAGACTTTACAACATCTTGCAAATGTGGGCATTTAATATTTTTTTTATTTTATTTTGGTGGAGGTGGGGGCTGGGGGCCTGGGAGCCTTAACAACAGGCACATCCAGCTGCTGGTGCAGGGACAGGCGGTGGGAGGAAGGTGGCCTTGAAACACAGACGTGAGGGAAGAGTGGGTGACAGCTTAAGGGGGAGGAAAGAAGAGCACTTCCAGCTCTATCATGAAGCCACTGCACATTCAGAGGACAAAAGGCACCTCTCGAGGACTTACATTACAAAGAAAATTTAAATACTAAATGCTAGGAAATAAAAGCTCTCCTGGTCCGTTCCTTTTGGAAGGCTGAGAGTCAGCCCAAGACAAACGGATTCTAATTCATCCCAAAGTGGGCAGCACAAAGACCTCCTATTCAGCTTAATGCTACCCTGAAGCTTGGTTCCCGAGAGTCTCCAGGAGACATTTTGAAAGGAATCATGGCATTATAAGAAGTGAGGTCAACCGGTAGATTGGGGACCTCAGATTCATCCAGTTCTGAAAAGAGGCATTGCAACAGTAGCCACTGGGAAAAAAATATAAGTCGGGGTGGAATTTCAAATGACAGCCTGTAGGATGTGCCTCTGTGGTGAGAGAGGGTGGCTGCCCGAGAGCCGAGACTGTCCACCAGAGACTGCAGTGTCTAGTGGCTTTCTGCAGAGTGTCCATGGGCTGCTCGGGACAGAAAGGCTTCTGCACCTGGGTTGCTTTGCCCATTGCTGCTCGTGAGGCAGTCCAGGCAGAGATGGACTCCTGAGAGATGGTCTTGTTTGGGCCAGAGGCAAAGCAACAACCCAGCCATTTGGAGAGGACTTGTCTGTCTCTGGGGAAGATCATCTGTATGTGGAAGATGTCAAGTTAAAGAGAATATTCCCTGGCTTCACTTCCCTCTCTCCACCACACAGCAGGTGCAACTTCAACAAGCCACTGTAACTTTCTCACTCTTTTAACAAGTATTTCTGTGCTTAAAACCTTTTTTACATTTTTGTATCTCCTTTTCCTCTTGGTCAGTTTTTTTTTTTTTTTTTTTTTTTTTTTGGTACCAGGGATTGAACCTAGGGAAGCTTAAACACTGAGCCATATCCACAGACAATTTTTTAAAATTTTATATAGAGACAGGGTCTTGCTAAGGTGCTTAGGGCCTCACTAAGTTGCTGAAGCCGGCCGGCTTTATGATCCTCCTGCCTCAGCCTCCCAAGCTGCTGGGATTACAGGCAAGCACCACTGTGTCCTGCCCTTTTGATCAGTTTTACATGGGAAAACTGTCCCCAAATGCCTAGTCATTGCCTAAAACATCACCACTTCTAAGTTCTTATTAAATTGCCAGATTAGCAAAGCCTAACTATCTCCATAAAATTCCACTAGTACTTACTAAAGGGTTGGTTTCTCCTATCCAACAGTCATTGTGAATCAATCATTCATTGAATAATGCATTCATTTTACTACCAGATAGCTCTTGGGGACCTCTTTGGTGCCAGGCACTTTACAAGGTTTTTGTCAATAAATAAAACACTACAAGATCCTGGTTCCCAGGGCATTGGCCAGGCAAGATCCGGGGTCAGCAAACAATTTCTATAAAGAGTCAGGGGATGAATATTGGAGATTTAACAGACCCCATTCACTCTCAGTGGCCTATTTTTTTTCACCATTTTTATTTTTGATTGACACATAATATTTGTACATATCTACGAGGTACAATTATGATGTTTTGATTCCTGTATACCTTGGGTAGGGATGAACTCGGGGTGATGTGCATACATCACCTTAAACTTTGATCATCTACGTACACATGGTTAGTATGCTGAACATCATCTGACAATTTGGGGATACGTGATGCATCACTGGTAATTATTTTCACCCTGCTGTGCCACAGACTCCCAGAATTTAGTCTTCTTATGAAACAACAAAGTCGTACGGATTGCCTGACCCCTCCCCAGGCCCTGCTCACCACTATTCTATTCTCAACTTCTGTGAGATCATCTCTTACAAATTCCACTGACGAATGAGATTAATGAGATGTTTGTCTGTCTGTACCAGCCTTATTCCACGTGAAATAACATCCTTCAGGTCTATGCACGTTGCTACACATGGCTGGATTTCATGTTTTCTATGGTTGAATGGGTTTCCATTGAATTCATAGATAGTTTCGTTATCTACCATCCATTGATGGACAGGAGGCAGATTCCATATTCCTGGCTCTTGGGAATAATGTTGTAATAAACATGAGTGTGCAGCTGTCTTTGTTTTTTGTTGTTGTTGATACCAGGAATTGAGTCCAGCGGTGCTTTTTACCACTGAGCCACATCCCCAGCCCTTTTTAATATTTTATTTAGAGGCAGGGTTGTGCCAAGTTGCTTGGGACCTCACTAAGTGGCTGAGGCTGGTTTGAACTGGTAATCCTCCTGCCTCAGCCTCCTGAGTCACTGGGTCCCATGTTGGTTTTACTTGGGAATATCAAGTGATGGGTTCCAGAGGGAGCAAGGTCCTGCTAACAATTTGATTTTCCAAGTCCTTTTACTCCAGAATGCTAAGACCGTATGCTTATTTTGCTGGTGGCACTTTGTTACAGCAGCCCTAGGAAACTAATACTGAGTAACAATGGCTAGGACTGTAAGTAACCTGAGCAGAAAAGAAACGCATGGATTTCAAAACCATTTTGAAAGTACGACCTCAAGAACTTTGGAAGTGGGAAAATCGAAAGGGAGAGAGATGTGGAGGTTAAGGATGCTTACCTAGCCTCTGCTTACCTCCAGGAAGAACGTGGGACAAGAGGGAACAAAAGCAAGCAGAGACCTTCCTTTCAAAATACGCCACTCCTTTGTTTTGTGAAGAGAGGAAGTAATACTTGTAATAGTAATACGAGAGTAGAAAAAAATCAACAAAGGAAGAAAAAAGCAAGAGACGCTCAGGTCTAGTTAGGAACCTTCCTGGGGAAGAGGCAGCTGAGTTATAAACAGAAAAATTAGAACAGCAATTGGATGGACCAAGTTTTTTTTTTCTTTTTTTTGTACCAGGGATTAAACCAGGGGTGCCTCACCTGAGCTCTTTTTACAATATTTTATTTAGAGACAGGGTCTTGCTGAGTATGACCCTTGCTCAATAAGTTGCTGAGTCTGGCTTTGAACTCGAAACCTTCCTGCCTCAGCCTCCCAAGCTGCACCTGGCCAGACCAAGACTTCAGTTGGGGGGCACAAGGCTGAGAGATCCTGAAGGGTATTGATGATGCAATAATCTGCCTCATTTGAATGAGGTACCTTGAATTCTAACCCAAAGAAAAGATGTATATTGAGCTGGGGAGGCCATGAACTCGTGCCTACAAAGAGCCACTTCCTAGATCAGTCCCTGGGGGGGCACAAACCCTGCACACTGGTCTGCCCAGGTTGGGTGGGTGCAGAAAAGTAGTCCTACAAAGCAAAGTGTAAGCTCTGGCACCTTCCTTAGAGGAATCATGCTATGGAAGGAATAAAAAGGTTGGGTGTTATTTTAATTGAATTTGTTTTCAATTTATTTTCGACCGTCTAGGGGAAAGCCTTTTACATTCACATCATTTGATTCCTTTTTATTTCGTGTCCATTATCCTCATAATGAGCTTTTAAAGCATTAACACGGCCCTGTTTGTCAAAGAGTGATTCGCATTGGTCAAATCAATAACTAGCAAAAGCATAAAAATACGCCAAACCGAGACTCTGAGCCAGAGAAATTCTGCAGAAGAAAAACGACTCTTCTATCTTGGGGTTTTCCATACTCATTGAAGAAAATTTTTCAAAAAAAAAAAAATTTTTTTTTCCAAAGTATTTTAATTGAAACACCATTTCACACCGTGGAACACAAAGAAAAGTTCTTAATCTAATGATGATTTTCAGGAAAACTCACATAGCACAACCTGAATGGGGTTTTCACATTTGGATGTTTTCGTAGTCTGTCACCCTTCTAAACAAGCCATGTCACCCTACTGTCCCTTTGTGTCTCCCATATGGTACATGAGGTCCTTTAGGGAAAATTCAGGGCCTTATGGATCCAAATGTAGATGTTTGGTATAAATAAAGATTCATTTAATGGTGAACAACAAAAACCTAGATCAGAGCAGCTTAAGAAAAACACGTATTTATTAAAAGGGCGTGGGGGGAAGCTAACAGCCTTGGATATATTGAGCAACCATGTTGAACACCCAAGAGCCGGGGCAGCCAGGGAATGGGTTTCCTCTGAGGGAAATGGGTGGAATTCCAAGATGGCTCCCCAGAGAGAACGCTGGTCCTTGGCCTAGTCCTGCCAATAGGACCCATCTTTGGGCCTCACAAACAGACAGACACCTTCCTGGGTCTCGGCTCAGTGATTCCCATGGTGGTTTTCTGCTCCCTTCTCTGCTATTACCTCCCAGGGGGGCATGGGGACTCAGGTGACAATGGAAGAGTGTGTGTGTTGGGAAGGTGAAGGGTTTCACAGACTCGAGTATCTCAATTCCGGTCTCTTCCTTTTCTACTTCCTGTTTCTTTCTGCAACTTGGATTTGCTCTGCCCAATGGCCAATCCTCATAGCTTTATAAGTAGAGAAGAAAATGACCAACCCTTAAAAAAAAATTAGAAATCCCAGGGAAGAACTCGAATGGGCCTGAGCCATGGCTATGATGGCCCTTGGGCCTCATAGGCACACTTGAGCAGCCTGAAGTCAGACCACAAAGTTTAGTCAAGGAAATGGGGAAGGTGTGCAGATTTGATATTCCACTCCGATCTGGGGGAACCATAACTACTTCCCTCTCTCCTCCATACTCTATGAAATTAGCCAAACCACAGACCCATTGTCCGGGACAAAGCATCCTGCTGAGCTCAGGTGCTGCCTTGTGCTCTGGATGTAACCTGTGTCTGCTTCTCCCAGGAGGCAAGCCCACGGGGCTAATAGCTTTAGCAGGTCCGTCACCTCACTGGTGATTGTGCATCTAATCTGCTCATTAGGCTACTTATGTCTTCTCATAAGCGGAGAGAAATTGTGTTATCTATCACAGGAGAAACGAGCTTCTCTTGTTTCTTGAGAAATTCTTTGACGCCTACACAAAGGGGTTTTAAGCGTATCAATCTCCCCTGGGTGCGACTTCATCTTAAAGGATGGATTAATCATGTGTTGATTATACAAATCAATGAGAGATGTTTTACTGGTGGGTTCACTTAATTAAATCTTGGGTGGGCCTTCATATTTACTTGACCTACTGGTTAATAATTATGGAATGCCACCTAACCATCAGGTAGACTTTAACAAACCGCAAACGAGTGTTACAGAAGCACACAGAACATACTACCCTCCTTGGAGTCCTTAAAAAAAAAAAAAAACAAACAAAAAAACAACTTTTATTTCCCTGCATAAATCCACCCTTTCACCCATGCATCTGTCTGTCAGTGAGTCTGCTTGTTTATTTACCATCCTATCTATCTGCCAGCAAAGCTTTTAAAATCTGGCAGCCTTGCCCAAGTGGACCTGTGTAATCAGTCACGTGAAGGCCTCTGGTCATGCCCAGGTTCATGGTTCTCCTGTGTATTATTAGTCAGGGTTCTCTAGAGGAACAGAATCAACAGGAGGTATGTTGTTAGGTTGGCTCACACAACCAGAAGCTGGATGTCCACAAGGGCTCTCTACAGGCTGGGAAGAACTAGTAGCTGCAGAGTCCATGATAATGAAGCTCAGAACTAGTGGGATCCATGATGCTACCCAAGTCCCAGGCCAGAGGCTTCGGGAAACTCCCTGGAGAATCACCGGCAGAGTCCACTTTGGAAGAGTTAAGGAGCCAGAGTCTGATGTCCTCAAGTGATCGCAGCAGCAATCAAGAACCCATTCAAGAAGGATGAGCTTGCAACTGCTGCCTCTTCCAACTTTCATTCCATCCAAGCCTCCAACCTATTGGATGGTGCTGCCCACAGTTAGGGAGGGTCTCCACTCCAGTTTGCTATCCCACATGCCAATCATTCCTAGACACACCCTCATTTGACACACCCAGAAGCCTCTTAATCTTGGGCATCTCTTAATCTAACCAAGTGGACAATTCAGATCCACTGTTACATCCTGCTTGAGGAATGCAGGTAGATCTGGGCTCAGTCCCCACACTGCCCTCCCTTCTGGACTGACCCCACAGTCTGTGACATTTCAGTAGCACAAACAGACCCACAATTCAGAAGCATGTCAACCCAGGGAGCATTCCCCAAGGATCATTGAAACAAAGACCATTAGCCAAAGCAGTTTCTCTACTCTGCAAATTGACCACACCCCTGAGAGACTCACTCACCAACCACTCACCCCCACCTATCGATCGCCCAAATGCCCTCTTACTTGTGAACATTTCTCCCAACTTTATCTCTGGAATCAGGTCATGTTTGCAGCTCAGATAGGGAGGAAAAGGTCAGACTCCCCAGTGAAGGATCTCTTGAGGAAGTATTCTTAAAAACAAAACCCTCTCTCATGCACACCTAGGCTGCACTGGGCCCACCTGGACCCTGGGAGCCAGCACATTCCTATTCACCACCCAGGCCCTCACATCTGGACAAACCCTCCCAGCAATCAGGGTGACTTCAATTTTTCTTTGTTTTTAAATATCTCTTTCTTGAAGAAACTTTTGGGATTCTCTGTATCCCCCAAAGAGGCAGAAACAGGATCCATATTTTATAATCCATATAGCTCCTCATTTCATGTATCTTTGAAGGTTCTAATTCTTTCCAACAGCTTTTTTTTTTTTTTTTTTTTTTTTTAGCCCGCCACTGCAAAAAACACAAATATTTGAAATCCAAAAGAACGTATTTTTTAGAAAAAGGTCTTTCACTCCAGCGTCTGGACATTGATTTCTCTGGCTTCAGGAAGGAAGAACCAATATTTGGCAGTGCAGGTTCCAAGAATGTCAACTACGTGTCATGCGGATATTCGAGGTCTGGCGGGGTCTGGCACTGAGAAAGAAGTCCACTGGGGGAAAAGTCACGAGAGCGAACATGGAAATCCAGCATCCTGGACAACAAGGAGGGCATGGGGCAGCAAGCTGCTGTGAACCAGAGGACTCCCACTCAGGTGGTCAGGGAAGCCTTCCTAGAGGAGGTGGCTCCACACTGGGGTTGGAAGAATGAGTCAGTGTTAGGGGAGTATGTGGAAGGTGGGCAGGGGGAAGAGGAGAGGAGGAGGACTGGTGGCTGAATGGTCCAGGTGGGAGGTCAGACTTATCAAGCAGAAGAGCAGCCTGGTAAATTAAAGCAAGAGGGAGCAGGGAAGAGATTGGGCAAGACGGAAGAAGAGGGTCCTAGTAGGAATACAGTGGGGGGTCAAGTTGGTGGCAGGGCATTGCTGGAAGGAGTCTGTAGGTTATAGTAAGTCTGATCTTGCAAAAAATCCTCTTGAAAACCTGGATTAAATCCCTGGTGCCAAAATAACAACAATCAAAAGCCTATAGGTTTTTGCTTTGCTCTCTCTGGCTACCTGGGCAGAATGGAGCCAGAAGGAGAAGGGTAGGACTGGAGATGAAAGAGCTAACTTCACAGCTATGGTAGCAACTAGCAGGGTGAACCAGGGCAGAGGCTGTGAGGAGGAGCACTGGGTGCCTGGCTGGAACAGGAGGCGGCAGGCATGCCCCAGGTCCCTTTAGCCATTCCCAGAGCTAGTAACACAGCAAAAGGCGGCATCCTGGGGGTAGACCTGGGTGGGAAGGGTCTACACACGTGTGCGAGCGTATGGAGCCTGCAGACCATAGTGCACCCCCAGGATGGGCCAGATCCTGCTGTGGTCACCACCTGAATGACCCCAACCACAGAGATGGCTCGCGCTCTGTGTCCATCACCTGCTGGTCATGGCTCTGCCCCACATCTTTCCAGGCAGTGAGGGTGGCCTCTGCCTGCAGCACCACCTACCCCATGGCAGATGGAAAGCTCTCACTTGAACTCACATTGCCTTGGCCAAAACAGGTCACAAGGGTTGTCTACACTCAACAGGGCAGGGACGTCTAAACCTCTCTGTAGAAACCCAGTCCTAGCCGGATGCAGTGGCGCACATCTGTAATCCCAGCAGCTCAGGAGGCTGAGACAGGAGGATTGCGAGTTCAAAGCCAGCCTCAGCAATTTAGCGAGGCCCTCAGCAACTCAGTGAGACCCTGTCTCTAAAGGGCTGGGGATGTGGCTCAGTGGTTAAGTGCCCCCTGGGTTCAGTCCTCAGTACCAAAAAAAGAAAAAGAAAAAGAAACCCATTCCTAGCATCAACTCCCATTCTGAATGGCTGGAGCTGTAAATATGGCAGCGCTTTGGGACACTAGCTTCCAAGAAGCATATGGAAGGATTGAGAAAGGCCATTTCAATACCTGGACTCTGCCCCGACATCAGAACAGATGTGGGGCGCCTCCTGCCAGTTCTCTGCCTATTTGGATTCACGTCTCCCCGTCTGCCACATGAAGGTGGTAGACACAGAGGCTTTTTCAAAGTCACTTCTAGTTCTAAGATCCGGTGGCTCTGACCTCGACTGTATTCCTGCGGCCTGATCATCAGATTCTCAGGCCTTTTGCCTTCCCAGTTTCAAAGGCAAGGGTCGCTCTAATCACTACAGGGTCACATTGCAGGACCATGGGCCTCTGTGATTCTCAAGGGATACATTCTTCCAGATTCTGATTTATCACTGTCCTGAGAAGGTCTCTCTTCTCTACCTAGTCCTGCCTGCTGCCTGGCATTAGGAACTAATACCTTATGCTTGGCCCACTTCTTAATTCTTAATTCCCCTTGGGGAGGGCCCAGGGTACCTTTGGCTATGGCTTTGTCTTCTCATGCCATCATGAGGGAGGCCAGAGGCTGGGCACCTTTCCTACGCTCCCTTGGTGTCCCGCGTCACTTGATCCCCTTTCATCTTGGCTGATTTAACAACCCTGACTGCCATCCTCCTCCGCTTCCATTTTAATTTCTGTCCCCTGAGTTCCTCTCGTGAACAATGATGCATTACAGTTTCCAGGTGCCCAGGGCTGCACATCCTTTTGAGATATAATCAAGCAAAAATAAGAATTTCTGCATGCGAGGCAGATGCCAACATGACGACGGACCAAGCCCATGTAATTAAGAAGAAACAGTTCACACAGACACAAAAACTGTCACCTTGATGCCGAAAAATTTAAGATGAAACCTTCAAGAGACCACGGAACAGAATAAAAGTGCCCAAAGAAATGCAGGTTGGCAGAGAAGACACAGAAGAGACCTGGGAAGACCTCCCCCAAGAACCACCCTTGGCTGTGATAAGCTCGCTCAAAGCCCACCCTGCAGAACAAAAGCCAGTTTACCGGTTAATCTGCTTAACTAAGGAAATAGCATTGGGCTGGATTCCCTGATCCTAAGCTTATGTAAATGGGAAAAATACTTCTACTAGCATCCCCTCCCCAAATCAGTTCCAAAGCTCCCCTGTGGGAAGGTCTTATGTGAAATTCCACCCCCAACCTGATCTGTGGCTTCAGAACTCAGTTGTAGGCCCTCATGATGGCCCCTGATGACCTTGGTCTTGCAAGATTCACACAACTGTGTAATTCTACACCACCACCACCAATACCAGTACCACCACACACACACTGAGTCTTGGAGAGGACTTTCTCCAATCAATAGAACAGGTCAAAGTTGATGGGAGGTCACTTGTGTAATTCTGTTGCATAAGATGCCAACACCTGTCTTGGTAGACTCTTTCCCTTGGTTGTACCCATGGAAGCAAATTGGCATGGTAGCAGCTGCCCTAGGGCGTTCCCCTCAAGGAAGTGAAGATAGTTTCTGACCGCCAGCCAGCAAGGAAGGGAGCCCCTCAGTCCACCTGTATGATTGAATTTGACTAAGAAACTCAGTGAGTTTGAAAGTAGATCCTTCCACAGTCGAGCTTTCTGATGACACCTTAGCCCAGCCAACATCTTGTGAGAAATCCTGAATCCCCAGCTAAGTGGCACCCAAATCCCCGGATGGATGTCAACTGTGAGGTAATAGTGTGTGCTATTTTAAGCCACTAAGTTTGGGGTAATTTGCTATGTAGTGAGGGACAATGAATAGAGATACTATACAGGACTTTGAAGAGGCACTGGTGTAATTCACACTCACGTGAGCTAGATGGGAGGGAGATGCTTGTGAACTTCCAGGCAAGGAGCTTACCTGCATCCATTGGGATCCTGAGTACTATTCCATGCAAATGGGTACAAGTTTGCCACACCATGAAAAGTAGACCACCACAGCCTGACCTGATAAAAATCACTGGCATAGACTGGCACAGCTTATTTCCTTCTATAAAATGCAATGTAGCCAGGTGCAGTGGCACATGCCTGTAATCTCAGCAGCTCGGGAGGCTGAGGCAGAGGATTGCAAGTTCAAAGCCAGTTTGGCAAAAGTGAGGCACTAAGCAACTCAGTGAGACCCTGTCTCTAAATAAAATATAAAATAGGGCTGGGGAGGTGGCTCAGTGGTTGAGTGCTCCCAAGTCCAATTCCTGTTGTGCAAAAAAAATTTTAAAAAAAATTAAGATGCAGCACAGTTGTTTTGAGTTGCTAATATTCTAGGTTGACTCAACTCCTTGATCCCAGCCCACAAGTTATACCATGCTTTTTTCAGACCTTCACTATATACATAAAGTAGCTGGGAAATGACTTTCTTCCCCTCATCCACACAGGATCTACCATAGATTGGGGGGAATTGGAATTCCATTATAAAATAGAGATGGTTCCAGAGTTCAGAAACTCAGGTCCAAAAAAAAAAAAAAACCTTAACGATAGGGTTCTCAGCATTGTCTGTGCAAAGAAATGAATATTATCTATATAAAACCTTGGGGAAAGCATTTTGAACCTGATCCATAAATTGGAGTTAAGTTCACAGTACGTATAAATGGTGTTTGCACTTTCATGAAAGTCTAAGCGACATCTAGTACTCTGAGAGGTACCAGGACTTTGGGCTGTGTGGACTATCTGGGGTCTTTTGGACACTTAGCAGCCTCAAAACCCTCCTATGAACAGACAGTCACTTCACACTTGATGACTGCAACCACCAACAATAAATACTCAAGTTTCTTTCTAATGTATCCTCAGAGGAGCAATATCACACTTCCTGAAAAGACCTGCAGGACGGCATTGTAAGGGGAGAGGAGAGTCCTGGGAGATGCAGTGTGACTGACAGGCAGCATGTGGGCTCCAGGGTGGTGGGGGAGCAAGGATTGCAGACAAGTAGTCAACTTTCCAGGGTTCTGATTCCCAGTAGTAGAGACCCTAGGGTTTGTCAGACTGACGTCCCACCTCTAAGTACCATGCACACACATTGTCCCTTGTTTCTGACTATGAGGAGACATAAAGCAACAATTTAGCATCCCTAAACTTTAAATTCTTCTCCTTCACCTGTAGTAGAGTGTTTCAACACTGCCATCACAGAGCTACAGCACAGCAGAGAGTTGTTACAGAACCTAGCACCCGGGGAATTACAGAAAGAAAATGTTCCAAACTAGGCGCTTCTCAGAAGATGGATGGGTTAAAAAAAAAAAAAAAGTGGTATACATACACAACAGAATATTACTTAGTCATAAAGAAGAATGAAATTATGTCATTTGCTCATAAATGGATGGAATTAAAGACAATCATGCTAAGCTAAATAAGCCAGTCTCCCCCAAAACAAAGGCCAAATGTGCTCTCTGATATGTGGATGCTAACACACAAGAAGGGGTGGAAGGGAAGGGAAGAATAGAAGTTCATTGGATTAAACAAAGGGGAAAGAAGAGAAGGGAGACTGGATGGGAATAGAAAGACAGTGGAATGAATGGGACAGAACTTTCCCATGTTCCTATATGAACAGACGACCAGGGAAACTCCACATCGTGTCCAACCACAAGAATGGGAAGTTAGACTCCATGTCTGTATAATATGTCAAAATACACTCTACTGTCATGCATATCTAAAAAGAACAAATAAAACTTTTTAAAAAAGCTTTGGTACATCACCATCCCTTGTTGTGACTCGAGGTCTTATCTGAGGAGCCCAGGAATCCTGTGCTCATTTCAAACAGACTCATGTAACTCCTGGCCTCGATGCTGGCCTGAAATCTCACTTCTTGGTCACTCCATGACTAAATTATCTCTGTGTTCAGGGTTTAGACTTTCTATGAAGTGAAGGGAGCTGAGGGCCCCTTCTCCTTTTCTCAAGAGGCAAGATAAAATAGCATTTAGGACACAAACAATAAAATCTGACTCTTGGGTTGAAATCCTAGTCCAGTCACCTAATATCTCCCAAGTAACTTCTCTGAACTTCAGTTTCTTCTTCTGTAAGACAGGGACCATGACATCACTATGAGACAAATGCTATGTTTGGGGAATTAAAGATAATGCATAAAAAGGATGAATGACCATCTTAATATCTGGTTCCTTAGCAGTAACTCAGTAAACAATGGCTGCTGCTACTGAAATTACTATTGCTACTATTTCTATACTGGGCCTATCATTAACTAACTTTACTGTTATTATTCATGCCCAGAGAGAAGTTATTCATCATAGTGATTAAAAGTATCAGCTGTTTTGCCATCAATTAGCTTTGGCTATTGGGGCCATTTTAACAGCCTGGTGTGAATTTCAACTCCCCTCTGCTCTGCTGTTCCTATTTGGCAACTTTGGGACATTACAATAGCAGAGAAGTATTGCTTTGAATGGTACCATGTAACTGCTTTCACTACTGTTACAATAAGCTCTTAATTCCAAGATACTGTAGGCAAATGATAAAATTTCAATAAACATTTGGACAGTCATCATACAAATGTACAGTGGCTCTGACACACACTAGCACCAAGAATGTGAGATTTCCTCTGTTAGAAATGGATTGACACCAGGTGCAGTGGCACACACCTGTAATCCCAGCAGCTCGGGAGGCTGAGGCGGGAGGATCCCTAGTTCAAAGCCAGCCTCAGCAACTTAGTGAGGCCCAAAGCAACTCAGCAAGCCCCTGTCTCTAAATAAAATAGAAAAAAATGGCTGGGGGTGTGACTCAGTGGTTAAGTGCCCCTGGGTTCAATTCCCAGTACAAAAATAAATGAATAAAAATAAAGATTTCCAGAGCAATACCATTATATGGAAGCCTTGAATTTTTGTCCTTGCCTGGACCTATAAACCTTACACAAATTCAAACAGATACGGCATGTTAATCTGAGTTATTTTCTTAGCCACATTGCTATTTGACTGCTAAAGCAGGATTCAGGAGATTCTGGAAATAAACACTTTTCTGTTAGGAGTCAATGGTTAAGTTAATGGTTAAAGTCTGGGTAATAATGTATATATTTTTTTGTAACCTCTGTTGAAAATTAACATGGTTTTCCACTTGCAACATATCGCCTCTCTCCAGGAGCTGGCTTCCCAGGGAAAATAGCTCATATTTTTCAGCAGCTGTTGAAAGCAAGAACCAGTCTGGTGTAAAAGGTGCGTGATTCTGCATTCCTGTTTCCCTTTGCACAAAAAGTATCAATTGGATGAAATAATAGCTATTCCATTGGTCACTCCCTCATGACTGCGAGCCATTTGGAGCTCAGTCACCCTCACGAAAGCCAATATTGACTATGTGTAGAAATATCTGGAATGAGATGCTTCAGCACTGACATCTTTCATTCATAATTACTGCAAAGTCTGCCTGGCCAGGCCTAGTCAATGGCCAGTCAATATTCCCATTATAATGTGGAGCAGGGTACACGGCTAGGGCAGAAACATAAAGCAGACATATACTCAATGAGGCCCACAGCCCGACATGAGAGTTGGCTGGAGAGGGTCTCGTGAGCCTCTGAGCTCCCAGGGAAGGGCATGCAGAGTTTGAGGCTCTTCTGCAATCTCTGTTCCCTGAGGTTAGGAATTGTTTCTTCATGATGATGCAATATTTGTGAAAAGCTCCTGAAATTATCATCTTCTACAGAGGAGTGAATTTTTTTTTTTCCAAAGACTTAAAGCCCTAGGATTGTGACAGTTATCTTTGCATGTGTTGGCACAGTCCATCTGGTCACAAGAGCATGCATTTTAAAAGGGTATGGGTGCTGGGAGTGGTGGCCCACGCCTGTAATCCCAGTGCCTTCAGAGGCTGAAGCAGGAGGATGGTGAATTCAAAGCCAGCCTCAGCAAAAGCAAGGTGCTAAGCAACTCAGTGAGACCCTGTCTCTAAATAAAATACGAAATAGGGCTGGGGATGTGGCTCAGTGGTCAAGTGCCCCTGAGTTCAGTTCCTGATTTCTCCCCCTCCAAAAAGGGTATGGGTAATGTGGTCACACCCAGTACACAAACAATCCAAATTAAAAAGCATGAGCAAATATTTCTCACCCCAAAGAAGACTACCCAGGCTTTGCCACTGGTGAAGAGATCTAGTCAGTAACAGAGGAGTCTATGACCATGGATTACCATGACAGAGCTCAAGAATGTCAGAGAGTACTGTGGCTTCCGTGAGTGGCTTTGCTTACGTTGTGAGCCAATCTTTGTCAGCATGAGGACATTCTGAGCCTTCATTTAGAACTTTCCCATAACCACCCAAAGCCAGTTCATTTTAAGTATTGTATGTGTTCACACACGCTACCGAAGGAAAGTTTCTTTCAAATCAACATTTGGTAAAGGTTCGTCCATTGCAAATAACTCAAAAAGGATGTCAGAGTTTTTGGTTTTATGAATGTCCTTTCCAGCCAGAGTTTCACGAGAATACTTTCAGATGCCAGTATTCACTGCCATGATGAGTGTCACTACCCAAGTTTAATTTAGGTAATTTTCCTGCTGCTGTGGTGTGCTAGCACAGAAATGAGTATTAATTTGCTGTTAATTTAGTGTGCTAATCCTTAATTAGCCACAAGCCTGGTCTAAAATAGCTAATGGAAACTCAGCAAACCTTCATCCAAAATTAAAGACACCAACGCCTATGTGTTCACACGGGCACATCATTTCTCTCTCCAACCTACATATTTTGGGAATCTAATACAGGGATATTGGCTTTAAATACATAGTTGTAAACTTAATTTGGACTGTATATTACAGCTTATTTAAGAAGCAAAGAGTCTTGGAGATGACTAGCTGGCTATACAGACCCTCAGAGAAGACCCACAGAGCCTCTTGGGTTCTGAGGTCCTTGGGGAATCTCAAGTGAAATAGTCTTTCTGCAACACCAGGGTCAGTGGAGTGTTCTATAAAACATGTTCTCACATTTGATTCTCATGATGAACTCTAAAGATGGTTATTCGTACACCTGAAATCCCAGCGACTTGGGAGGCTGAGGCAGGAGGAATGCAAGTTCAAAGCCAGCCTCAGCAACAGCGAGGCGTTAAGCAACTCCGTGAGACCCTGTCTTTAAATGAAATACAAAATAGGGCTGGGGATGGGGCTCAGTGGTTAAGTGCCTCTGAGTTCAATCCCTGGTACCACCCCCCTCAAAGAAATGGTTATTTATCCCTCTGCCACTGGGTTATTAATGTTATTAATACCTTGCCACAGGGTTCCGAGATGTTCATTTACCCATCTGTTCATTCATTTGTTCCATAAATATTGACCCTTACAATAGAAAAGCTTTCTCCTAGGGGGTGGAGATATAGTAGTGGGAAAAAAAGAGAGAGAGACAGAGAGAGAGAAAAGCTCTGTGCTCATAATAGTTTCCATTATAAACAGATTACATAAGTTACCCAAAGTCATGCATTCATACAGAAACAAGGCCAGAATGCCAGGTCTTGTCTGAGAGTTTTTTTTTTTTTTTTTTTTAAAGTGGGGGGGGGTTCAGAGATTAAACTCAGATGTACTTAAACTACTGAGCCACATCCTTCAGACACACACAACACTGCCCTTGCTTTTTTCTTTTTTCTTTTTAGAACAGGGTCTTTCTAAGGCTGACTTTGAACTCGTGATCTTCCTGCCTCAGCCTTCTGACCCACTGGGATCACAGGTGGGGGCCACCGTGCCCGGCCTGAGCTCTGTTCTGTACTCTGACAGGAAATGTTTTGGAGGAACTGAAAATTCTTTCCTGTCTTCAGTGTTGCTTTCCCCTGAAGAGATGCTGGCTACTGCCATGTCCCAGTACACCTTTTCTATTAAACCAAGCCATGTGTTTCTTCTCCCTTCCAATACCACTGCTAGTTGCCAGTCAATCCTGGTCTTCTTTCTTTCTTTACTACCAGAACTGCAACTTTGCTTGGGGTAGCAGGATCAAAGCTCCTATGGCAGAGAGATGCTCCTGTGACCAAATTCCAGCCAATAAGGTGTAAGAGGAAGACCACTGGGTGGAGCTTCTAGAGAAAAGGGTCGAACTCTGCTGGCTCAGGTCCACGGCCCTTTGGGCTTTTCTTCTCTTTCTGCTAGAGCATGGACTGAGTGGCAGGGGAATCTTGCCATTGTGAAGATGAGGGTCATCTGTTAAGGACGGCAGAATCAGAGCTGGAAGAGGCTTGGGAACGTGAGGGATTTGCTTAATCAGTCACAGGAGCCTTAGGCTGCCTCTCCCTGGATGTGAGAAAAATACACCACCATTCAGGTGAGCCAGTGAGGTTGGGGTTTTGTACATGCAACTGGTGGTAATGCCATTGGTAGATGAATACAAAATACAGTATCAATAAATTCAGTGTTGAATAATTACCACCTCTACATCACCAGCACCAGCACCATGTACCAAGTACTTTACATCGTGTGAAGCACTGTGCTTAGTTTTGTTACATTGTGTCCTTTATTGCTTATAAGAAAGTTATGAGGAAGGTGTCATTATCTTATTTTATAGATGAGGAAACTGGGACTCAGCAGAGTTAAGCAACCTGTGCAAAGTTATGAAGCTGATATTTAAATCTGGCTGCAAAGCCTAATCCTTTAAGCACCTGATTAGCTCAGGCACCGTCCTCCATAATATCACATAAAGTGAGCACTGCCAGTATTTGAAATACTAGTGTATTGGCATTTAATACAAGAATGATCCTGAGGGCCAACATTAAGAAAAAAATCTGCATCTGAAGTCTTCAGGGTTGCTGTTTCTGAACATTGCTTTCCCAACATCATTCAAGCTTAGCAACTTCCAAATCCTTCCTCTCTGGAACATCAAATAGCAAGACAAAGGGTGAAAAACATACCTCTAAGCTCTGAGCATGTTTAGAACAAAAGCAATTTGCCTGTCATCCTCGTATCTACAAGTGACATTTGCAGTTACTAATACCTAAAATTATTACGCTCCTTTCCCCCTGGACTTATTTTGACTTAGTTAGGATGGAGATTGGCCCTGGGAAACATAATAAAAGGAGGAGGTTTACAGAAGAATGAACAAGTTCAGGGACATTAACGTGGTTATCAGGTGAGAAACACTCAGAGAGGATACCATCTGTATTATTGTTCATGCCTTTGTCTTTTCTCTCAGACTTTCTTTGCAGTAGCAAATTTGCCCTTGCTAGCTACCAAGACCCCCAAAACCCAGGGCTAAATTTCCCTCCGGCCTCCATTGTAAGCTAGCTCATTATTTGTTACCCATTTTAGAAAAATTAAATAATTTTCCCCTTGGATAAATAATCAGAGCTGATTTTTTTTTTTACTTTGTTCAGAATCAAGTACATATTTCACATATGCAGACATTCGCTGTGTTCCACCCAATATTCAATGTATATACATTATGCCTAGTTTAGCTTTCAGGCCTTTGGCAAAAGTGTGGATCACCTGTCTGAAAATAGAAAAGCCTGTCACAAAAGCCTCTTCCTTCTTTCCTTTCTTGTTCAATACACATATGCTTACTGGGCCCATTTAAATGTTCAAAAATCAATAGGAGGACAGACTGCTGTGCTCCCCATGCCAACCCACATCAGGCTATTCAGAGCAAACCAACATCAGAGCAAAAAAATGAACTCAAGGTCCACTCTGACTTTTGTGATTAGGATCACTTTCATTCTTTTAATTTGAACATCATGCTTAAAAAACATACATATGTAGTCCTCCCTCAATAGCCACAGAGGTATTAATTCCAGTACCAACCCCAGGATACGAAAATAGGCAAATGCTAAGGGCTTTATATAAAATGCTTCAGTATTTGCAATATAACCAATGCACATCCTGCTATATAACCTTAAATCATCTCTAGATTAGTTCTAATACCTAAGCAATGTAAATGCTATGGAAATAGTCGTACTATATTCTTTAGGGAAAAATGACCAGGAAAAAAAAAGTTTGTACATTTTTAGTATAGTCTCAAAAAAATCTTAGGCACGCCTACATTTTCAGTCTGCACCTGGTTGAATCCACATATGTGAAACCCACTGATATGCAGGGCCAGCTGTTTGTGTTGTCTTATATCCTAAGCCTATGCTAAGATGTCAGTATGATTGTCAGACAATTCAGCACTGGGTTCTCAAATCTTTTTTGCTGGTAGGATAGGGGGATACTGGGTACTGAACTCAGAGGCACTCGACCACTGAGCCACATCCCCAGCCCTATTTTGTATTTTATTTAGAGACAGAGTCTCACTGAGTTGCTTAGGGCCTCAATTTTGCTGAGGCTGGCTGTGAACTCGAGATCTTCCTGCCTTAGCCTCCAGAGCTGCTGGGATTAACAGGCTTGGGCCACCACACCTGGCTGGTACTCAAATCTTTATGCTGGCATGTTTCACTTGTCATACAGGAAGTTAAAACCTGATTTTTAAGTCCCTAGTTCTCAGCGAAATACAGGGAAATCAGAGGGTAGGAGACCCTCCCAGAGAAAAGAACGCTGTTTAATAATATAAGAAAATAGTAACTGGTTACCTAAAATATTACTGCCCCTAACCAAGAAAATGTAGGGGTTTGTTTGTGATACTAGTATTTCACATTTGATTCACATGTTGGTTTCATGTTTCTCTGAAAAAGTCTATTTGTATGGTCCATTCCTACTGTGAGGTCTATATAATTAGTTTTCCCCCATCGTATGCAAATAGGTACTTCAATGCATGAATTTTGATTGATTGGTAATGTTTACAATGAAACAAAGTCCAATCTTTCAACTTCCTAACTCCAAATTTAAAGTTTTGAGACCAAACGAATACTTTAAGTCAAGATGCTCTAATAAGATGAATTGCACTTTCTGAATTTGGGTGGCTGTTTTTGGAAATTAGGGGTGCCAAAAGAGTGGCACTTTGCCCATAGTTCTGTAACTCAGAATTTATCATTATTAATTTGATACACTTGCTTTTTCTATATATACATTGCTAAAATGATCACTGAAGTTCAGTGGGAACATGGTTTCCTTTAAAGGAGATATTTGAACATTACAGATTAAGCTAAAGCCTCCTTTTCCACCACCTCAAGTCCTCTCTCTCCCCACTTCCTTGCAATTGCTCTCTCCCTCTCTCCAAAAGTACCACCTGTGATCATTTTGGTGTGTAGTTTAACAGTCCTTTTAAAGAATGCTTTTATATCTATCCATGTCTGTGGGAAACATACAGTATTGATTTTCATGTTTTTCAAGTTCAAATTTTACTCAGGCAGAGCATTAGTCTTCCAAGAACTGTTTCAGAGCAACCACTTGGTCAACTCAGGGCCGAAGAGGAGTCAGGTATAGGAAACACCTAGTATTTAAATGAATGTTGAAAGATTTGTAGCAAAAGAAGGAGGGTGATCTTCGTAACCTAAAAAAGGGAAATGGATAAATATCCTAGAGCAAAAAATGTAAAAGGCATAAGAAAAATCAAGTAAAAGGCATAAGAGTCAGAAAGAGAGAAATCTACCATAATTCACATACAATATGATTTTGTCTTCATGAAAATAAAAGCTAATCTAAAAATGTGTAATAACTTTATGGAGGAATTATTTTTCTATCAAAAACAAAAGAGTAGGCCAGGCACTGTGGTGGCTCTGGCGGCTGAGGCCAGAGGATCAAAGCCAGCCTCAGCAACAGTGTGGTGCTACGCAACTCAGTGAGACCTTTACTCTAAATAAAATACAAAATAGGGCTGGGGGTGAGGCTCAGTGGTTGAGTGCCCCTGAGTTCAATCCCTAATATATAAAAAAAAGCATATAAGCAAAAACATATTTAACAGGAGAGAGGTGCCATGTTAAGAAATGGAAGCTATATTTATAAAAATGAAAATTTTTTATCAATAAATTCAGGAAAATGTGGATTTAACTCCTAGCAGGTCTGTCATGGAATTTGATAAGAATTATCTTAAAATTTATACAAAGCCTCAAGAAGTCAAGGATATTCTAGCCAAATGTGAAATAAATCAAAGTGAGGAAACTAGTCCTGCTAAAAATGTTTTATTTTGAAGCTATATTAAGTGAGATAGCATGTTATTGGTCAAGGATAAAAACTAGACCAATGTCACAGAGGAGAGATTGTAGAAACAGGATTACAACAGAACCTACATGTACTTGGAAATCTGAAATATAATAAGGATAGCAGTTTAAAAAAATTATAAAGTATTTAAAAATAGTCTAGGATAATTGGTTATCTTTCAGCAAAAATTTTTTAAAAGAAATCTATATTCCACCACAAGCAAAATAAACCCCTAGGGTATTAAAGACCTAAATATGAAAAGTGAAACTAGAACATTAAAAAAAATACTGGGGTATATGACTCAGGAAAGAGTTTCCTTGAATAAAACAGACACTAACTTCAGTGATAAAGGTCAAGTTTGTGTATTCAATTTAAAATGTGTGTACCACAAAAGATATCATAAACCACGTATGGCATTAGTCCCAGACTAATGCAGGTAGATGACCAAGGTAAATATCTAGAATATATGAAGAATCCATAAAATAAATTAGAGATGGACAACCAATAGAAAAAATACACAAAAGATAATGACTGATAGGAAATAAAGTGACCGATAAGCATGTGAAAAATACGTTCACTTGAAATCAGAAACACACAAGCAAAAATGACAACTGTTTCTTTATCAATTCATCTACTGAAGGGCATCTAGGTTGATTCCACAGTTTATCTATTGCAAATTGAGCAGCTATAAACACTGATGTGGCCACATTACTGTAGCATGCTGATTTCAAGTCCTTTAAGTGTAGACCTAGGAGTGGGATAGCTGGGTCAAATGGTGGTTCCATTGCAAGTTTTCTAAGGAATCTCCATACTGCTTTCCAGAGTGGTTGCACCAATTTGCAGTCCTACCAGCAATGTAAGAGTATGCTTTTCCCCACATTCTCTCCAATACTATTGTTGCTTATATTCTTGATAACTCAGCATTAAAAGAGAATAAAATTATGGCATTTGCAGGTAAATGGATGGAGTTGGAGAATATCATGCTAAGTGAAATGAGCCAATCCCAAAGAACTAGGGGCTGAATGTTCTGATAAGTAGATGAGGGGGATGGGATGAGTGGAGGAACTTTGTTTGAGGAAAAGGGGAGAGGGCAAAGGGGTAGGAAAGATGATGGAATGAGATTGACATCATTACCCTAGGTATGTGTATGATTGCAAGAATGGCGTGACTCTACTTCATGTACAACCAGAGGAGTGAAAACGTCTGCTCCATTTGTGTAAAATGAATCCAAGAGCTTTCTACTGTCATGTAGAACTGATTAGAACTAATAAAAAAATGACAATTGTTTGCTTCCAGATCAATTTTTCCAGATCAGGAAAAAAAAATCGACCTTTGGCTTTTAGGGAGTGGCTTACTTCACTTAGCATGCTAGCCCCATGGTTTTATATTAAGGCAGATGGCTCCAGTTTCTGGTCTCTTTACACCATTTTTTTCCATTTGTCCTTCTAGTCCCATGGTAGATAGCAGTCACTGTTATGGATGTTACTTCATCTTTCTGTTTTGGTTTCTCAGCTGTTTCTTCATCTGTGCAACTACCTGTATTCAATTTCCTCTGTTGAAAGACCTAAAGTGTTCCTGGCTCTATTCTCAGAGATACACCACTTGACACTCAATAGATGCACACATATTTAAATGTCTCACAGTACTATGACCCATGGACATACCCATCAATGTGAGCTTCCACACACAGCTGGTGTGACTTATAAGACCACTTTAGAAAGTCAGTGGCAATATTTAGTAAAATTGGAGATGGGTGTTTTCTTTAACCTAGTATCTGAATTGCTCATGGAAACAGATATACCTAACCCAAGCTTCCTTTTATTGTCACGAGGTAAAATAATACTGTGGTATATATACTCAATAGAATATTACTCAGCTTTAAAGAAGAGTAAAATTATGGCACTTGCCAGTAAATGGAGTTGGAGAAGATCATAAGAAGCGAAATAAGCCAATCCCACAAAACCAAAGGCCAAATGTTTTCTCTAATAATATCCGGATGCCAATTCACAATAAAGCGGAAGGCGCTAGGGAAGAATAGCATTACGTTAGATTAGGTAGAGAGATATGATGGGAGGGAAGGGAAGGGGATGTGGGGATAGGAAAGATAGTAGAATGAAACAGACATTATTACTGTGTGTATATATGGGACTGCATGACCAATATAATTCCACAGCATGTACACTCAGAAAATTGAGAAGTTATATCCCATCTATGTATATCAAAAGTGCATAAGTGCAATCTACTGTCATATATAATTAAAACAAGTAAGAAATTAAAAGAAGTAAAATAATACACATTGAAGCATTGTTTACAAGAGCAAACATCTACAAAACAATGATTCATAATGCACATTGACACATTGTTCATAATACAAAGCATCTATAAACAATGTATCAAGAGAAGAAAGTATCACTGAGATATAAAATATATATGTAATAAGTAAAACAGAATGAAATACTACACTGTATATACTATACCTCAATTGAGATTTCCTGGGTCAACATGGATAAATCTTAAAAGCATAATGTGAATGAATAAGTATGCAGAAAAACACACACACACACACATACGTATGTATAGTACAATGGCATTAATACACAGTTATTAAAAGATCAATCCTGCATTTCTTTTAGGTTAGATAGTCAAATTATTAAACACACAGATAGATAACGGATGAAAAACACCCAATTCATGATCACTATTCCCTTTGTCAGCAGGGTGGGGAAAGGGTTGCAGAGTGGTATGTATGCAATTGAACATATCTATAATGTTTTATTTCTCAAAAATATCTTACACAGATTTGGTAGAAATCATATTTGATGAAGTGTCTCGATGGCCTGGCGGTGTTTGCCATATAATCCTACATACACTTTGCATCACTGAAAAGCTCCATTTAATTTTTTAAAGATGTATCTTGCTAAAACTAACAAGCCATTATTGATGTAGAAGACACAATAATGGGTACTTAACCACGACCTCTTCTTTCCAATGTCCAGGGAGTAGAAGATATTGGAGAACTGGCAAGACTCTCTAGAACAGCTCCCCGATTTCTTCCCCAAGGAAAGCCACATTCTACCCACACGCCCCCCCCAATTCATCTTCAAAATAACGCACTTCGTCCACGTTCACCACCATCAACCACATCAGCCCGTTGAGACCTCCTCCTGAATGAATACTGCTTCGGAACACTAGCAATTGTTTTCCAAAGCACTGTCTACACTGCTGGCCTTCCTCTGCCCGCTACGGAAGATGTGTTTCTTAAGTGGCATGCATGGGCCCCAGATGAAGCCATGAGCATCTGTGCTCTTTCTCATTTGCTCTGGGGCTCTAGCCTAGCATCCTGCCTTCATGTCACTTGCTTGGGTCCTCTGTAATTGGTTATCCACATACTTTGCTGACAGACCGGGGTTCAGGGGTTCAATGTGTTTTCATAATTACCACTGTAACCTGTAACTAGCTTAGCAATTCTGGACCAGCTGCAGTGATTCAGAACTTCTTTACATCTTCAGGTTTTCCAGGGTCTTTTTTTTTTTTTTTTTTTAACTTCAAAGCACTCGCACATGGTGACTCTTGGTGGAGAGCACTCTCACCTCCCAAACCTTACTTTTCTTACTTTCTTATTCTCTTAAACCCAGCCAAATCCCCTATTCCTGGAAACCTTCCCAGATCGGTGAGCCTGACACTCTCAACTTACTCTGCTGTTACACGCTGCACATAATATCATAATCACTCTCAGCCACCATACTGGTGTACCATCCAGCCCGGGAGAGTGGCTGTATCATCCATCACACACACAAACCATCAAGCGCAGAGCCCAGATGATAGTAGACATTCAGTAAATATTTCATGAACAAATGAAAGAAAATCAAGTCAGATGAATAGTCTGCCCAGCAAATTATTTGTTTCCTGATGAGTTTAATATCCAAAGTCAAGAGTCTCCTGAATAGCTCAAAGTTACATGGTCCTCACTACTGAACTCATTATGTAGATGAGTCTAAGCATTTTTGTGATTTTTATTTTTTTTGCAGAACTTTAAAAAAAAGTTTGTAAAACCACTTCTGGGATAATAATTCCCCCCAATTATGCCATATTAGATACAGTTTTTAATTTTAAATGCTCATTTGCTTCATAATTTTTCTTTCAAATGTGCTGTCCTTAAATCTACAGTATTTGCAATTATAATCTTTTACACTTTCTTCCAGGTTAAAGTAACACAGAAAAGTGTTGCTGTATTTTTTTAATTTGATTTCCATAGTACAACAAAGGAAGAAATAATGGAGATGAGACAGAAATTGCAAGACTGAAGTGAGAGCATGCGAAGAAGGCAAATCTATCAGCCCTAGTTAGCACTCACCAGCTCTGGCATTTGTATGTTGGTGATGATCATGGATTATTGCCCCATTCTATGAGCCTTTTAGGGGTTTGTTTTTGCTAAATCTCCAACAACAACATGCAAATGTGAGTGCAGAAAAGGGAATTCTTATTAACAGAGGCTGTTTGATAGCTCTGTTCATACCCATTTAGTTCTCTGTAGTTTGTTTCTGCAGTAGCAGCTGGGAGCAATACATTTTCCAAATTATCACAAGATTTAATAGTGCAATGTGATCAAAGAGTAAGCAGAACTAGTTAAAGAAAGAGAAGAGCGACAAGAGCATAAAGCAGATCAAATCTACTATGATTATACCAATTTTTAAACTTTTTGAACATTTTATGGAAAATATAAATGAATACATATATATGGGAATATAAAAATAAATGGAAAACGTGTATACAAATATTTTCTTTTGTGTGTGCATATGGTTGTACATTTAAATATATACACATATCTCAGAAATAAATATATGCTGTGTTTATTCTTTTCTAAAATATGAGCTGATTTTTCCTTGGGAAACTTTGGTGGATCTTCCTAGATTTCTTCAATCTTTTAAAGGGAAATTTAAGAAAAAGATTTGCTTAGTTTGAAGAATGGGACATCTTTGAAGATTCCATGTTTAAAAATTTTATAAATTCCTGAAATTTTATTAAGCAAGCCAAATAGCATTCGTCTGAAACAAGAATTAGGAGATTCTTTGAAAATGCCCATCAGAGCCAACGCTATCCAATATGTCTCAAGATACTTATTCCCGATTTAAGTACCATTAATCCTTTACATCTTTCTTCTGAAGAATTTTAAATTGTACTCTTAAGCAGGGCTTATTTCTATGAATTCCAAGTAGAGAAATTAATTTATATATTTAAAATGCCTCCTGCCCATGCAGCTGCTCACGCATGTGGCAAATGGCTGAAGAGTGTCTGAGTAGCGGAACATCATGTTTTGCAAGTTAGACGTAAACCGGGTATGCCAGGAAAATATCTCCAGCAACATTTCTTTTCCTGAAGCTAATGCCCTGATCTCAGAAAAGCACATTATTCAGAAAGTGGCTCCAGCTGGCTGCAGACAAGACTTTTGAGTGGCAACAACTAATGTGATTTGTAGACCGAAGTATTTAAAAATGATAAACCACATCCCCCGCTTCCCCAACCCTTCCCCACCCAGCTTACCATAAGAAAAAAAAATCATAAATAAAACAACCAACATGTCTCCTTTCAAACTCATGTTTTAAATTTGTGAACTTACCACGTGTTCCTGAGACTTCTCTTACATGTGATTCACTAAAAAATAACCTGCAGGCCTGTTTTCTCTGATGGCCTTAATAGGACTATTTTGAAACTGGATGTTGTTTTTTTTTTTTTTTTTTTTTTTTTTAAGTCAGAAATAGAACAATTAAGTGCACACAAGGTTAGAATAAAAAAGTTTGGAATGAGACGGCGCTCAATTCAAATCCTTGTTTCATCCACTCTGAGCTCTGTGCTACTCAGCAAAGTTATATCACTTCTTTGTGCTTTCTTTTCTACATAAGCAGGAAGATAATCACGAGTAAAGAAATCTATGTAAACACAGTGCCTAGCTGAGCAGACGATCTCAAATCTTAATTGCTTTTACTGCTGTTATTACTATTAATTTGTATGATAATGAATAAACCCTTTTAATTATTTTCCCCAGGATTGACTTAGCATTTGAGGTGATAGAACATGACACAGAGAAAAAAAAATAATGAAATAACCAAATAGCACCTTCTATTAGGATGGTAGGTTCTAGTTAATGGCTTTACTCTAACCTGAGCACACTCGGAGCCCTTTGCTTTCTGGTAAATAAAATGAAGTCACGATATGTCATCCGTCAGATTTGTCAATCGCAATGGGGGAAAAAAAAGATTATTTGGATGATGGAAGCAGAATAGAAATTTATTGAGGATACTGAGGGGACACATAGAGAATTGCCAGGGAGGTCTAAAGAACTAGATTCTGAAAAAATAGAACCTGGAGGTGTGGGATCCAAGCTTGCATGACCAATGAGGACCCCCTGGCAAGAGTACACTGCACCTAGTCCCTGGACGGAATCCTGGTACCTTCTCCTGCCTCTGGATCCTGGACAATGCCCTTGAAAATGCTGCAAATATTCTTAGCAAGAATTCCTGCATGCTCCTTATTCTTTATGGCTTTTGTAAACCACTCCAGTGGATGATACTTTTTTTCCCAGGATACCAGGCGACGAAGAAATTTACGCTCACAAAAAGTGCAAGCTACTCAGCTAGTCCCCTACAATTTACACCTGGAGTGACTCCCACAGCCAACCGTGACTGGCCAGTTGCCCCCATAAGGAGCCCCATGTCATTCATTTGAAAACTCAAGGGCACCCAAGAACCTCTTACCCAGCAAAGGAGGAGAAAAGTTGAAAAAACTTTCAGCTTAATTTATTGCCCATTTTGAGAGAGGGACACAGAATAAGTAGTTTCGTGGAAAATTCCAATAAGCTTAGGAAAAAGGGTCTTGGAGGGTGTCAGAGATATTTCTGCCTTTTATTTTTGTTCTCTATGAAATCATATTTAAATATGCCTCCAAAAATATGGGTCTGAGGCCGTCAATAAATTTCTTCTTGTCTATTTAGAGGAGAGTGGCAGACATCACCTAGTTCCTATGCTGAGTTCTACAGTCCTAGCAACTGCCACTGGAATTCTCTATGGAAAATAATCAATGGCTTTGACAGATAGAAAGGGGAGGACAGAGTGGCATATTGTGATGTATCTTGACAGCATGTCTCGGAGTGACTGTTCCTGTCACTATCAGCTCTTTGATTTTTTTTTTTCCCCTAACCAGGACCCAAGGGAAATTTCTCAGAGTCTTTCACACCAAAGTGCCCCGAACATAAAGGGCAACAGATCCAAAGAACTCACCTCGTGCTGTTTTTCCCTCCATTGATGAATTTCATATTTTAACTCTTTGTTCTAACCTGGCATATTATCAATCAAGTTGTGAAATCTGGAAAGATCCATTTGGATGGAGGTGCCTGTTTCTGTGGCAATCAGAAAATGCTTGGGTTGAAAATTGCACGGGTCATACTTTATTCGAGATTCTTTTTATGTCATTCGAAGTAATCTTAGAAGTTTATCAGCAGACATTATGGGATGGTAAAATCTTCTGGCCACAATTCAAAATCTAAACGCAAGTGACGTTTTCATTATCATTCGTTATGTAGGCACCTGGAATTTCCATCCTTACGGCTCCCTGAATCCCTGCCTTCTGTACCAGAGCCCACCATGATAGGGAAGGCTTTCTATTTATGCAGCGAGTAGAAAGTCACAGTGGCAACTTGTCCACACCTAAGCTGCCCTCTCTCTTGCAGTAGGAAATAATCTATTGTGCTGAATAATTGGAAATACCATTTTGCTAATAGCTAATTAAACTGTGTAGCTAATGATCCTCCTGAGACTTGAAGCTAAAGCTAAAGCTGTTGTTTAAATGACTTCCTCAGCGGAGGCTCTGGGCATTGCAGGGGAATAATTCTGAATCTCAATCCATGGGCTGGTAGCATTCCAAGGATGACAATCATCCTCCAGATTGGGTTTGTGGGGGATCATTTTTGAGACACAGAGACCCTGGAACCATAATTGGAACTTGTGATTTTCTGAGATGTAACCATGGATAAAAGTCAATGCAAAATAAATAAGAAAAATCAAGAACTTCTCAAGACCATGGTCACTGTGCATGGGGTTCATTGTGCCACTGGGTTGATGGAGCTCCTCAGCTTCCTTTCTTCACGCCTCCTGATGACTGGCCTGACATCTCAAAGAGTTTCTTAAAATATTCTTAAACCTTTGGCATCCCTTCCTGCCCTGGGCCTTATGAATAAAACATATACCCAGTCAGCAGGTTTGGTAGAGAAGAACAGCCAAGTTCCATCTATCAATGTCAAGAGCTGAATTACCGAGTGATTGCTGATCCTTTAATAATTCTGCTTTTTTATGGTGTTATTGGTAAACAGTTAGGTATTACCCACCTCCGGTTCTTTGGTATTTATTTTCTAGCCTGATAACTTGTCACCACTATGTGAAAATGGTAAGCCACCATTGATGACCCAACTGTTTTGTGTTTTTCCATTTTTAATCTGTTTGCATTCGCTAGGGTACCAAAGCAAAGTACCACAAACCGAGTGGTTTAAACAACAGAAATTTATTGTCTCATAGCTCTGGAAGATGTAAGACCAAGACGTCTAGCTTCTGGTCATTTGCTGGCAAATGATTGGCATTCCTTGGCTTATGGAACCATCACCCTAGTCTCACCCATCATCTTTATATGGCGGTCTCCCTGTGTGCATGTCTAGGTCTACATTACCTATTCTTGGAAGGATACCAGTTATATTGAATTGGGGCCCACCCTACCCCACTATGACCTCAATTAAAGTAATTATAACTGATATGACCCAATTTCCATTGAAGGTCACATTCTTAGTTACTAAGGACTCCACTATAAGAATTTTTGGAGGACATGATCTAACCCATACCAATCTTTTCCACCTTTTCCCAAAGTATGTTTCTTTTTTCTAGTTGTTGCATGGAGATCAACCAAAAATACTCATAAAACCCCAATAGGAATTTGTTTTCCTTAAATAGGCAAAATAGATTTGAGGCTTTAATCTAATTTCACTTACTAGAGGAATTAATGTAATATTATGTTGTTTGGTGAGGCATTCAATAATTAAAGCCATTTTGGCAGAAAGTATAAAGTCAATGCTATGGGCATATTATGAATAAGTTAGTCTAAATTACCTGGAGAATATGAGAAGGAAACCAGACTAAAATGTCATCATGTAATATTTAAGAACTTAATACTTGATTATACAGAAAATACAATTTCTTCTCAAATTTCTGTCAAAGAATTAAACTAAAATGTTGCCAGGTTCAGGGGTTGAAATGGTGAAAGGGAAAGTACACACCTTTTTATGAGAAGTCACAGGATCCATAAAATTACTAATGACCCCAGATGGTTTTACCCACCATTAGGCAAAGACAAAATCATGCTTTCATACTGCCTTATGGGCCATAGCTCCCCTAAATATTCAGGAAATATAATTAGAATATAAGTCCTCCCTCAGTAAACACAAAGAAGCCATCTTGATCCTAAAGAATAAAGATGACTTATAGTAAAGATAACTTCACTCAATATTTTTTGGGGGGCGGGTACCGGGGATTGAACTCAGGGGCACTTAACCACCAAACCACATCTCCAGTCCTATTTTGTATTTTATTTAGAGACAGAATCTCACTGAGCTGCTTAAGACCTCAGTTTTTCTGAGGCTGACTTTGAACTCACGATCCTCCTGCCTCAGCCTCCTGAGCCACTGGGATTACAGGCATGTGCCACCACTCCCAGCCTTAATATGTTCAATTTTATATTTTCTCTGAAAAAAAATGTCCTAGTCTATACCTAATAAAATTACCCTCTGATAAACTCTTCCATGACATTAATCCCATTATATATGTGGATATTTTTTATATATCCAAAAAGAGAATATACATAGTTAGTATATCACTATGAATCTGAGGTGCATTATCATGAGCTCCTGTGTATAAAGGCAATACCATTGAGTCCAATAAAAAATAATGTTTTGGTTTCATATGGACAAAGTAACTGGTTGCAGAGTCCCCTTCCTTTGGAGTCATGCTGCCTCAGGTTATATGCAGCTAAGAGTCACCTCAGTATTGACACTTAGATTCTCAGGCAATGGGCAGCCCTGATGCATACACACTTGCACATACACCTGAGCACACACATGCACAGAGAGCAAATGCTTTGCTTATGCAAAATAACTACATCGAAACAAATTGTTTTGATTTGCCTACCTATCTTTTTTTTTCCCTTCATTCCAACAAAGCTGTGAGGAGAATAAAACCCACTCACAACATAATTCCTTTCTATGCCTGCCTACCCTGGAATCTATTAATCATAAGAATTTACATAATTGTTAATTCTGCCCTCAAGACCCATTAACCAATATCAGCTTGGAAGTATCTCTGGACTGAACCCATCTCACCCACAGTGCATTCATGTAGACCCTGAGCAAACTTTTTTATTTTTTTTTTTTAGGGGGGCAGGTGGATGATTTTGCAATATTCTTCTAAGAAGGAAAAAAAATCATCTCCTTTCATAACATTTGCTTTCAATATCACAAGACACCATTTCAAAGAGTTATTTGATTAAGTCTCTCCCGTGGAAAATCATATTTGATATAGACAGTAAAATGAACCTAAATACAAAGGATAGATTTGTCCATTAGAGGAATATAATAAAGAAGCATGATCCACCATTTACTAGCAAAGATACTTTCCCTATTTGCATGCTTCTTAGTTGGATTCAAATTATGCATCTGGAAAGCTAAAAATAATAATAATAAAAAAGCCTGAAAACAATAAAAAACAAAAAAACAAACCCCCAAAAAAATAAGAAAAAATAATCTTACAAATAATTGGATCATTTTCTTGCTTGGTTAGACTTTCATCTTTCGTTTCCAGGTAACTTTCCTGACAACTGGAAATGTTCCTCCAAAGGGCCTTTCTGTGCGTGTCACCGTTGACATTTTGACATTTTCATGTACCTGTTTTAATGCATCATTAACCACCACATGATTTCCTCAGGAATCCACAGTAGCATCCCTAGGACTTAGAATGCACTCATTTAAAAAAAAAATTTTTGTTTTACTTGCTAAGGCAAGAATTGCTCCTGCTGCTATTCTGCAGCACACAGATAAAGTGGGGATTTTGCTAAGTCTCATTACTACTCCAACTCTATATTGCTGCCCTTTTCCAGGAGCTGGACCAGAGTTTCCAAAGATCACACACATTCCTACATGCAGACCATCAGCCAGTGTCATTGTGAGCTATGACCTTCGGCATGGGCCAAAGGGAAAGGAGCTCTTTCTAGTGATTCTTGCAGGAGAGCTTGTAAGGGGTGTGAACCTCCCCCAGGTTCAAAAGTCCCAAGGCCTTGAATTCTGCGGATGTACTCAGATAACCCTGGGAACTCAAAGCTCTGCTCAGAAAACAGGAAATGCCTCAGAACAAACACCCAACCTCCTAGACAAGGTCACTAAGATCTGGACTGGGAAGAAATTTTGCAGATAAAGATCACAACAAACCCAAGCACAGGAGAAACCTTCACAGATCATTGTTAACCACAATCAGATAGAACATGTCAGGTCCCCGGGAACATAAGTACCTTGAACAAAAAGTTCAACGTGCTCTTTGCAGCTTCTCCCAGCTTCATTTTGAGGCCCGGAGGGATTAGGCCTACTGTCACAGCTGAGAAAATGTTACAATGTGAATTGGAAGAGCGCCCAGATGTGAAGAAAGGAAAGCACCCTGGTAAGGGTGCTTGGGTAAAGGAGTCCATCTTGTGGTCCCGGTGACTGCTCCATCCCGCCTCAGAGCTCTGTGCAGGAGGAGGGGCTGTGAAACACTTGGTTCTTTCCAAACTCAGGCGCTTTTCTTGTGTAGTTAGCTGTGCCCAAAATGCTATTTTTCTACGTTTTATAGGCCTGGATCCTTTTCAGATATCAACTCAAACGCCAGCCTGTCAGAAGGGCCTTTCTCGCCAGCCTATCAAAGCATCTGATCCCCACTACCACCTATCCCAGCAACCCTTCCCTTGTCCTTCCTTGAGGTGAGCATATCCTCTGCCCACCTTGTTTACAATCTGCTTTGGCACTGGGCCCAATATAAGGGCAGGAATATCTTAGATTCAACAGGACAATGCCTAGCATATAATCCATGCCCAAGAAAGGTTAGCTGAATGAATGACTGTGTTCTCAAATGGCACTGTCCTATCAAAATTTCTACAATGATGGACATATTCTGCATTATGTACCATCCAATATGGTAGCCCCTAGCTACAGGTGGCTACCGAGCATTTAAAATGAGGCTAATGTACATGTTTTAAACTATATTTTCATGAAGTTTAAACAACCACACATAGCCACAGCTGTCACACTGGAGAGCACGGTGATAGAACAATCCCCTCAGTATTCAGAAGGGTACAGGATTCTCTGACTCAAAGAGGCGACGTTACCCTGACTCTGAATTTGGTATTTGCGTGAGCTACTCGATCATGCCTCTGCAGCTTGGTAATTGCCAACATCCATCTTAATAACAGTTTTACTGGGTACAGCAATATAGAATATATTATGAAACCAGATAATGTGAACCATAGTTCTAATAAAATAAATATTTTCCTACTTCATTGTATTGATGATTTCTGCATAGCCCCCACAATAAAGAAAACTTCAAATATCTTTAAAAAGAATAATCAGTCATTTAAACTCAATGCCACTATCTGAAGGATAAGGAAAGTGACAACCCATAGGACAGAAAATGACAGCCCTCCCCCCCAAAACTTTCTGACCAGGAGGAAGAGGGAAGAGGAAGGCAATCATTAGTCCTCTCCCAGTAAATCCTTTCCCAGTAGCAATGGGCCCCAGGGGAATAAAGCAAATTTTTATCCCTTCCCGGGTCCATCCCCAGCATCTCCACCAAAAGCAAACATTCACCCCTTCCCAACCACAGTGGGTCCTGAAGGGAGGAGGCCAATACAGAAATGCTGGGCCCTTGACTTTTACCCTTTCCCATTGCAGACGAGTTCTGGAAGGAGAAAAGCAAACAGGGAAGCTCTAAGTAATAATGGGTTCCAGAGGAAGAAGAGAAGCAGTGAACACTGAGTTGTGATNCGGGTTTATTTACTGTGCTTATTTTCTTTTCCCATTCTTAATACTGACTGTAGAGGTCACAGTGGATAGATGGAGGGTGGCAGGTGGCAGCTTTATGAAGAGGGCCTTTCCCCTCCTATGTTCAAATTTCCCAAATGGGTTGGCCCAAGCTAGAGAACAGGAGAGCCACAGGCAGGGGAGGCTCAGATTCCGTCCAAGTCCAAGCAAAACACTGGGTGGAGATACTAAAAACCCCCAGCCTGAGTCTTCTTCCCCAGATACCAACAGGAACAGCCAACTGGTCAACCCCCAGGGCATGTTCTCAAAACACACAATGAGAATACCAAGGAAGAAAAAACTAGAAATGATGTAACTGGTCAATAAGAAAGCAAGTGTTTCTGTAAGCCTGTAAGCCTGACCTGAATCCAGTCACCCTTAAAATTTACAGTTGTTCTTTAAAAAAAAAAAACAAAAAACAAAAAAAAACCCAACCAACCTGGGTCGCACTATTTCCTCTTAACTTCTATACCAGAGAACCACGCCAGTTGTCTTTAGGCACTCATCTTGTGAATGGATCAGCATAGATTTGTTCGGATTTGAATGTGGCAGTCCCAGCAAATAATTTTCATGAAAATTCGCCACTTTTTCCTTTCCTCTCCCCCTGCCCACTCTCCCCCCCCCAGCCTCTCTTCCTTTACCCGTGTCCCTACCCCCACTCTTTGATTCAGAGGATCACAGTCAGAATTTCCTCCTTTTGATCTAGTTAGAAAAATAGTCTCTTTGCCTCAGTATTCTGCCAGCAGCTACAGGTGGATCGCCCCGGGGCCAGAAATCTTTTGTCTGAAACAAACAGAAAACCTATTTCTCTCCATTTCCCCCAGGCCTGTTGCCTGCCTCTCAACTGGAAAATCGAACCCATAGGCGTCTACCTCACAAGGTTTGTTTTCATAAGTTATAAAAAAAAAAAAAAAGGCAAAAATGAGCATGCTTCTGTGGCTTAGGGGCAGATTTCCCAGTGCCTTGTCTGTTTAGGAAGATGCTTATTGTGAAGTGCCTCATATTAAAACGGCATGTCCATATTTTAATTTTGTCACAATAGCACATTAATACGGGGGAGTCATTAAGACCCATTACCAAAAAAGACATTATGGAACTTTAAGTTGTATGAAGAAAGGGAAGACAGAGCAAGGAAGGAACACACAGATAATCAGAGCAGAAATCCCAGAAAAGAGAGAAAAACGATTTCCCTCTCTGTTTTGCCATTTATCAAGCATACCATTAGGCACCTTGGTAGAGCATTGTTTTTCTTTAAAAGGGTTTGATAAGTTTTTTGTTCTACTGAGTCAGATGTTATTATGAATCAATCAACTCAGGCTCTTGCATGTTGGGGATTAGAGATGTTTGGGTTCTCTCCTTCGGCTAAATAACTTCTACAAAGCAAGGTTTCCTCCAATCTCCTTGGTAGCCACATCGAACCGAACGGGATACCATATTCAGGAAAGCACTAACTTCAAATGTGACAAGACAGTGCAAAGGATCGTATGCAGAAATTTCTTGTTTTTATGGTTAATCAGAAGAAAAGAAAGAAAACACATCAGCTTCCAGCCAGCTGTACATTAAGCACTCATAAAACACAGAGGGCCTGAGAAACAGATCTTCCATCTTCTGATTTTAGAGAAAATAATTACTGCATCATAGCAAAGACAGCTTTCAATACCTTCCCTTTTATGTGGGAAGAGATTTCTCCAAAACCACAGAACCTCATCTCTTGGACTGGCTGGGTTTTTCACAGCAGGTATATTTATAAACCCTCTGGAAACTTTCTGGTTAAAAAGGAGAGAGTAGTTCTTTGCATAGCACAAGGTGGTTCTCACTCTTCCCAATTCTCTGACCCAGCAAAAATTACCGTCAGCTCTCTGCCCAGTTGAGGGATATTGATTCTCCTGTTGCCGTGGCAACGCGCGAGTTGTCAGGTCTGTGTGACTCTCACACTCAGCACCTAATCGGTCCCTCCTAGCTTTTGGATTTTGACACTTTCTAAGCCTTAATTAGTTTACTTGATGGGACTCGCACATTTTATTTCTATACTAAGTAGCTATTGAAAACAGAGTCATCCACCAAATGGATCACAGAGGTTAAAAAAAAAAAAAAAAGAAATCCAGCATGCTGTCAGGCCAACCAGAGATGACAGAGAGCAAGAAGAAAGTGGGAGGCGTAGGCTCCACTTGCTGCTCCTCAGATATTGGGGAAAATCAAAACAGTTTTTGCCATCTGTCACAGAGCACAGTGTGAAAATTGCAGAGCTGTTCATTTTGACATTTGAGGAACATTCTGCCACTGTGATTAGATCACAACGATATTAAGCAGCCACTGAAGGTTTGGATCAATGCTGTTTAATAATTTTCTTCTCGGAGCATCTCCATCTTAACTCAGTTTGCAGTGTGGGCTTCTGCTGAGCAACTCACTGAGCGACAAACACTTCACACAGGGAACGTGCTCAGGATGGGGGGCCCAGGACAACAGATGAGTTGGTGAAGTCCAGAAACTTCTAAAGGATTGCCGTCCAGAACAGAGCTTTGCTCTGGAACAGCAGTTCTCAAAGTGTGGTTCATGGAACCCTACTAGGGAAGAGTGGGGTCCAAAGAATCTTTCAGGAAAAACTGATACATTGTCACCATGGACCTAAGTAATTATTGTCTTTGTCACTCTGTTGACCTTCATGCTGATGATTCAAAAGTAATCATGGTAAACACAGGAAAAGGAGGAGGTTGCATTTCAGAATACCCTGGATGAGGGTTCAGAATAACTTCACTTAAAGTAATTATTTATAGAAGTACCCATTTTTTTTTTCCAGATTCTGTTTTACCAAATGGGCACGCTGCATAGAAGACCTGTGCTATGTACCAAGGTGAGATGTCTATTCTAACTAAAAGTTCCTGGGTGGTTCCAGTTTTGCTGGAAAGAACACTGGACAAACTATGGCACTGACACTTGAGTATTTGGCAGTTTTTTTTTCCCCCAAATTAAAGCATGTGGAGAATCATTTTAAGGGGAACAATTCACAGCCTTTGCCACCGTTAATCGGATGCGAGCTTTGGACCAAAATGTGGATTTTTGGAAAAATTGTATCTTCAAGTCTAAATGCTTCCCAATACATAAAGATTCATACAAATGAAAGTAATTCTTGATATTGTTTATTTAAATGTATCAAATTTTGGAAGATGTGCGCCAATATTTTCCAAATAATCAATGCATGTTGTTACAAAACCTTGCTTGGGTAAAAGACACATTGAAATGAACCACTTTTTAGCATGGACTACTTGATTCCCTAAATCATCCAACCTTGGGAGTGTTATGAGCCAGACTATCTACCTGCACAATGACCAAACAGACTCCCGTTTTGCCCTGCGACTCCATGTCATGTAAGAAATGCTTCTCCCATGGGAACACCCCGCCCCTGTACCCATCAACAGTTGCTTAGCATAGCAGGTCTGGCAACACAGAATGGCAATTCTTATACAATGTAAAACTGTTCTCTTTTTGATTCCCATTTTTCTTGGACAATGTACCCTGTCAGAGAACGACTGTGTAGACCTTAGTAACCAACCATCTTTAACTTGTACTCCACTCAGGACATTCTGACCCACTTCCCCTTCTGCTTATGATTTTATGATTTCTCATGATGTTTGTTTATGGCTTTGAATCATAGCAACAGCCACTTATGATTGATGTGGTTTTGGAATGTAAAGGTGTGCTCTAAGCCCTGGAGGGAGTTAAGGGGTGGGAACTTGTAGCCTGTCCCTTAGCCTGCCAGCTGATGAGTCCAGACAGCTAGCTGGTGAATAAAGATGGTTCCATCTCATGCTTTAAGACTGACTCAGTGAGGGGAGGGGAGAAGGAAGGGGGCTAGAAAGATGGTGGAATGAGATGGACACCATTACCCTAGGTACACGTATGACTGCATATATGGTATGATGCTACATCATGTGTACAACCAGAGAAATGAAAAGTTGTGCTGCAATTGTGTACAATGAATCAAAATTCATCCTGCTGCCATATATACCTAATTAAGATTAATTAATTAATTTTAAAAAGGATTGACTCAGTGACTTATTGCAATCTCACTATAACAGGAGGACTGATTGGGTTCTTGGCTTCCCCTCAATAAATGTAAAGAAATATTACTTGTTATCTACCTGATGGCAAGACCATCCAAACAGCTTGATAATGCAACCTGCCATCATGTCTTCCCATCATCACATAAACAGAACATAAAACATGAATGAATATGGTTTCACATCTCAAATACTGCAACCATCTTTGGACCAACTACCACTTGCCAAGTTTAGGTATAGTTTCATGGAACAGTCACAATTTTGTAAAAATACTCATCCCTTTTACAACTACATGTCTGTGTAGGACTGGATTTTCTTTGTGTATTCAGTGAAAACACATGATAGTAAAATTGAGCACAGAAGCAGATAAAGAGAACTAAACAGAGTTCTGTGATGTCAGCCACTAAAATGACACACAGAATTATAAAACAACTTACTCTCAATCATTTCTTTTTGCTTTGGGGGACATATACTTATTGTTTATTTAAAAAAAATACCTTGGATATTACATAATGGAATGTTATTTTAAGAAATAAATTTATTCAAAGATTTTTAAGTTCTAATTTAAAATGTAGTAAATACATAAACAAAAGTCTTTGGCGTCCTCAATCATTTTTAAGTGTAAGGGATCCTGAGATCAAAAAGCTTGTGGACCATTATCCTATAGAGAGAGTCAAAGGGGAACACAACAAGCACAGAGAACACCAATGAAAACCGAGGTCACACAGGGAGATAAACTCTTAAAGGGACATTGTATCCTTTTAGAGCAACTAAACATCTCTCCCCACAGAAGAAACACACCGCTCATATTTAGCCATACTACATGTTTCTCTTTTCTTTGGCAAGATGTACTCCTTTCTCCTTTTTCATCTTACAAGATTTTTCTCTACTGGGTCTTTTATACAGTAACATTTTAATCAAGAATATTTCATTCCACATTAAGATAGAGAAGACGCTTCGGGATCACCAGAGGATCCACAACACCAAATACTACTTATCAAGACCAAAGAGCTCACCTGTTTCAACTTGGAATGAACAGGACTCCCAATACTGAGGATAAAAGATCACAGTAATCATCTGCACTGCTAATGCATCTGATGTTATGATTAAAGCATGACCAATGGCAGACTAGGAAATACAAAACTGCTTCTGGCAGCAAGACTGGAGCCTCTGGCCAATGCAATCATTCCAAACTGTGAGATTAAGACGCAGATCCCACTAATATCAGAGAATTTTTGAGAGGCAATACATCTCCCCACACTTAGTAGAAATCGACAATTCAAACTTCCAAAAGCATAAAACATTAACCCACAAATACAACATCTGTCATCCAGACAATGAACGAAACCAGGAAAGTAAAAGCCAGAGCTCTCAAACCAAAGGAATCAGTGTGGAATGCTGGATTCCCTATATCACCCAACCTTGGGAGGACTGGGTTCTCAGCTTCCCATCAATACATGTAAAGAAACGGCTCATCATTTACCTGACTGCAAGACCATCCCACCAGCTGACGACTGGACCTGCCATCCCATCTTCCCATCATAGACCTAGGAGGAAAAAAAAAAAAAGTGACTATTAAAACCCAGCTTGGAACTCTTCTGTATTTACCTAAAATATACTTTGCCTCTTTGCTTTGGAAATTAATGGCAGCTTCAGGAGAAGGAGACCTAAAGGAAGAGGCCATAAGACATTCTCAAGAAATTGTCCCTTGGAGCTCATCCTTTCAGGGAGAAAACCAGCTTTATTTGCCCTTTACATTTTTAAGATTTTAATTGTTTTTGCACAGGCTTATACTTTTTCTCTTTCATAAGCTACAAAAACAGTGATTCTGACTTCATGATGACAGTGCAGGGTACTTTTTTTTAAGGTTACAAATCAATTTTATTATGCAAAATTAAGGCTCTCACATTTTTAAGTCTACTAAGCCTAAAAATAACACCACCAATAACATATCTCTGAAGAACCTTGTTTTGCATCCTTCAGAAAAAAATGCTAAATGTGTTTCATTTTTCTCCTCCCCCCACCCCAAATTAGCAAATAATGACATCAACTATTACAAAAAGAAACACTATAGATTATACCAAGTCCTTAAAAGGAAAATATCTAAACATTCTTTCTTGTCTTGATGATCTTCATAGCATGGGATGGTATGGTCTTAAGTCCCTGGGAAGATCTAGCTGGCCACGGGGCATTCTCCAGCCAATCCACCATTTTTAAGGCAACAAAAGCAAAGTCATGTCTTCCAGGTACAAGAATACTTCATGGAAACCCAAGAACTGAGAAGTCAATGATTTCATCCCATCAGTCTCTGCTAGAAAGTCATTGAGGAATAAAATGCACCTTGGAGATAATGGTGAAGGTCTGTTATTGAGTTTTCTTGGATGCTGGCTAGCTATGAGTTCCTGGCATTTATTGGTAGCAACGATAGACTGTTGAATTGTTTGGGCTTTTTTACTTTTGTCTGTCAGCAAGAATACTATGCATTTTAGGTATCAAATCAGAATCTGGTTTTGCAGATGATAGTTGCATTGATTTATCTCAAAACAAAAATGCTTTCTAACTGCCACAAGGTCTTTGTAAATATGACCAGTATTATGGTTTGGATGTGAGGTGTCCCCCAAAATTTCATATGCCAGACAATGCAAGACCATTCAGAGGTGAAATGATTGGGTTATGAGAGCCTTAAGATAATCAGTGAATGAATCCCTGATGGGATTAACTGGGTGGTGGCTGGAGGCAGGTGGGTGTGGCTAGAGGAGGTGGCATTGGGGGCGTGGCTTTGGGGGTCTCTATTTGTCTCTGGAGAGTGGAGTCTCTCTCTGCTTCCTGATCACCATGTGAGCTGCTTCCCTCCACCACACTCTTCCTCCATGATGTCCTGCCTCCCCTGGAGCCCTGAGGAATGAGCCTGCTGTCTATGGATGGAGACCTCTGAAACTCTGAGCCCCCAAATAAACTTTTCCTCCTCTAATTGTTCTCGTCAGATCCTTTGGTTGCAGCAGTGAGAAACCTGACTAAAACAATCAGGTTTTAAACTAAACAAATGCCTATCCCCTCATCTTTATTGTCAAAACAAAGAAAAAGATTATAAGCATCCCTCTTATAATTCTGTGATTCATATTGTTGATGTAACTTTTATGGTTTAGTCTGAAATTCATGTTTGGGTTTGAATATTGTCAAAACAAAATGGCTCTTAAGTCAACTATACATCACTTACTGGTGTCCTTGTTACCCATTAAGTGGCCAGCAGTTGTGTTTCATTAGACAATTAAAGCAACCGGATCCCCTCTATTGTTAATTGTTATCCCCTCTGTACTAAAGGATCAAATAATTCCAAAGCTTTAATGGTAAGCAACAAAGAAGAATTCTAAGAACAATTTTTTTTTTCTCATCCAGCAACTAGACAACAGACTCAATAACTTCAATGAGGACCAAAAAAAAAAATATACTTAATTATATTTCTTCATATTTCCCCTTAATTTCATTCCTCTTCACATTGCCTTCATCTTGTAAAATGATTATTCACTGAAAACAAAATCCCTCCTGGACTATTTGCTTTTCTGCTTTTCTCACTTCAGGATTTAAAATATGCAAAGAACTTTATCATCAGGGAAGAAAATACAATTACGCCTCTCAACTTATAGGAGGGACAGTTGTTCGGTGTTTGCCACAGGGAGATCTCATCCCACCCTGAGTTGGCATTGAGTGCTTTTCTTTCTTTCTTTCTTTTTTTTTTTTTTTTTTTTTTTTTTTTTTAATAAATCCAGAAGCATCTCAGTTTCAGGGAGAGAGGTCACCCTGAAGGAAAAGGCAGGCGGCTGTTGTGGGCCCTGGTTGTTGCAAAGATTAACAAGAAATACACAGCACCCTTTCTTTGCATGGCAGCTCCTTGTCCTTGTACCTAGAGCATTTTTTATTATTATGTTAAAATGCATATAACTGCATTCGCCATTTTATTTTATTTTTATGTATTTTTTTTTCCCCGGTACTGAGGATTGAACCCAGGGGTGTGCAAGCACCGAGCCATATCCCCAGCCCTGTATTTATTTATTTATTTATTTGAATCAGGATCTCCCTAAGTTGCTGAGGCTGGCTTTGAACCTGTAATCCTCCTGCCTCAGCCTCCTGAACATGAGCCATTTTAATTACTACATTTGTCACCACTACTTAATTTTTCTTCATTCACCAAAGGAACCCCACATCCATCCTACCTGAGCTGTTTTGAATCCTGGGTGCTGACGGGGCTGGGGATCCTTTTGCGTTCCATCTCTAGCAGATAAATACAGTTGAGAGCAGGGACTCCGGAGACCCGATTGTCTAGTACGTGCTCTGCTCCTGGCGTCACCCTGAGCACACTGCTTAATCTCTCTGGGCTTCGTTGTCCTCACCTGTGAAAAGGGACACAAGTCATTCCACCTCTTGCAGGGTTCTGAGGGATAAGCCAACCCTGAAACCTATTCATCTCTGTGTCTGATAGGCATTAAGAGCTCAATGTACACTTCCTATGTTTATTAAATTTTTATTTCTTACCATACCTTCCATGTTAGCTATCATTCCAAATGATGTATCTTCAGCCTCTTAATTCCATGAGACAGTAACTGTTACTAGCTTCATTTTATAAAGAGACTCTAGCACAGAGAGGTTGAGGAACTTGCACAAGGTCATCCAGCTCATAATGGAAGAACCAGGATTTGCACCTCCAGAAATGTAACCACTTGACCACGCTGCCTCTACATGGCTACTAACAGTTACCATGTGTCAGACCACAGTGCTTATTCTTAGTGGCTCTTCTCATGGTTTTTACTTCCTGTGTCAATAAAATATTTACAAAGTAGAGAACATCCTGATTCTGGCCTTCGTCACACAGCATCTGAAAGTATTTCTGCGTATTCTTACCATTAATTTTATTAACTGTGTGGCTGTTAGGCTAGATGTGCAGTTTTATCTGTTGTTTTGCACAATGATGCTATGGCATGATTAGGTAAAAAGCAAGTTTATTCCCCCAAATGTATTTGACCAGAACACTTGAATTATTAGCCAGACTTTTATCCTTTCCATCTTTTTATGCAGGCAAGCTATGCTTCCTACATACCAAGCACCAGCTTGTGTGTGGTTAGTCAACCAATGTATGAAACCATGATTGCTCAATCCCAGATTCTGATGATCTTGTCTATAAAGATATTAATGTATGAGCTCGATATGCTTTGATATGTTTTGATGTGATTTGATTTTTGAGATTTAAGGATATTGTTATGTAGTCTATGATTCTTCCATTATTATGGAAGCCCTGTACCTGTGTGTGTCCATGGGCTTCCAGGGGATGGAATGTAAGGAGCATCTGCCGTAGACATGCTGGGACAGGCTGGGACTCAGGAAGTTGGTGACCATAAGGAACAGCAGCCACTGAACTGCTTAGCCATGTCTGCTTGCAATTGATAAGGAGCTGTAAGGGGCACTAGCCATAGGCATGCTTAGCAATGACTGGTTACAATTGATAGGGAGCACAGCTCTACGGACATGCGCAAAGAACATACCCAGCTGCAATTACATCACCTCACTGGACATAACCAATGAGCATTGACTTTCACTGGGTGTAACCAATCACCAAAGTACACCACCAACTTGGAACTGTATTTACATTGCTGCTCCTGCCACATTGAAGAGTTTTGCTCCAAGGACATCGGGGAGACTGGCCACCTTGCTGTCTATCCCTAGAATGACTCCACCATTCTCTGAGGTGCAGCCATCCGCCGGAGAGAACCGCCCGACAAGCATGAGACTTCTCTTAGCCAAAGAGTGGGTAGAACCCAAAAGGTAGGTTGGCACTAGGCCAGGTACAAAACATCATGGTATATTAAACATGTTTTTATAACTCTTTTTTAAAAAATACATTATTTATTTTTTGATTTTTTTTTTTAAATTTACGTGTTGCCAAGGACCAAACCAGTGCCTCACACATCCCGGGTAAGCGCTCTAGCACTAAGCTACAACCTCAGCTCCCAGTCATGGCATTTTTGATGGCCTGTGGCCCTAAAGCACAGTGTGAGAGACACAGCCCTGGTAACCGAGGGGACAGGGGAGCATGAGAAAGATCAGCACATCAGCCACGAAGTTGAGAGCCCACAGAGAATAAAGTAGCACGCACAACAACATAGTGTTGGCAAGATGCCAATGGAACCAATACCGCTTCCAGTGACCATGAGTTATTAGGAGAAATCTGTATATTTAAACAAATCAGATCAACTGGAAATCCAGGGCAAGAGACTTCATTATACGATTTAAAAAAAAAAATACAGCTCAGGTTCAGATAAAATAAATTTCCCTTGAGACACAATTGTTGTTCTTTGTACCTTCAAAAGGATGCAAGGGCTTCCTCTGACTTGGAGGTATGTCAAATCTAATTTCTTTTTCCTCTTTTTCTTTAATTACACAAACAATTTGTGCTTATTACAAATAGCTCAAACAAGACAGAAGTATGCAGAGCAAACATGGCTGGTTTCTTACCATCACCACCTTCCAGCATCCAGAGGCGTCTCTGCCAGAGCTTTAGACTAAAGCCCTCAGGATCTTTTCCTACTTACAAGTACTTTCCACCTACAAAAGTACCTCTGGGCGTGCACATGCACTGGTACACATACTTAAAGACACAAAGTCTAACATGTCTTTAGGAATCATAGGAAACAGTATGAGAGAGAGAAGACAGATTGAAGCAATGTGGTAGTGTCCTACTAAGAGCAGCTAATATGCAAAGAAATAACATTTAAGTGGATCACAGAGAATCACAGATAAAATTAAAGACCACAGCTTGTAGCTGACAATACAAAACACCACTTAGCAAAGGATGTGCATGTCACTCTTCACTGTGGCCTACGCAGTATGGCTGATTACAGAACCTCACCTCCTCGTGAGAATTAGGCCAACCACAGCACCAGCTTTGAACACACCTATCAGGTGATACCTAGAAACAGGACAACTGCAGTGACATGTGCCTATAATCCCAGCAGCTCAGGAGGCCAAGGCAGGAGGATCTCAAGTTCAAAGCCAGCCTCAGCAAGTTAGCGAGGCCCTAAGCAACTCAGCAAGACCCTGTCTCAAAATAAAAACAATAAATAAAAATAAAAAGGGCTGGGGATGTGGCTCAGTGGTTAAGTACCCCTGGATTCAATGCCTGGTACTAAAAAAAAAAAAAAAGAAGAAGAAGAAGAAATAAGACAAACATACTGCATGCATTCATTGCTGTCCAAATTCTAGCTTATTCGAGTTGACATTCACCCCCAACAAATTCACTCATACATTGCAGCTCCTGTGTGTGTGTGTGTGTGTGTGTGCGCGTATGTATGTATGTATATATATATATATATATATATATATATATATATATACACACACGCACACACACACACACACATACATACATATACCCTTTTTCCTATATATATCTACCCTTCATACACCTAAAGCTTATTTGTGCTTCAAGCAGAACAGCTCCTAAAATCCCTGCAAAGACTTGCTCTGACCTATGGGGATCCTTCTGGCATCTGAGCCAATTTGCACTGGACCATTTTAGTCTCACTTTGTCCCTAACCAAGACTATATGCTTCTGAGTAAGATTTCTGGGGCAATCCCAAGTTTCCTGGCATATCACATGAAATATGCCTTCAAAGAATGTTTGGTGAGCTGGGTATGGTGGTGTATGCCTATAATCCCAGCAGCTTGGGAGGCTGAGGCAGGAGGATTGTGAGTTCAAAGCCAGCCTCAGCAAAATAATGAGGTCTTAAGTAACTCAGGAAGACCCTGTCTCTAAATAAAATATAAAAAAGGGGTAGGAATGTGGCTCAGTGGTTAAACATCTCTGGGTTCAATGCTCAGTACCCCCCCCCCTCCAAGAAAAAGAATGCTTGGTGAGAAATTTATTTCATTTGCCATGGAGTATATCATCAGATATCAACCAGCATTTACAGTTTAAACCTCAAGTCGGAAGTCAAAGATGATTTCCCCCAAAGCTTACAGGTTATAGATTCTAGGACAAATAAATTCAGCACATTAACTGGGGTATTTTAATTTGGGGGTCCTCCATGTACACCAGAGAATCTTTAAGCTCCCTTAGTATGCACACTTGTGCGCAGGGGGTGGTAGAGGGACAGGTCTATGGCTTTCACAAGATGACGGACAGTGGGTGTCTCTAAAGGGTCAAGAACCATTACTTAGGTCACACTCCAGACACAAAGGAAAACATTCAGGAAGAGGTCGTGGCCTTGTGTGGCAGTGAGAGGCTCAGATCCCACACAGAGCTTCACCTCTCTCCACAGATGGAAGAGTCCATAGGATGGTGTATGTCTACCCCTTTATTTCCACTGACTGCTCACATGCTGGATATTAATAAACTATCTTTTATATTTTTCTATGAGCATCAAGTCCCTTTATGGCAGGAGACTGCGGGGAATAGGGGGGCTATAAAGACAAAGTGCCTTAGGCCAGAGAGGGTTCACATAAAAAATGAGAGCTGCTCTGTAGTGTGATCTCAAACCTCACACCACCAGTTCACATTCAGTTAGACATACGCACACAGGACTGCAAAGTCCTCTTTCTACTGGTATGTGCTTATGCGTAACTGGTATGAATGATCCTTATAATAAAACAGGGCTCTGAAAACCCATGTATAACCCTCCAGCTCCTTCAAGGATATTGCTAAGAAGGATCCTAGAGTACAATTCTCAAGCCCAAAAGAAGTCCAGTAAGTAGAGCTCATTATTTCTGAAACTTGTCATGGCCTGTGGGCGGGGGGCAGGGAACCCCACATCATTTGTGCTGACTTAAATTAGAACTGGTCTCCCACCGAGTACTGGGTTGGATGTTTGGCAGAATAAAAGGAGATGCCTGAGACAATTACACAGCTGTCTCGGGATGAGATTGAACCCTGTAGTATTTAGACATATCTTACTTTCAAATAATAAGAACAATTATACCAAGTCGCGATTTCCTGGGAATCATATCTGGGTTTCAGTCCTGAGCCTGTTATTAACAGGTATGTGACCTGGAACGAATCGATTGATCAGATTTCTTCTCATTTGTAAAATAAGTGGGTTGGATTCTGCCTACCCTCGACTCCATTCCTGCTCAGCATTCAGAAATCTCAAGTGTCACTTCCAAGACCGTGAAAAGCTGAGGAGATTTTTGATTGGAAGAACAAAAAGAGATTGATCTCGCTTTGAGGAATGAGATCCTGAGAACTCATGATGGATTATTATCCTGCAAAGTGGATCCTATTGTTTTATTAGGGATATAAAGATATGCTACGGTAGATAATTTACATCTAACATTCAAGCTTTGGGTTTCCCGAGAGACTCATCCTGGGAACTCTAGAAAAATGGTGTCGGCATCCGAGATGGGTTTGTTCATTTTGTATGCTCACATATCAGGCCTTCTGGAGTTCACTTTACTCAGGACCAGAAACCTCTTTATGAGTTCCTCTTTCCATCTAACAACTCTTTTTGATCCCCTATCACATGAAAAAGAAGGGCAATAATATTCTGGGAGACATGGAGGTCCCCGAGAATTGGGTGTTAATTTTTTTTTTTTTTTTTTGTATCAGGAATTGAACCCAGGAGCACTTAACCACTGAGCCACATCCCCAGCCCTTTATTGTATTTACAGATAGTGCTTTGCCAAGTTGCCAAGGCTGGCTTTGAACTCGCAATCCTCCTGCCTCAGCCTCCTGAGCCACTGGGATTATGAGTGCCTGGCTGATAATTCTTTTTTTTTTTTTTTAATCTTTTTTAGTTGTAGTTGACACAATACCTTTATTTATTTATTTATTCATATGTGGTGCTGAGGATGGAACCCAGGGTCTGGCATGTGCTAGGCGAGTGCTCTACCGCTGAGCCACAACCCCAGCCCCCCTCATAATTCTTTTTAATGTGTGTAGATCTCTCATCTTTTTCCAATGTTTGAGGAAATACAGTAAAAATAATTTATCTTCTCCAGTGACGGTATTTCAAAGGAAAGCCAAAGACATGCACATATTCTTCTGACTTGAGCAAAAAAAAATGTCCTCCAGAGTTGAGAAGAACAGAACAGAATCAGCCCCTTTTCATCCCTCTTAGGGAATGTCCATTTCTGCTTAAGATGAAAGAACTAGAACATTGAATCCTGGGGGTTAGTTTCTTCCCAAGTATTTAGGATCCACTAATATTAGTCACCAAGAAGGGAAAATAGCTAAGAACCTGGACCAAAGATAATCTGCACTCCACCACTCAGTTCCACCCAGCACCACCTGGGGTATGATGTTGACACGGATGAGCTTCCTTGCCCAAGTTTGAACAATATACCAACAGCCATTTTCCCGCCTAAAATCCTCAGCATTGCCAGGTTATCTTCCTGTTTCTTTTGGTCATCATGTACTGCCTGAGGATCATGATTTTTCCATCAGAATATATTTCATCCATTTCATGATATGCAGCCAGATTTTCTATCTGGACAACACACATCCTTTAAGTTGAGGAAAAATAATATGCGTCGTCCATAAAATTAAATGGGCGGTGAGCCAACCTGGTCCACATTAGCTTATTTTCAGTTCCTCTGCATCTCATATCCTATAAAGTCTTGAGGACCCACTGTGCACTAGGTGCCTTGCTGGGGCGTGATCATACAGGAAGGGAAAATACCACATTCAGCCTTACAAGAGAAAGTAAGGGGCTGGGATTGTACCTCCATGGTAGAGCACTTGCCTAAAACATGTGGGGCACTGAATTCGATCCTCAGGATGGCATAAAAATAAATAAAGGTATTGTGTCCATCTACAAGTGAAAAAAAAATTTTTTTAAACAAAGAGAAGCTAAGCAATTTAGGGTAAAAAAAATTAGTGCCCCCTTATTTTCTTTAGTGAAAACTGACTCACAGTTCAAGAGTAGCTGCCAGGCTTCATTCCTGCGTGTGATAGTTATTAACTTACCTAGCCTACCAGAGTATTGGTGTCTACCTCTGTAAACAGAGATAACAGTACTGACCTCATAAGATTTCTGAGGACTGGGAGGGATAAATTATGTTGGACCCTGTGCTACTCTGCTTGGACTGCCATAACAAAATATCATGGGCCAAGTGCCTTAAACAATAGACATTTATTTTCTCAAAGTTCTGGAGGCTTGCCAGGTACGGTGGCACACGCCTGTTAATCCTAGCAGCTCAGGACTCTGAGGCAGGAGGATTGGGAGTTCAATGCCAGCCTCAGCAACTTAGTGAGGCCCTAAGCAACTCAGGGAGACCCTGTCCCTAAATAAAATTCAAAAAAGGGTTGGGGACAGGGCTCAGTGGTTAAGTTCCCTTGAGTTGAATCCCTAGTACCAAAAATACATATATATATATATATATATATATATACACACAGACACACACACACACACACACACACACACATACACATACAGTTCTGGAGGCTGGACTTCCAAGATCGAGGTGCCAGTACAGTAAGTGACTGGTGAGGTTGCTCAACCTGCCTTATGAACAACTGCTTTTCCTACTGTATCCTTAGTGCACACATGGAGAGGGAAATCATCCTCTGATGTCTTCTTTTCTTATGAGGATGCTAATTCTTTTTGTCACCATGGTGACCTCATTTGACCTTAATTACCTCTTTGAAGGCCCCATCTCCAAATATTCTTATTGGGGTTCAGCGATGCAACACATGAATTGGAGGGGGTACACGATTCAGTCCATAATAGACCCCGATCAGTTTCTGGAACATTAGTTACCATCCATTAAGTGTTCACCACAACTGTCTTCATTGTTACAGTCGGGGGAGTTAGGAATGCTTTCTCCATAATCTCAAGGCAGGTCAAGATGACTGCTTTATTACACAAGTGAAAAAGGAAATGACTACAAAGTCCTTTTCAGTAGACCCGGCCCACCCCCACCTTACCCCTGAGCCCCCCGCTCAGAGACATTGTTTTCTTTACATGGAAACTGTGAACTGAGGTCCTTCCTAATATCTGTGGCCCCCTTTCCAATGTTGGCCATGAGGTATGGTAAGCTGGAGGCTCAGCCCTGGGCCCCGTAGTGGCTTCATCCTCAGCTCCGTTGATCACATGCCTAAACACTGTACTGCCGCCCGCTGTCACACCAACACAGCTGTTCTGCTCCATAAAGCAGGGTCTGATCTGCACACAGGAGCCATTACGGCACTGTTCTGTGCTTTAATGAACAGCCTTGGAAGGCAGCACGCTTTCCAAAATGAACCTCTGCAATCTACCCAGTGACTCTTCTCTTGGCAGGGGGAGAAAAGCCATTGCTTTAGCAAAGTGTGACCATTTGGTGGAGCCTTTGTAGGTGGGCCGCCAAATGTAATTTCCTTTATGCAAATCTCAGAAAGATAATCTGGTAAGGAGTGGAAGCTGTTTTGTCATTCTTTGATGATGCAAAAAAAAATTATATTGTACCTGTTCCAAAGAGCTCATCTGCAAAGCAGATTCTACATAAAAATCTACATATTATATCAATCTGCCTTTTCAGAAATATAGGTCTGCTGAGAAGTTGGGTGGATTTATTTGCAGATAAGACCATGGAGTTAGAGACCCTTAACACTGATTCTAGATACTGAGTCCCCTGCCCCCCTCAGACACTAGTTGTGCAAACTTAGGGTTACATATAAATGTCAAAAATAAATTAGAAGGGTTGGGATTGTGGCTCAGAGGTAGAGTGCTCACCTAGCACACATGAGGCACTGGGTTCGATCCTCAGCACCACATACAAATAAAATAAAGAAATAGGTGGACACATAACTAAAAAATAAATTTTAAAAATAAATAAATTAGAGTAACTTGATACTCAATGAATTTTTCATATAATTAGGGGCCTTGTCCCATTTGGTGCTGCTATAGCAGAGTATCTGAGACTAATTGTGAACAATAAAAATTTTTATTTTCTCTCAATTCTGGAGGCTGGGTAATCCATGACACAAGGTCTAGTGACTGGTAAGGAACATCTTGATAAATCATCCCATGGCAGAAGGTAGAAAGGCCAGAGAGAGCACATGAATGAACACAAGAGAGAAGGGGGCCAAATTCACCCTTTTATCAGGAACCTGCTCCTGCTGTAATGACCTAGTCCCAGTATAAAAGCAGGAATCCATTCGTGAGGGCAGAGCCCTCAAGGCTGAATCACCCCTGAAAGTTTCTACCTGTTAATACTGTCGTGATGACAATTAAGTTTTACAACACATTGAAACACATTCCAATATGTTTTGGGGGACACTTTGGGTGAAACCATACCATCTGGCAATATCTATTAGTATTTGAGCCATTGTAATCCAAACAATAAGGTGGTGGCTTGGCCCTTTCTGATATTAAAAAATCAGAAATTTCCTTTATATACTCTTTTAAGAAAAAAAAGCATACAGGAGGAAGTAACTGAAGTCTCTATATTAAGTGGGCCAGAGGCCACAGTGAGACAACTTAGGGGTGATGGTTGGGTTCTGAGTTGAAGTATCGTAAGAGTCCCCTGAACCCAAAGGGGGTGATGGAAACTTCTCAAAGTAAAACAGGTTTCAGTAGGAGGGGCTCTTATTTTGGATTGAGGGCAAATATTCCACCCATCAATCTCAATCTCAATCTCAATCTCTCTCTCTCTCTCTCTCTCACACACACACACACACACGATTTCGTTATTCTGAATGTTCCTACCTTAGTCCAAAATATCATCTTTTATTTTTGTCCTTGAGCAAAATGTTTTCTTTCTTGTATCCCCATCCAACAATCTACCATCTCCACTATGGTAGACATGAAATTTACTATTTTAACCATTTTATGCACACAATCCACTGTCAATGGTGTATTTTCAAACTACTCATTTCCAGAATCGTTCCATCTTTCCAAGATGAATATATTTGTCCATTAAACAGTAACACCCCAACTTCTATTTTCTATCCTGATGAATTGCCTAGTCTGGGTGCCTGATATAAATGGAATCATCTTTGACCTTTTGTATCTGGTTTACTTGACTTAGTATAATGTTTTCAAGGTCTTCTGTGGCATGTATCAAAACATCTTTCACTTTAAGGCTGAAATTTTCCATTGCATGAATAAGCCACATTTTGTTTACCCATCCATTTGAACATTTGAGCTGTTCCTTTGGGCTACTATTAAAAATAATGTCATTATTAATGTCAGTATACAAGAATCTGTTTGAGTCTGTTTTCTGATCCTTTCTATGTATATCTAGATGTGAAATTGCTGGATCATATGGTAATTCCTTGTTTAACTTTGTGAGAAGCCACCATAGTTTTTCCTTAGCACCTGCACCATTTTATATTTTCACCATCAAAACACAGGGACCCCAGTTCCTCCCCTTTGTTTCCAATACCTGTGGCTTTGATTTTTGCTGTTGTTCTATTGTGGTTTATAACAGCCATCCTAATGAGTGTCAAGAGGTATCTCATTGTGGTTTTGATTTGCATTTCCCTCATGAGTCCTTACATTGAACATCTCCTCGAGTGCTGACTGGCCATTTCTACATCATCTTTGGAGAGCTGTTTATTCAATTCTTGGTCTATTTTTGAATTATATTCTTTGTTGTTGACTTGTATGAGTTATTTATATACTCTGGATGTTAATACTTCATCAGACATAGGATTTACACTTATTTCCCCCATACTATTGGTTGTCTTTTCACTGTCTTGATAGTGTCCTTTGATGCACCAAAGTTTTTAATTTTGATCATGTTCAATACATTTCTCTTCTGTTCCTTGTGGTTTGAGCATCTTACCCAAGAAATCATCCCCAAATCCAACGTCATGAAGATTTTTCCCCTGTGTTTTCTTCTAAGAGTTCTTTAGTTTTCATTTGTTCTTTTAGGCATTATTCATCTTAAGTTAATTTTTGTATCAAGTATAAGGTAAGAGCCTTAACTTCTTTCTTTTCCATATGGCTATCCAGTTTCCTCAACATCATTTGTTGAAAAGATGATCCTTTTCCCCGCTGAATGATTTTGACAAATATGCCCCAAAAATCTGATCATATCTGCTAATGCTTACTCCTGGGATCTCTATTCTAGCCAACTGGAGATATACATACCATACATACATATATACACACATTGTATTATATATACTCATATTTACATATGTGTATGTGCTTATGCCATAACCACATTGTTTTGATTATTATAGATTTGTATATTTTTTATTTTATTTTTTTGAATTTTTTTAAATATTTATCTTTTTTAGTTTTCAGCGGACACAACATCTTTGTTTGTATGTGGTGCTGAGGATTGAACCCAGGCCGCACGCATGCCAAGCGAGCACGCTACTGCTTGAGCCACATCCCCAGCCCTAACTTTATTCTTATTTCAGCCGTGTTTTTTTTTAATATTTGGAACCTCTGGAAATGTCATAGAACTTAGGAAAGATTTCTCTTTGTAAAAACTTTTGTTGGGATTTCTGTAGGCATTGCACTGAACCTGTGGACCACTTTGGGTAATACCGTCATCTTCCTTGCAATCCATGAACATGTGCTCTCTCTCTCCATTTATTTACGTTCTGATTTTCCCTCAACAATGTTTCGTTCGTAGCCTTTAGTCGAATCCAATCTTGACATGGCAGCTACCAGAGGCTTTTAAAATTGTCAATAAAAGCATGCACCTTCTTTGCCTAAAACGTTACAGATGTCCTTGCAAATACATAGAGTGTCACATAATCCAGGTCCTGCTGATTTCTTTCATATGACCACTGCACTTCCCCGCCCACTCTCCAGCTACAGGGCTCTGTGTTCAGTTCCTAGGGCATATCAAACTTTTTCCTATTCAGAGTTTTTGAATAGGCGGGTTCCTCTGCCTGGACCACTCTCTCATCCTCTCCCTCCACTAGATTTGGTGTCAATATAAACTCCTCAAGGAAGCTACCCCTGGTGAACTTTGGGACATAGGTCCATCCATTTCATCACTGCCCCCTGTTCATGACCTTCACAGCCCCGAGGTCAATGCATTCTTATATTTGATTGCTCTCTTCTCTGTGTATGTATTGATCAGCCCCAGGGTAAGGGTCCTAGCTCTCCTGTTTACTCCATGACCTCCGAGCCTGGCCCAATGTTGACCCACAGTGAGGAACGACCAAATGAAAACCATCAAGGCTATCTACAACAGCGAGGCATTAAGGTCTTTTCAAGGTCAGCAAGAAACGAATACTCCACCGTAGATGGCAGATGGGTGACATCCCAAACCCAGTTGAACCACATCCATGTTGGAGCCCACAAGTTCAATAATTTAGAGCAAACATCTTGCCAGGAGAAGGAACACTTTGAATTATACATCATTAAAAATACTTATTATAAGATCCCTTGGCGCAGTGTCACAGTGCACTCTATAGCATTAGGGCATTGTACTTATTAATAATAATGAAGAAGAAAGAGTCATTCCTTGTTCAGAGCATTCATGGCAAAAAAACCTCAGGAAGCGCTCGTAATTCTACGGACATCCATAACCGGTGGTGACTCAGACCACTAACTTCTCTCAAGGCAATTTACCAAAGTTACTGCCATCTGTATGCCTACCGGGATTAGCCACAAATGCAATGGGGCTGTGAAATACAGACAGTGCATCTGTTTCATAGAAAGGGAAGCAGCCAAGCCATGCTGAAGCATTTGCACAAGGAGGAGAGTGAGCAGTGGACCCCAGACTTTTTTTTTAAATTTTTGTACTTAACCCCTGAGCCACATCCCCAACCCTTTTTTAAAAAATATATATATTTTTAGTTGCATATGGACACAATATCTTTATTTATTTATTTTTATGTGGTGCTGAGGATTGAACCCAGGGCCTCACATGGGCCAGGAAAGTGCTCTACCACTGAGCCCCAGCCCCAGCCCTATTTATTTCTTATTTTGAGACGGGGTCTTGGTAAGTTGTTGAGGCTGGCTTTGAACTTGTGATCTTCCTGCCTCTGCTTTCTGAGTTGCTGGGATATAGGCATATGTCCCTACATCCAGCTAAGTTTTCTAAGGAACTGGTTTTAAACTAGAAGGAGCCAGGACAGCTCAGTGCCCACTAACCCAGATTTGAGGATCAGAGTTGGTTTCAGGCTTAGCTCTGCTCTCCTTAACAGCTGGGTAACCTTCAGAAAACTGCTGAACTTCTGACCCACACTCTTCTCATCTGCAACAAAGAGCACCTACATATACATATTGAATAAGAATGTAGGCACTAGAAAATTATTATTTGAGTTCAAATTTGGACTTTGCCTCTTACTAAACAAAGGCTATTGGGCAAGTCTCTGTCTCTGGGCTTTAATATCCTCACTGGTAAAACAGAGTCAATAACAGTCTACCATGAGTATTAAAATGATATCTGTGTCTCCCCGAAAGCATGAGAGCTACTCAGAAATTGCCAGCAACTTCCCCAATTCCTCTTTTATAGGGCATTCTATCAACTTAGATATGTTCCTTGACACACTGATGTCTTTTCTGAGATGAAAGCCACAGGGGGGAATGTTACAAAAGATCTACGATCTTCAGAGACCACAGCATTCAGAATCTCTTACCAACAGAACTATTTAAGCAACTACCTCCACTTCTTGCCATATGAGAGGTAAGCAAACAAAAATGAAATCCTATTTAATGGGGAGTGGGAGAAGATGGGGAGACTCTCAGATGGATGACCCACTTCAGCCATCACACACGGTTTTCATTTAATTCCAAGAAGTCACAGACTTCAAAGGATCCTAGCCTTCAGATACTAGAGCTCTGCTCAACTAAAAAAGCCTGAGGATCCTGACATTCCCAGTATGGACTACCCCAGGAGGCCTTATCTGCGCACACTGCTGCTTCCACAGGACAGGGACATTTCCTTAGTCATTATCATAGCAGAATTTCTACCATTTATAACACATCTCAACCCTATTTGGGGAGGTTCCTCCAGCCCCCATGTTCCATCCTTAATCAGGTCCCTAAATCTGGAGCTTGGTTCTCTATGCGGAGAACAATCTGCTTGTCTACCAAAGGGCAGTGGCAACTTGCCATCTCAACACAAATTAACGTGTTTCTATATGAGCCGGCCATCGTGCTAGGGATCAGACAGTAAAGAGACACATACCCTGTGTCTCTCCAATGATTTCACAGTTTAGAAAAGTGGAAATGCCAATTAGTTTGGGACTTGGAGATGATATATGATGCTCTGGAAACAGACACAGACATAAACCAGTCTTGGGAGCTGAGGCAGGTATTGCAGACAAGTAACGCCAAGATAGAGCACAAGGAACGACAGAAGTTAACTAGCAAAGGACGGTAAACTTACGGATGGCTATGAGGTCACTACTCCAGGGAAAGGAACGACGGCTTGGGAAATCCAATGGCAAGAGAGATACTTTGAAGGTCCTGAAAACCTGAGTGTGGTCAAGCCTGAGAGTATGAGATGGGAAGTATAATGCAAGGAGCCCAAGAGGACTTTGGGGGTGAATTCAGAGAGTTTTGACTCTGTCCTATGGAAAGCAAGAAGAGTCAAAGAAGTTTGTGTTGTCACACAAATGCATATGGCACCAACTCTGAGTGCCATAACCATCTTCCACTCACTCGCTGGATGCAGACCTATAGGGGCAGGCTTCTCCAGCATAAGCCTCATCCTAGGATTCTATGATGAACAAGACCCCGTGTTATGGTGTGGGTATGAGGCTCATGCAGGAATATTCAGAGGTACAATGATTAGATTATGAAAGCTCTAACCTAATCCGTCCATCCTCCTTTGAATGGATTACCTGGGTGGTGACTGTAGGCAGGTGGGGCTTGGATGGAAGAGATGGAAAGAAGAGGTCCCCTCTCCTCTCTCTGCTTTCTTTGTCCTGGGCTGCTTTCCTCTGCCACACCCTTCGGCCAAGTTGTTTCGCCTCACCTTGGTCCCAGAGCAATGGAGCTGACCACGGATCGAATCTCTGAAACCGTGAGCCAAAATAAACTTTTCCTCTTCTAAGCTGTTCTTGGTCACAGCAACACAAAAGCTAAGTAAAACACCCTGTTTCTTCCCTCATGAGGCTCCCTGCTGGACAGAGATGTCTTTATTCAAATAACAAGGCGACAAAAATGGGCGAGAGCCTGGAAGAACCAAAACTGAGTGTAGGCAGGGCTCAGGCCAGCCTCCCGGGGCATGTGCTCTTTTGGAGGAAGAGCTGGGAGGAAAGACACCCAAGAGGATCTTGGTCCCCATGAATCCATACCAGACTGGGGCAGAGGAAAAACTTGCTGGAAGGATACTTGCTGGATGATCCTCAAGGCAGGGAGCAGTAATGAAAGCAGGCACACACACACACACAAAAAAAAGAGTGATTTTAAAAATAAATAAGGCCAGCTCACACCAGGACCTGTACAGCCTTATTACAGCACGTTTAGAGTATTTTTCCAAAACGCTCTTAAAAGATAATTAACCTAATCTGGCGTGTTACAAAGTCGTTTGAAATCTCCATTTGGTGAATGAAATAATATATTCACCAGCACGTGCATGTTAGTGATAACGCCGTTTATCAAGGACCAGAGGAGCCCAATCTGCAGGCGAGTGCCTCTGTGTGAACCCAGGGGCTGGTAATTATCACCTACCAGCCTTGCCACCTGCAATAATTTTGTCGGTGATGTGGCCCAATCTCTAAGGACCCCACTCTGAGGATTTATACCAACGTGATAATGTGTAAAGCAGGGAAAGGGTTCCATATTAACCATGACTGCCATCAGGATATAATTAAACAAAAAAATTTAAAGCTCCTTTAAATGTTATCCCCAAAGGGTTATTTAGTCTTTTCTTTGCCATCTCAGATATTTCCAAACAAATCCCCTATCAAGAAACAAGTCATTGGGGGCCATCTAGATGCATCAATTGTAATTACATGATTCCCTTAATTAATCTTGACAGAGGGTTTCACAACAAAGATCCCAAGTCAGTCTTGTTTTCCCCAGAAAAGCATCCCACGCGTGCAGGCCTTATTCACAAAGCCCTGGCCCAACATGGGGTTTTCAAAGCCAGCCTCTTCAGCTACATTGATTATGAATAATGACAAGACCAACCAGCACGTTCCCAGTTCCATCACGAAGCTGCCCTCCATCCACCCCGACTCCCATCCATGTGGCCTGAGATTTTGCCACTCCTCGTTAGCTTGATGTGTGAGAAGATCCTGGAGGTAAAGCTCAAGAGCGAGCCACCAACAGGATTAATGAGAAATAAGGAACTCCAAAGGAAGTAACCATCTAACAGAAAGAAATGAAGTCACTGACCCCGGCAAGCCTCAGACTTGAGGAGTTGCCCTGGAGCTAAGAAACCATCTGCATGACTATTCTTCTGTGCCAAGCTGGGGATAGCTGTCCAGGGTGCCTGGTAAATATGGTGGAACTTACCTGTTTTTCTGGTCCCATTATCTCAGCCAAGAATTTTTCCTCCACCTTCCATCATTCAATTTCAAGAGGTGGGATCTCCTTATTCAAACACTGATGATTATTGTAGGTAAACATGTAAGCCCACTTGCTCTGCCAAAACACTATACATCCTTTCCACCAGCCGCTTTAGATATTTTCCATGGGATCTGAGAGATTCCATTACCCTTTCCACTCTGTCAGGTGCTTGGTGACCTCCCATAGCTCAACAGACCCCACCCCTCCAGAACTAACAAATCTATAGTGGAACCCCAGCTGGCCCTCTTGCAGAGAGACTGGGAAAGTAATTCCCATTTATAAATATCTTTTTTTTTTTTCATCCCTAGACTCTGAATCATTCCTGTTCTGAAATTCAGATCTAGACCTTGGATCTCTTATTCTTTGCACAAACGGTGGTGTGCAAGGAGCTTTGCTATTTGTTGATTAAGACTCACTTGTTATCATATCCACAGGTCTGGGTCCCTGTGTTTTCCAAACTCCAGGGCACACACAAATTGCATGAGAACCTGACTTGATTTAGAGCAACTGCACAGGGCCTGGGGTTCTGCATGCCTAGCAAGCTCCCAGCTAGGGCTGTTGGGACAGTCCTGTGGCCCACACTTGGAGAAGGTCAGGGCTGGTTCCCAAATGGGGGCCACCAAGCTTTTTAGTTCTTGTTCAAGTAAAAACATCTTGTTTCTTTTCTTGGCCTCTTACGGTGGTTCTTCGGTCCTAATTTACAATTTCTTCCTAGTGTCACACTCTGATTTCATCGGTGTTCCCCAGGATCCATAAAAACCAACACTACAACTTAAATTAGTTCCACTTGGGGACACGGCCATAAAAGCAGACTCAACTCCCTCTTTCCCCATTTGTCATTTCAATCACCGAAGACACACAAATTAAGGGGAAAGAGAGAGAGAGAAAAACAATAAAGTACCTAATGTCCCATGTTCCCCTGTTTATCTGAAGGTGTTGATTACCTAGAGGTAATTTTTTTTTCTTGTAAAGTAATTTATTTTAAATAAAAAAAAATAAAAAAAGGTCAGGCAGCTATTTCATTTATCACTATTACAAAGGAGTCTAACCCAGTGATGGAGAAAGGGAAGGAGAAATTAATTACAAGTCAGAAGCTGCAATAACACTCCCGGTAATTGTGACAAAAATTTTAAATTAACATTTCTGTCACCGAGAGAAGTTTGATTAATTTTACAATTGGAGATGCTATCGCCGGAATATTGGGGCGATCAGAGGACACAGGAGTTTGGAGGTAGATCTGTGGCTTTGAGACTCAGAATGTATCTGCAAGGCACCTTCACACTTTATTAACAGCTCAATCAGCGCCACTCTGGAAATAATTAGCCAGAGAGCCATGGAGTAAATAGATCTTGACTGGCAAACTGCAAGAAAAGAAATGAATGTTGAGGGGCTCTTCTGTCGTGGTAATAAAGCGGGCCTTGTTTTCTGTGTTACCAACTATCCTGGGAAGGCCGCTATCGCCACTGCAATTGTCTCTTCAGGAATGAAGAAGAGAGCAGGCAGCATTTAAGACTTTTCTTCTTTTTTCTATAGCTGTATGTTGGGCAGGGAGGAAGGAGGACCCAAGCCTTAAACAATAGAAATTAAATATTTAAAACTAGCTGAAAACATGTTCCCAGCAATTAACTGATCCATGGTCTATGTCCTGGACTGGCCTCAAACTAACATTTTTTTCCCATATTTTTTATTGGGATGTTGTAATTTTACATAACGGCGGGACTCATTGGTGCATATTTGTACATACACGTTATATGACACTGTACATCGGTCAAGGTCATTCCCCAGAGTTTCCCATTTCCCTCCTCTCCTCCCTTGTTCCTTCTCTCTCCTGATCTTCCTTCAATTTTCATAAGATTTTCACCACCAACGTTCCCTTTCCTTTTTCCTCTCTGGCCTCTACTTATGAGAGAAGATGTATGACCCTAGACTTTCTGAGTTTGGCTTATTTGGCTTAACATAATGTTCAAGTTCTATTTTTTTTCCTTCTGCAAAGGACATAATTTCATTCCTCTTGGTGAATAAATAAAACTCCATTGTGTATATACACCACACTTTCTTTACCCATTCATCCATCAACTGACAGTAGGCTGGTTCTGTCTGCTATTGTGAATTGTACTGCTATCACGTAGTGATACCTGGTGTCGATTTTATTTCTTTAGGATAAATACTGAGGAGAAGTATAACTGGGTCCCGTGATGGTTCCATGTCTAGTCTTTTGAGAAACCTTCATACTGGTTTTCATAGGGGTTTTACTAATTTACAGTCCCACCAACTGTGTAAAAGCTAACACATTTAACAACTTAGGGTTTATGATGTTTAGAGCATTACTTTTATTCATTCAATCCTCATAATGACCTTTTAAAAGTAGATTCTATAATCACCCTTATTTTATGAATAGATGCCCTTCTGTTGTGGCAGAGGGGAGTTAAAAAACTTAGTTAAGATCATACACCAACAAAGTGAGGAACAGAGATTCATAACCAGGTGGCCTAGCTCCAGAGACTGCCATCTCTGTTTATGCATCTTATTGGTGCATTATGATTACACCTAAAAGCGGGATTCATTGTGACATATTCATAGATGCACATAACATAACTTGATCAATCTCTTCAACCAAATTATGCCATGTCCAGAAACTGTTATCTTAATCAGGGATCAGCAAACTATGTCCCATGGGTTAAATACAGCTTGCCACCCACTTTATAAAATATTCTCCGGGACACAGCCATCCTCTTTCATTTACTTATTGTCTATGACTGTTTTTCATTACATGTCACAGCTGGGTGTTTGCAAACGCACACCTATGGTTCATAAAGTAAAAAATATATACTCTCTGCCTTGTGTAGACTGTTTGTCAACCCTGGTTCTTAACTGTGACACTATGGTGGCTCCAAGAAGATTTCTGTGTTAAATCCCAGTGCCTAGGAAAGACATTTGAATACGAATGGACACTGGGACACTGACAGGTTTAGTGATGGGCAAACATGAAATCAAATCTTTAACACATTTACCTCTGATAAAGCTTTAATCTCTAGGATATATAAAGAACTAAAAACTTAATACCAAAAAAAAAAAAACCCAAATAACCCAATCAGTGAATGAGCTAAGGAACTGAACAGACACTTCACAGAAAAAGAAATACAGTCAATCAATATATAAAAGAATGTTCAACATCTCTAGCAATAAGAGAAATGCAAATAAAAACTAGTGAGATTTCATCTCACTTCTGTCAGAATGACAATCATCAAAAATACAGGCAACAATAAATGTTGGTAAAGATGTGGGGGAAAAGGCACACTCATACATTGCTGGTGTGACTGCAAATTGGTACAACCACTATGGAAAACAGTATGGAGATTCCTGGGAAAACTTGTAATGGAACCACCATTTGACCAAGCTATCCCACTTCTCAGTTTATACCCAAAGGACCTAAAATCAGTATACTACAGTAATACAGTCACATCAGTGTTTATAGCAGCTCAATTTACAATAGCTCAACTATGGAACCAAGCTAGGTGTCCCTCAAAAATGAATGGATAAAGAAAATGTGGTATATATATTCAATGGACTATTACTCAGCTTTAAAGAAGAATAAAATTTCGGCATTTTCCAGTAAATGGCTGGAGTTGTAGAATACCATGCTAAGCAATATAAGCCAATCCCAAAAAAACAAATGCCAAATGTTTTCTCTTGTATGCAGATGCTAATTCACAATAAGTCGGGGGGCACAATAGATGAATAGCAATACCTTAGATTAAGTAGAGGAAAGGGAAGGAAGGGAGGGGAGGAGATAGAAGGATATGAAGGACAGTAGAAGGAAACAGACATTATTACTTTATGTATATATGTGACTGCATGGCATGACCAATGTGATTCTACAACATGTATGCTCAGAAAAATGAGAAGTATTTGTATCCCATCTATGATATATCAAAGTGCATAAATGCATTCTAGAGTCATCTATAACTAATTAAAACAATTTTTTAAATTATGGATAACTTGCTTGTAAAACATGCTGATTTCTTAATTTATTTAACTCCCCCATTATGCATGTAATCCCCAGTATAACATTAGAATCGGATGGGGAGGGCAGCAGAATACAACTGACACTAGGATTGCTGTATGTATACACATGGCTGTATAACCAATGTGATCCTGCAATCTGTACACGTGGAAAAATGAGAATTCATACCATATTTGAATCAAATGTATGATATGTCAAGATCATTGTATTGTCTTGGGCAACTAATAAAAAAAAAGAATCTGATGGATAACCTCTCTCATTCAACTTGTGAAGGAAACAGCAAAGAAATATGGTTTCTTGGTACGTGAACCTCTCATCCAGGAGGTGGTAGTTTCTAGCACAGATTACTAAGTAGCTCCTCACAGAAATGGACCTGGGAGGACAGTATTCTTTACTCTCCACTGAGATCAAGTGAATTTGCATGGCAAATTGTAGTCTGAAATTACTGATCACAGCTGGGTGTGGTCACATACATCTGAAACCCCAGTGGCTCAGTAAGCTGAGGCAGGAGGATGGCAAGTTCAAAGGCAGACTTAGAAACTTAGTAAGTTAGTAAGCAACTTAGTAAGCTTAGTAAGTCCTAAGCAACTCAGTGAGACCCCTGTCTCTAAATAAAATACAAAAAAGGGTTGGGGATGGGGCTCAGTAGTTAAGTAACCCCCTTGGGTTCAATACCCACTAAGAGAAAAAAAAGGAAGAAAGAAATTACTATTCACATTGGTATCTTCTGTTTCTCTAAAGAAAGTTTGAGAGCATGTATGTACCTAGCAAAACCCCTAGGATGAAAAAAGAAATACAAGAGACAAAAATTCTGCAGTTAAGTAGAGAGAAGAGGGTAGAAATATGGTAGGAATGGAGAAAGTTTAAAACAATAATTATTAACAGTCACTGATGTTTTGTGTTAATGGGCACTGACTGGCCCTCTACAGAGATTTGTGGCTTGAAATAGAAGTCTTGCACAATATTAACCAATGAAGAACAGAAAGCAAATTATCTGGAGAGACAAGATTAAGCACCCAAGGAATACTTGCAATGATTCATCTATATTATCAAAGAGGAAATGTCACATGTTAAAAAGTAGAAATTAGGAAATGAGTTTTTAATGTAAAAAAAAATAAAGGAAATGTGAAATGCTAGTTACTAAAAACCGTATCAAAACAATGGGAATATGCTTAAAATATAAATAAGTCATCTACTTAAAATTTTGATAGTAACTGAAATGATTGCATTGACTTAAAAGTAATCAGGCAGAAAAGAATAGAAAGTGAACTAAAACAAAAGATATGTACATAATTGTTATGGTTTAGATATGAGGTGTCCCCCAAAAGTTCATGTGTGAGGCAATGCAAAAGGTTTTTGGAGAAATGACTGGGTTATGAGAGCCTTAACCCAATCAGTGAATTGATCCCCTGATGGGATTAACTGGGTGGTGCCTGGAGGCAGGTGGGTGTGGCTGGAGGAGGTGGCATTGGGGGCTTGGCTTTGGGGTCTATTTGTCTCTGGAGAGTGGAGTCTCTCTCTGCTTCCTGATCACCATGTGAGCTGCTTCCCCTGTCTCCCCTGAAGCCCCGAGGAATGGAGCCTGCTGTCCATGGACTGAGACCTCTGAAACCATGAGCCCTAAAATAAACTTTTACTCTACAATTGTTCTAGCCGGGTCTTTTAGTCATAACAGTTAAAAAAATTGACTAAAACCCTATCAAAACAATGGGAATTTTTATAACAATAAGATATATATTTTGACCTATCGAACTAACCAAGAGTCTATTCTACCACCTTTTCCACCTACATTGTGCACAATTTAATCCAATGGTCCTCAAATAGTATGGATTCTAACTTTTTATAAGGCCTTATTCACCCAGCAATTTCCATTTTGAAGATTTTTATCTTAAAGGGGGAAAAATACAGATGTTCAAAAAGGGCTAAATGTAACTACACTCTCAATAGAATAATAATAGTTGGAAGGGGGGACCTCCCAACATCTAACCATGGGGTCTGGTTTTATCGGGTATAGCATATCAATATAGGGCAATGTGCAGTCTAAAATCCCTGCAGGGGAAGACTTAAAGCTAAGGTAATACTCCACACATACTGTTGAGTGAACAGTAATTGTAGCACAGTATGTTCAATAAGGTACCTGCAGCAGATCAAAAAAGAAACCAGATACAAAATATTTGCTAAAATAATATGAAAGAAACAATTCTGTTTTTTCATATTCTTTGTGTCTTCCCATATAAGTCGTTGCGAGAGAGCTCAAAATAATTTTGTCTTCAGTACTGACACACAGGTTCAATGTTCACTTTGAAAGGGAACAAAGATATGAGGCAAAGTTGATCTCACTCTCCCAGTGACTCTGTTGGGGTGGGTGTTGCCAGAAGCATCTGTATGGCTAGAGAATCGACCCAGCAATACTGACTGTTTAGCTTCTTAGGCCATATATTATCCCTGTTATATTTAGGACAGATATGGGACCTTCCTGGTGACATCATGTTACCTAGAGGAAGCAGGAGGGTTAGTGAGATGCTCCTGACATTAAATCTTGAGATTCACATGACCCTGAGACAGACATGGACCATCACAAGAAGGGAACTGTCTCTGGAAACTTTCAGTGCATGGGCAGAGACAGTACTGAATGATCTCAGAGCTACCAGACCACCTGCTCTGGACCCCAGGATCGGAGTGCTATAAATGAATCCCTTTCTGCGACTTAAAACATAGAAAAAATTTAAAAAAAAGCAAACTGATGTTGGAAGAACTGAAGCACTTCAGAGCAAGCATGTTTCCTTCAGAAACCATCAAAGGTAAAAAGACTCCATTAGAAGTGTTGTCACCCAACCGAATTCTTTCTCCCCTTTCTGAAAGCAGCAAGAAATGTTACAAGGCAACAGGTGGAAAGCTTTTAGCCCGGATCTGAACACACTTAGTTTCTCTGATGGGCAGTGAGTTCCATCTTTGAAGGTGTGGGCTGCATGCAGAGAAGAGCTCCATTGTCACTCCGGCCGTTCCTTCACTCACTCCAACCATCTCTGCTTTTCCAGGAAGGCAGAAGAGCACCCGGGGGTCATCTGATAGGTGATTTGGGTTTATCTGCAGAATTCAAATGCGATCCATCCCCAAACAGTTTGGGTACCTAACACAGTATTCCTGACATAAAGAGAAGACACTCCATAAATAGGCTTGAACAAATAAGCACATTTTTTGGAAGTCAAGTGGGATTATGATCTTTCTTAAATTCTTTTTCTATATATATGTAACTAGTCTGTAGGGGAGTATATTGAATTTGACTCATTTTGATCATTCTGGGATCATCCTGTGAGGTTTGGATTCCTAGATCTGAGATTATAGTCAACACAAATGTTCTCCCTCCAGGGAGTTTAAGTTCCCTGCTAGATTCTGCCTGTCTGGTGGAAGGGTGTGTGTTGTGTGCACCTAGACAATCCTATCTAGCTGGAGCCAGAGAGCTGACTGGAGATTAGGCTCTCCCATTTCTTCCTCCTAGCAAGACTCCATCTGACCAACCTTTCAATTAGACAGTCCCTAGCAGGCAGGGCAGAAGAGGAGAAGAAAGCTCATACTTGTGTGCAAGAAATTTTTATGTTACTTTCCTTCCAAGAGGTCACAGCCATATGTCCCCCAAATAATCAGTTTAAATCATTAATGCAAGTCATTTACATGAAGGGGGGCAGTTATATGATGCGGTGGTCTTGAACTGTGTAGTTATGAGTGAGAGCCAATCACCCAGATTACCTTTCCAAATACATTTTTCTTTATCCTTCCTCTTCTCCCCAGCCCCGGGCCCCCACCATGATTTTGGTTTAGTCAGACTGGGAAAGACTCCAAGGCTGTATTTTTAACTAGTTGCCCACGTGATTGAGAAAGATGGATGGAGACAGTTCATCCAACCGGGAGCCCCAGGGAGGCTGGAAGCTTCTTATCTACTCATCCACAACATTTTGCTCCATGCTTATCACAAAGATGTTATCTCGTGTGTAGAGTTCATATTGTCTAGCAATGTTCTATGCCCTCTTAAAAGGCACAAAGACAATCTGTGAGTTGGAAGAAATTCAGGGTAAATATTTGAAGTCAATGTGTTGTCGGTTCACAACGTCTGGTCTCCTCATTTGGCTCTGCTGGGCTTCTGTCACCCTACTCTTACATGCTGTGGCTCAGGAACAGGGAGAAAAAGGCTGAGAGTCATCAGCCTCCTAGGCCACACATTCAAGATCCATCTCCATCTACGACCTGTGCCTTGTTACATTGCATCTTGAGAAGGTCATTGTAAGGACAGTGGGCAGCTACAGTCACAGCCATGGACCAGGGGCACCATCAACTATTAGTCCCATCTGCAGGCCACACGATCTTGAGTGAGTTACAGCCTCTCCATTTCCTTTTCTGCAAACTGGGGAGCTCTTTTACATTTTTCTACTTTGAGTCCCTTCAGGGAAAGACAGGATCACACAGGGAGATGTGTGACATCGGTACAAATGTGTTTTTATAAATTCCAAAAATTATATGTCTACTGATTATCAAATTACTCATTTTTCATCTAGTATATGTTTTTTCCCCCCTTTCAAACTCAAACAAGCAGCTCAGGAGGCTGAGGAGAATTGCAAGTTCAAAGCCACCCTCGACAAAATCGAGATGCTGAGCAACACGGTGAGACCCCCGTTTCTAAATACAATACAAAATAGGGCTGGGAATGTGGCTCAGTGATCGGTGCCCCCAAGTTCAATCCCTGGTACCCAAAACGAAGAACACCCAAACATGCCTTGGCATTTTTCATTTTCATGCACCTATCCACAGTTCAACTTATCAAAACTACGATTTGCCAGACTTTATCCCCACCCCAAAAAATGGGATGGGAAAGAAATCTCCAGCTTCCCTAGCAACTAATTGTCAAAAATCATCAGGAATTGGGGTTTCTGTCTCCTGAAACCGTCCTCTTTAGCAAGCATGGTTTCCTCCCTATATTTTCTTTGTTATCACACAGACCTAAAATTAGTTCATATCTCAAAAAGAAAACATTCTGTAGATATAGAATCAAAACTATGATTATCTGTAGAATAATTCAGAATAAATAATTGTCCCTCCCTATTTTATTTGTCATTTTTTTCCTAACTTTTGACCCTCAACTCCTTGAGAAGTATGTGAATACATCCTAATGAATATACTGAGTCTTAATTAGGTTCATTAGGCAGTGTTCCATCTAGTGAGTCTTTGCAACAACCAATGCCATACACCACTGTCTTAGGAAACAGTTATTTCCATTTCATTCCTTTCATTAATAATATTACTGACTCCATTTGCTCTTTCAGAGATGACTGGTTTCTGATTTGCCTATTTCTCTAATCCCCCTTAATATTATTCTCCCTTAGAGCTAAATTCTCCATTGGTAGCCAGGTCTTGATCTGGGAAGAGGAGGGGAAGGGGTTGTGATAGCCTCCCACAGTCAGGGAGAGCCACCAGGTTATTATGCAATCTTATGCCATGTGAATCAGGGAGGGGTGCATTTTATCCTGCAAAGTTATGGGAAAAGAGTCAAAACTGGTGGACGAATAACATTCATCTTCCAGGAAAAGGCCTAGTTTAATACCTCCAACGTGTTCACATTTAATTGGCCCCCGTGAAGAACAAAGAGGAAGAGGAAATGCAATGTTTTGAAAGGGATTCGAGAAAATAGCAAACCTGTCCAGGGATCCCTGGAGGGGAAATTTTTATGTTTGCAAACCAAAAGGTGTGTGGGATTATTAAAAAAAAAAAAATAGCTTTCACTGGGAGGCCATCCATGCTTATAAGATTCAATCCCAGGGGCAGACAAACCTTTCAAGTTAAAATAGTAAATAATTTGATTGAGATAAAGATTAATAGCCAAAATCATGTGAGTCAGTCAGAAGCACCAGAGAGCATCAATCTCCTAAGATTAATAATGGTAAAAGACAACACTGTGATAATCGGCTTCCTAGTGATGGATCATGGGAGAGTTTAGTGAGTGAATTTCAAGAGGGGAATTTCAATGGTGTGAAGGAGACTTGAGGAATGCACAGATCATACCTAGAAACCGGAAAGTAGTCTGTCTGCTCAGAGGATGCAGGCAGGAGTACCATTTTCCTGTCTTCATGCTAAATGCTAAAATATCACACAAATTGGTGTCAAGAGGTTGAACGGAATCTGCTGCAGCCAAACATGACTGGAGCAAAGAAACCGTGTTCACTGCTCTCATTTACAAGGCAGGAGAGCTAACAGAATGAAACCGTGTCTTAATGTGCTCAAGGAGACCGAGCATCATTAGTCACTGTCTGAGGAGGCATACAAACTGATGTCATTTATGGGACCATGTCATATTTCAGAAAGCAGGGGGCCATGGGCCCCAGCATTCGTCTCTGGCAGCCCACATGTGCACAAATCCAGTCTTTGTAACAGGAACTGGGAGCTCCCAAGGCAGTCACCACCATCCCAGGCCTGGGGAATGGAATGACAACTGAGCCATGGCCCTAGACCTCAGAGGACCTACAGTGTAAAAAATAGAGTCAGAGCTGGGCACGGTGGGGCATGCCTGTCATCCCAGTGGCTTGGGAGGCTGAGGCAGGAGGATCGCAAGTTCAAAGCCAGCCTCAGCAAAAGTGAGGACCTAAGCAACTCAGTGAGACCCTGTCTCAAAATATATAAAAAAGGGCTGGGATGTGGCTCAGTGGTTGAGTGCCCCTGGGTTCAAGCCCTGTTACAAAAAAAAAAAAAATTGTTGAAGCTATCTAAAGCAGAAACATATCTTAAAAAGATGAAGCAAATTATAATTCATTAGGCTTTGATATACCCTTTGTCAAATTAAGTCCTTCCAAACAAAATTACATTCAACAAAGACACAATTAAATCAGTTGTTTGGATCATGAGTACTAGTGCCCAAGACCAAAAAGAAATAGACATTTCTGTGAACATGAGTCTGTGTTTTTAAAATCAGCAATTATTACTAAGTGCCGAAGCACCTACTAGCACACACACACACACCCCTCCAGAGAGGTGCCCAGGGTGATGGCCACCATTTCTTGAGCACCTCGTACCTGCTAAGTGCTTTGTGATATGTGCGTTCTGTTATTTATCCCCATTTTGCTGATGTAAAAGCAGAGGTTCTGAGAGATTAAGTCACTTGCCTGAGAAAGTAGAGGACACATAGGAATTGGAGGACCTAGGATGTGATCTGACTCCTGGTGTCCTTCCTTACCCCTCTCCATCCTCTCCCCGAAGCCCATTCTGCAAGACAGACTGTAGACTCCCACTGGCTTCTATTCTATTCACACTGGGGAAAACGACATTTTAAATTAATCCTGATGAAAGATTCAAGTCTTCCCTGCCCGTAAGCTGTGGTCCCGAGTCCCTCCACAGAAAGGACCTTTGGAGAACAATCCAGAGGCCCTGATTGCATTTGCTTTTTAATTAATCTAAAGTGTTAATCTAATGGCCACAGGCCATACTCTTGCTTTTGCAGGCAAAGTTTGGAATGATTGTCAAGCTCCCTGGCGCTACAAGAAATGCGGTGGCAAATAAAACAACTTCCCTGGAAGGCACGCAGATTTAAATAATTTCCACAGATGGTGTCTGCTTCTCTCAGTGAAAAGGAGGAAAAAAAAAAAAAAAAAGAAGAAGCTAATTCTGACCTAATCAGGCCACCCTCACATCCAGGCATCCTTTCAATAAAGGAACACATTGCTTTCCTGAAAGCTAGAAGAAAAATCTAACACAAATTCTTCCCACAGCAGAGACGCACTACATGCTTGGGGTCTGAAAAAATTCCATGTTCTCCTCTCTTTGGGGCTGCTACTTTATTTTGAGGTCTTCTTTCATGGTCTCCCATTATATAACTTTTTTCAGGGGAGGTATCAGGGATTGAACCCAGGGGCGCTTAACCACTGAGCCACAGCCCTTTTAATATTTTATTTAGAGACAGGGTCTTGCTAAGTTACCTAAAGCCTCGCTAAGTTGCTGAGACTGGCTTTGAACTCACGATCCTCCTGCCTCAGCCTCCCAAGCAGCTGGGATTACAGGTGTGTGCCATCGCGCCTGGCAGGTTGGGACTCTTGACTATAACAAAGACTGTTATTTGGAAAAATAATGAAAGCTACAGGCTGCCATCAGATTCTTCTAAGTGAAGCTCAGAACATGTCACATTTGTATGTCAAATGATTTAAGGAGATGAGGACATTGGTTGGGTGTAGTCACAATGCTCTAAGCGAAGTGAAGTGATGTGGTTCTTAAAACCACATCTCTTATGCTCTGAGATTCTTCATGGGGGTTTGAGATGTCCCAGTGAGGGCCAACAGGCATGGTGCAAAAGCCTTCTCGGGTACCTGAAGTTTGGAAAGCAGGAAGACTAGTGTGATAGCAGCAGCAACCAGATGCACTTGAAATTTGACCTTGACTCCAGACTTTGACTATGTGTTCACCTGCCCTTGCTGTCTATTCTTTCCAAATACTATCTTACCACTTCTTTTGTTCTATCCATCACCATAACTTCACATGTCAACTAAAATTGATTGGTGGCAGCAGCCTGGAGCACCATGTTTCAAAGACATGGTGAGGCTCAGTGGATAAGTTTTCCCTGATCTTAGTGATGCCTAAGCTCAGTGATGCCAAGAACCAGAGGGACAGGCGTTCACATGCAAGGTCTCTGCTAAGCACACACCATCCAATTATTTCTTAGCTACCAGTGACAATAGAGCTTCTGTCCTAAAGGAGAGCTTAACTCCCCAAATATCACCAACAAACCTCCCCCCCAAACTACTGTGAACAAGAGCACCAGTCATTCTTTATAAAAATGCCACAACTTTTTCCTCCACAGCAAAATTCCTACCAAAGAAAGCTCTTTCTTGCAGTGAATCGAACCCTTTTTCAAATCCTTTTCTTCTCCAGAAGCTTCGGCTTGAAAAGACTGGAGTTGGCTCCAAATCTCTAAGCGAAATACATGTTCAACTTCATATTTAAAAAAAAAATAGAGGAAAAACTCATGCAGACATCAAGGGGTTACACCTTTTTGCACAGAAAAAAAATTCTTTCCAATATGGGTTGGGAACAGACACAATGAATTCAGCCCATCCACTTTTTAATGGCTTGCATTATTAAAAACATTACTTATGCCTTTTTGCATGACAAAGAACATGAGTAATAATTTTGATAATAACTTTGTCTTTCATACACAAAGGAACTCAGTGTGAAAGTTTTTAAAAATACTATCTTTGGGGCAAAACTGCAGATTAGCAACACACTGGGAAATGAGCTATTCAGTTGAGGGAGAAGGCTATAGTGCTTTTTTTCTTTTTTAATTTTAAATTTGGAACCCTAGCAAAAAGCTGGTAGAATATTTAAACAAGCATGTCCATTACAGTATTTGGTCTATGGAACAGGATGTGAAATCCCTGGCTAAAAGAGTATACATGTAGCTGGGCATGGTGGTGCACGCCTGTAATCCCAGTGGCTCGTGAGGCTGAGGCAGGAGGATCTCAAGTTCAAAGCCAGCCTCAGCAACTAAGCAATTCAGTGAGACCCTGTCTCTAAATAAAATATAAAATAGGGCTGGGGATGTGGCTCAGTGATCGTGTGCCCCAAGTTCAATCCCTGGTATCCCCCTCCACCAAAAAAAAAAAAAAGAGTATAAGTATGTATATAAAATTTCTTCAAGTCTTTCCCTCCTAGTCTTTCTAGCTATCAAATATATCTTGAAGACATTCTTTGTGTACACAGTAATAGTTTGGGGTTTAATACAATTGGCAGACAATTAACTCTGGAAATTTTATGACAAACTTGAGCTTATAAACATGCCTTTTCTGGAAGTTCTCTGCCAAGTGACAAATGGCATATATTTATTCATCAAGTGCTTATTATGCTTCTACTACATTCCATTCATTCAACAAATGTTTAGTAAGCATCTACTATGCTGTACTCTTAGACACGAAAGTACAGTAAGAATGAAAGAGATAAGGATCCCCACTGGAGAATTTATATCCTATCCTGAAGAGTCAGAGGCTAAATAATACACATAAATAAATAAAAATATATTGTATGTTAGAAGACAGGTGCTAAAAAAAAAGGTTAAGGCTGCTCAGGACTGTCCTCCTTGAGAAGGCAACATTTGATTCAAGACTTAAAGGAGGTAAGGGACTGCTATGGTTTGAATCCCGAACTTACCCCTAAAGGTTCATGTGGTAAAGACATGGTCCCAAGGTGGCCCTATTAGGAGGCAATATATAAGCTTTACAAGGTATGGCCTAGCAGGAGCATCCTAAGAGGTATATCCTAAAAGGGGATTAGGGGTCTCTGGCCCCTTCCTCCTACTCTTTTGTTTCCTGGCCATGAATGTGAGCAGTTTGTTCCTTCACATGCTCCTGGGAATCTTAAGTCCTCTTAAGTGGCCTAAAAGTAATGGGACCAATTAATCATGGACTAGAACTTCCAAATAAGCCAAAGTAACTCTTTTCTTTTTGTAAGTGGATTATCTCAGATATTAAGTTATAGTGACAGAAAGCTGACCAATACTGGGGATGAGCTCTATAGTCCATGATAGCCAGTTCCAAGACCCTGATCAAGATGCCAAAGGCAGCCATGTGAAGAAGACCCTGCAGTTCAGGGGGATCAGGAGTCTTGCCTTTGATCTGCTAGGTCAAGATCTCCTTTAAACTAGAGGTGACAAGATTCTTCGATAGACCGGTCTGGAGTTTAGGAAGAAGCATCAGGCTGGAAAAAATAAATGTGCACACCCTTGGCATGCACAGGACACTTAGGACCATGAAGCTATGTGAGATCCCCAAGGAAGCAGAGAAGGAGAAGAGACTCGGATGGAGGACCGCAGCCTGGTGCCTTCCAACATTGCCCACAAGGAAAGGGGGATGAATAAGGTAGAAAGCAAACCAAGAGCTTGGGCTGACCTAGAAGCTAACTGAAGAAAGTGTATCGCAGAGCAAAAAGCCATCAGCTGAGGCAACGTCGATGGCTGAACAAGCCAACAAAGGTTTCCATGGAGAATCACAAATCTGAGGCCAGCCTGGGTTACCCACAGCCTTATCCAAGCACAGAATTGGCCTCAGAGACTCTCACATCCTTTGGTTTTCTAAAGTTTGCAAATTACTAATCTGAAAATGGGCCGCGCTGTGGTTTGCATGTGTACCCCTAACTTCATGTGTAGAAAACAATCCCCAAATTTGCACATTAATGGCATTTGGTGGGGGAGGCTTTGGAAGGCCATTGGGTCATGAGGGCAGAAGGGCTATGGATTCATAAATTGACCGGTTATGATGGAAAAGACTATTGTACACATGAGCTCCTTCTCACTAGCTTGTTCTGCCTCATGATACTCTCTGCCATGTTCTGATGGCACGAGGCCCTCACCAGAAGTCGAGCATGTCAGCACTGTGCTTTTGGATATCTCAGTCTCCAGAACCACAAGCTAAACTGTCACCTCTATTCTTTTCAATTAGCTCATCTCAGGTATCAATTGTAATGACAGGAAACTAAGACAGTCCATAACCCCAGTCCATAACCTCCAGGGACAGGTTATAGCCTAATAGTTCTTAAAATTCTCTATGTGCATTTGTTGTTTTGTTTATCATGGGCCATCCCAGTGTTTTATGCACTTGAAAAAAGCACATTAAAGTTGTGAAATTTGACACCTAAAGATACAGGTTTCCATGCCCTAAGAAATATAAAGTCTTCATGGTTCTGATCCATTTTCCCATCAAACACAGAAGCTGGGAGTGTGCTTCAGTGATAGAGCACCTGCCTGGCATGCCTGAGGGCCTAGACTGCACCCCCAGCACGTGGGCAGGAGGTGGGGCATAGTTTCCCATTCCGTCCCACAGCAGCAACTGGCTAGAACTGAGAGGTATGGGCTCCCAGTTCACCAGGGCATGCCACACTCAGAGTGGGTGCAAATGAGCTCCCACCAACCAACCTCGCCTATTTACCTGAACTGTCTAGCTATGGAAATGTCCCATGCACAATCTCTCTTCTAGGAAATTTTAAAAATGCAATCAGATCCCAAAGCGTCTGAAGTTTGTACATGGATCTGCATCTGTATGCGTACAGGTTTGGGCAGCGTTGGTTAGAATCTGTCTAGCAACCTGATATCTCATTGTGACGGATTTCCTCTAGACCAACAGGGAACATAGAATCCAGGGCATGTTGGGAAGTTTTAAATGACAAAAGGGTTCATGTTTAAATAAGCATAGGAAACGTTGAGTTAGGTTGTTTCTTTTCCCTTCTTTTTCTCCATCTCAGAGGTTTCTGGTGGTGGCACATAGTAGAACTCTTCAAGAATAACGTCCTGCCAGGTGCTATGGCATGTGCCCATAATCCCAGCAACTCAGAAGGCTGAGGCAGGAGGTTTGTGAGTTCCAAGCCAGCCTCAGCAACTCAGAAAGACCCTGTCCCAAAATAAAGTAAAAAAGGATTGGGGATGTCGGTTAAGTGGTTAGGCACCCCTGGGTTCGCTCCTCAGTACCATTACTAATGCTGCTGCTGCTGCTAATAATAATAATAATAATAATAATAATAATAATAATGTCCTATATGGTATTTCCCCACACCTAACCAGCAAAGGAACACTTTTCTGACAGATGGAATATCTTGAGATGACAAATCACAGGACACTCAGGAGTAGCCAGTCTAGACTGGACTTCCCAGAAGGATGAGACCGTGTCTTACTTCTGGATGTCATCACACTAAATAGTATCTAATGCATATAGGTGTTCAACAATTTACTGAAGTAATGACAAACTGGGGAGACCAGAGATGTCACCTGGAATATTTAACGGGATTCCAGATTTCATTCCATACCTGGATTACAGCAGATAAACAAGTTCTCAGCAGCTGCACAAAACCTGCCCCCTGGGAACCAATGGTGGGAGCTTCCTCTCGGCTGCATTAGTCAGATGCTATCCCAGGCAGCAAGGGCCCTACCTGCCTGTTGGACTGGCGTCCTCACCACGTTGGGAGGAGTCTGTTCCAAAGCACTGGGTTTACTGAGTTCGTCACTGCTCCGGGTTTCTCTGATTTCTAACCCTTTGCTGTACACCGCAGCGTCACCGGGTACCAAAACTGATCTTGCATTAAATTGGGAGACGATCTCTGGCAGGGGATGACAGAGCTCAGCAGTAGGCGTCTGCCATTCCAGCTTCAGAATGTGGTGGTTTTATTCCATTCGAGGAGGCAGGAATTTAAATTAAATGTCCTGTGAGGAAGAGATGCCAAGGGCACTTGGCTGGAGGCTGCTTAACCAGTAATTCTTAAGCATGTAGGAGAGGCTAAACCACATCACCTGGGAGACTGAGACAGACAGGCTTGTGCACAATCTCTCAGGGAATTCTCACAGGTCCCCACCTGGTAGACAAGCAGTCAAGCAGTGCATGTATTTTCTTATATAAAACATAAAACACATACAAAACATTATATATCTATCTATATCTATATATCTATATATCTATATATCTATATCTATATATCTATATATCTATATATCTATATATCTATATATCTATATATCTATATATCTATATATCTATATATCTATATATCTATATATCTATATATCTATATATCTATATATCTATATATCTATATATCTATATATCTATATATATATATCTATATATATATATGTATCTATATAAACACATTAGTTGTAGATGGACACAATACCATCATTTTATTTATTTTTATGTGGTGCTGAGGATCAAACCCAGTGCCTCACACGTGCTAGGCAAGAGCTCTAGCTCTGAGCCACATTCCCAGTTCTAGTGTCTATGATAGATTTTGATGTAGTTTTGTTTTTGTTTTTTTTTGCGGGGGGCGGGTGCGGTAATGGGTATTGAACCCAGGGGTACTTGACCAGTAAGCCACATCCCCAGGCCTATTTTGTATTTTATTTAGAGACAGGGTCTCACTGAGTTGCTTAGCACCTCACCATTGCTGAGGTTGGCTTTGAACTTGTGATCCTCCTATCTCAGCCTCCGGAGCTAGGATTGGAGGCTTGGGCTACTGTACCCAGCTTCAAACCCAACTTTATCTTAGAGAATGAATTCCACCATTAGTGAAGTCTCTGCCCTACTGCAGCCTTCCTGAGCAGTCACATGACCTTCTCTGAAACTCAAGGTCAACATCAGCTCCTGAGTTGCCAGATGACTTATTGCCATTGGAAACACGGCTGCAGAGTCAACTCATTTGGGACAATGGAGGAAGTGCCACAGCAAACGCACCCTAAGACCAACTTCTTGGAGCATTCAGCAGCCTTGCAAAGATTTGAAAGGGAATTCACCACACCAGTCCCCCTGGGTGAAGTATAAAAATTTTGCCCAAATGCCTGCCAGTTTAACAGCCCCCTCCTGAGTCTGTGGGATCAAAGGTGAATCCCATCCCCCAACATACAACCAAGTCTCATTGTACAGGAGCTTAAATTAAATGTCCTGTGAGGAAGAGATGCCAAGGGCACTTGGCTGGGGGCTGTCTACAGTCACCTCCTCCCATGTCCTGCATTAGGTCACCCAAATGCTGCTAGTTAGACTCCAGCACTCCCCTCTCTCCCTGTCCCCCTTCATGCACAAACACTTGTCTCAAGGCAAGGGTGCCCTCTGAGTGAGAAGCCAGCTCCCCTGCTCTTGCTGTGGAAGAAGGATAATGCAGGAATGGAGAGCCTGGCTCCTCCTGGTCACCTGAGCCTTGAAGCTGTTTGATGAGCATACAGCATCTTACAAAGTCCCTTGTCTTATAGACCAAGGGTTCAGAAGGTCTCTGGCCCTCACACTCTGAACCACAGGGCTCTGATGCCACAAGTCTCATCGGAGTCTTACTCAACCAGCTAAAACACCTCTACACACACGTTTGTCTCATTACATGCAAGGCTGAGCTTCTAGGTCACTGTCATTGACCCTCATGTTTGCTGTTTAGGAGTGAGGGTGAAATGTGCACTGTCATCTGCTGCGGCGGGTGACCAAAGAACACACTGATGCCACCACGTTCCTCTGGCATTCAGAATGCATTTTCAGGGCTACGTGATGGTTTGGCTTCATGCAAGGCCAATCAACTGTGCCGGGATCAAGGTCACACACTGGCCTCGTCAGCACTCTCCCCAGCCTGTTTATACTTCACAAAAATCAAAAAGCATAAGGAGAAGGCAGGCCAATACCATGAAACAGCCCTATACTTAAATTCCTTTTCTGAAGGTCAAGGCTTTATAACGAGAGTCACAAAGGAGCAATCCAGTGGGCTAGGAATCCACATTAAAGGAGAAAAATAGGTCATCGACCATTTTAATGGGATCATTTCAGTCCACTGGCCCCTGGTGCTAAAACCATATTGGAAATGGAAAAGTGAGTGGTAGCTTTTATATTCACTAATAATGTCCCAACAGCAGTAAGACTGCATTTGGTCTAAAATTACACACATCTACGGAAGGAGGGTGGTGTCTATGAATGGAACGAGTCTGAGGAAAGACTTCAAGAGGAAGATTGCAAAGTTTGCATGTCGATGGTTCATTTGACCAATGGGCCCCTAGAACAGGAGACTTGGATAGTGAGACAGGAAGGTGGAGAAGCCCAAAGATATCACTCCAGGTTGGCCTATCATGGACACTGAGATGCGCTGTTCCTAGCACCTTCCTACGAGCTTTATGAAATGTCTTAGAAATATCCACTGGGAGAAGAGGAGAAGAAACACTCTCCATTGGCTCTCAACCCCTTGATGAAGGTTGCATTAAGGACTCTTAATTCCTGTGCATATAGGCTGCACCTGGAAACCTGCCCGGCACATCTGACAGTCACCCTATGCCACAGCCTTGGAGAGGCCACAAACAAAGGCAGGAGGTATGTATGCGGTGCTCACCTAAGTAAGAGCCCCCTAGTGTATCTGTTCAAAACCGCTTGGAACCCACATGGATTAGTCATTACAACCATGGCATAAGAAGTAGTCAAGAGAGTTTGAAGCCATATCTGCTACACAACTCTGAGGTCCAAAGCCTAGCTGATCAACACTGGAGGAACTAAACTGTGCTTCTTGTAAGACACCCAAAGTCTTGCACATGAAGCAAGATTATCGTAATCCCACCTTCTAAAGAAAGAGTCCTCAAAATTAAGGATTTGCTCATTTCCCTGAGCACCTTGACCACAGAATTTCTTTTGATAAAGCCATAGATACTTCCTTTCTTCACAGTCACAAAAAAGAAGATTCTTGACTTCTTCTTGACTGCTGTGGCTCCTGTCTCAAAAATACTGATCCTGTGGTTCAGAGAGGGATTTGGGACAGAAATGGCCAATACTGAAAAGTTCTGCCAACACAGAAATGTTGTTTTTTCCCCGTCTTCCTCCACATAGCCTCTGATTATGGTTTAGAATTGGAATAGTCCCCAAAGGCTCATCTGTCGGTGACCTGGTCCACCATGTAGCAATTTTCAGAGGTGGGCTTTGGGGAAAGTGATTGGATTGGGAGCCATCGGGCTTTGTCATGCATTCATCCACTGAGGAATTTGATAGCATAGTTGGAGATGAGGTCTTTTTGGAGGAAGTAGGTCACTGGGCATAGAACATTGAAGGGTAGATCTTGTCCCTAGAACCTTTTCTCTCTCTCTCTCTCTCTCTCTCTCTCTCTCTCTCTGCTTCCTGGCTGACATGAGGTGAGCAGCTCTCCTCTGTCATGTCCCGCTGCCATGATGTTCCTACCTCACCTCAGGCCACAGCTATGGAACCACCTGACCAAGGGCTAGACTCGCTGACACTATGAATCCAAATAAATCTTTCCTCCTCTGATTTTTTCTCTTTTTTTTTTTTTTGGTATTTGTCACAGCAACGACACACAAACACACTTTAACATATTTCTACCCCCTTCCACAACACACAGAAAGCTGGACGATTCAAAATTCAGGGGGTTCCTTTTCCATCTTCTACACTGGCAAAATGCAATTCAAGAACCCGTGAGCTAAAGGTCTCAGAGGGGCATCAGGAACACCTTCACTGAAGAGACCACTTCTTGGTGAGTTTTCTATTTCTTCATTCAACTATCATATAACCTCATGAAAATCCATTAAACAATTATTTACTGAATAAATCTGGTTTATTTTGCAGCAAGAGAAACAGTTGATTTCCCGGTTATGTTGCTTCAGACAGGTAATCCTATAGCCGCTGCAGGTGGGTGGCAAGCAAAAAGAAAGGAGTTTTATATTTTGTGGCTTCTCCAAGTTTCCTGGATGGCGAATGACCTACTTCCCTCCTTGCAACCTCAGCCTTGTCTGCCAGCATCTGGCTCTCAGCCGCTGGACAGTTCTCCCTTCAGGACCCATCCTGAAGCCATTGCAATAATGCCCCATTTGCTTTTTCATCTGGGGATTTAAATTGCTCCATAAGATATACTGACACCCAATTTGGGTTAGGGGTTTGATTTAAACGTGCTGTCAGTTTTGATTTTTCACATAATCTGCTCATGCTAGCAGAGAGGGGGCCTGCTAAGTTGGCAATAAGTTTTCAATCCAAAGAGGTCAAAGTAAACTCACTGCCATGTAAGTTGCCAGGGGCTTCTTCTGACCAAATTCTCACACACAGAAGAAGTGGATAAGCCTGTTCAGTGACAGTTGTGGAGGGTGAGAGGTTTCCTCTCCAAGGTTGGGCAGCAGGCATCTAGAATGGATTTTTAAATTGTCTGCATAGAGATGCAATAGCTACTCATTAGGTGTCCTTCTTACTGACTGCTTGACTACAAAGAAAACAAGCAATAATTCAAAGGGAATATTTGCAGCTCTCCTATCAAAAAATGTCTGATGAAGCAGTCTGGGGCTCTAATACTGCTTTGTATGCAAGAGGCACTCAGTAAATATGCACAGAGTAAAAAGCTTTGGCATTCACTGGATGCAGGTGGATTTATTTAACCAATGCATGGTTTTTCCTAGGACAGAGATTTGGTTATTGGTTTTCTTTTCAACACAAAACTGGAGCACAACTCCAGCTCAGCAAGTGTGGTCTACAGGATGGCAGTCTCCAGAAAGAGTCCACCTGGAAACCACTTTTAACAGGGATCAGTCCAAATAAACAGTTTGACAGGCTAATTTTCTTTTAATTATTTGGCTCCTATCCGTTTGGCCAGTCAGAGCATAACAGTCAGGATGAGTGAGGTTATGCTACAGTAACAATAAACTCCAATCTCAGTGACTTACGACCACAAAGAGTTACTTCCCACTCACAAATACCCTATATGGGTTGTTAAGGGTCTCTGCAGACTGTGGTTATAGTGGGACCCAGGTTGATGGAGGGTCCCTTACATAGTCCCTATAACTAAGGCAAAGGAGCACTTTAGTATCTTACTCTGGCAATTAAATGGTTCCATCTAGAAGAGACACTTGCAATTCCTCTCACATTTTATCATTCAGAGCAAGTCTCAGATGGCATCTAACTGAAAAGTAGCAGGAAGTATAACCATCCCAGTACGTGGAGGAAGCAGCAAGTGTAACTGTCCCAGGAGAGGACGATGTATTTGGGAAACAGCCCTAATAACTAACACACAGCTCTGTTAGGCTGCACACAGGGGAATCCTGACTTCTGGCTCTGCTCTAACTCCAGATGATGTTTAAAGTGCTATTAAAGACCATTGGGAAGGACTTTCCAGAGAAGAAAACCAACATGATACAGTGAAAATACGGCTTAGGCATGACCAAAGGACCCAGTCTTAAATGGTCAGGCAATTCCTTAACCTTTTTGGTAACCACCCCATTGATTAAACAGTGAGGGCTCTTCCCCATACACCTGGGGAAACAGAACCTTCAACAGAGTCCTAACCCAACCACTTTCAGGGTCTTGACAATATAGTATGCTCTTGACAATATAGTAGAGTTCTATTGGTAAAAGAACATCTGCAAATCAAGTCTAGTGAGGCTTTGGATAACTGACATGTCTCAGAAGGGAGAGGAGAGATGCAGTAAGCAGAAAGTCTCCTTCAGGAACTTATAAGAAGGGAGAAAGGTTATGCTATGCCCCCACCTGACAACATTCACTCCCTGACCAACAGGGTCCCAGGCAGAGAACATGCTTCTTTTGGCCAAGTTGAAAGGGCTCGTTCTAACTTTCCAGGGATGTTATAGGAACTCAGAAAGAAATTCCAGACACAAGCATAGAGGCAGGCACACAATCCTTGCCTCCCAGATAAAGGAGCAATGTGGCCATGGCTAAAGGCCAGGTTGATGAGATTAGGAGACTAACATTGTTCAGAAAATTTTCAGGGTATGTATGTATGCAATATACCATCTACCAATGGAGGTAGATATATAGAAATATACTAATACCTTATATTTCATTACATATATGTGCGTGTTTTTCTTTTTTTTTTTTTGTACCAGGGATTGAACTCAGAGGCACTCGACCACTGAGCCACATCCCCAGCCCTATTTTGTACTTTATTTAGAGACAGGGTCTCACTGCATTGCATAGTGCCTTGCTGTTGCTGAGGCTGGCTTTGAACTCAAGATCCTCCTGCGTCAGCCTCCCAAGCTGCTGGGATCACTGGTGTGCACCACCACAATCAGTGTGTGTATTTATATGTACATATTCACACATATGTTCATAGTTAATTAAACTCATTATCTGGCATCCTGGGCCAATATTTCTGTTCTTCTCCTAGAGCAGAAGTCATTTGACATAGCCTTCAGGACAAACCTAATTCTTTATGAGTTAAGAATAGTATTATATTTTTAAATTTTGGGGAAAAAATCCTGGATGTTGTTCTTATCTCTTGTCATCAAGTATTTATAAAATATCCTCAAGTGTGACTCTTGGTAAAGTTTACAATTTCCATCTGGCCCTGTAACAAAAGTGTGTCCATCCCTGCTCTAGAGCATTAAGAAGTGACCTGTAGGTGCTCTCCAGGGACACATTGTTTTTTCCCCCATGGGCTGTTTAGTAAATTTATTTTTGTTCTTTTTAGATAGTGGAGTGCATGCTGGCATATGATATACACAGGGAGCATAATGTATTCTAATTAGGATCCCATTCTTGAGGTTGTCCATGATGTGGCGTTTCACTGGTTGTGTATTCATATATGAACATAGGAAAGTTCTGTCCCTGGACACATTTATTAAGGGAATTCACCACAAACCCATGGAAATGCTATTAAAGGAAGCCTTATTCTACGAGTTATAGATACTCTCAAAAAATCACAGTCAACCTGAATGATGTAACAGAAGAAGCTGGAAAACTGTGTCGGAGGACCAGGAGAATGATACGGGTATCATGGGAAACACACCAAGTTAGATTTCACAACCAGCACAGATGTTCACTATTTGGTCTTCTTTTTAACCACTGGGTATAGAGCCTCTAAGGCTTGGTTTGCTTTTCTGAAAAATGGGGTCACACTCCTCAGCCTCCCCAGTGATCTGTGTTGGGTGTACATAGCAAGCAGGACCCTAGAACAGAACCCCCTTTAACTCTGAAGAGGGTTGGACGAACAGACCTGATACTGCAGTTGGAGGTGGCTTACCACCTGGACTGAGCACAGAGGACATCATTATGTCATCCATGCCAGACACTCAACATAGGGTTACATAGGAACTGGTGTCACTCTTTTTTTCAAGTGTGAGGAGAGTCAGGTAATTCATTGAGGATGGATCCCTAACACAACTTGGCATCTCTGATGTTAGCCATTTCAGTCTCCATTAGGTACCAGACCATGGGCAGCAGCAGAGAAGACACAGGGCCTGCAGTGAAGGAAGAGCTCTCTCGTGCTGTACCCTCACTCCTTGCACATCGACGCAACCTTCCATCTCTGGACTGAGCATTTTCTATATCTGGTGCCCCCTCAGGGGTAGAGAAGATAAACAGGGTGCCTGCTCTCCAGAAGCTTACATTCCCCCTCATGGGAAGGGACAGAGTGTAAACAAATTGCCAAATAAGTAAATAATCATGACAGACAGTGAGGTATGCCGTGAAGAACATAAGAGAAGGTTGAGAGTTTGGAGCAAGATCAGCTTTAGAAAGAAAGGGACATCTGAGGCTATGCTGAAAAGATGGGTAGGCACCCGACCTGCAATCAGAAGCAGGGACAGCATTCCAAGGAGAGGGACCAGCAGAGTGCAAGAAGCAGAAAGTAGGAAGGGGCTGAAAAGCTAGAATGAGTTAACGGAAGGGAAGAAAATCAAAAGCAAAAGTCTGGAGAAGCAGAACAGGGTCAGATTATGCAGACTGGTGGCCCTGGCTTAATTTGGATGCATTACAGGAAAGTTAAGTGTTCACCCTTTGCACATCTGTGGCCCGATCCCTGATCTTGAAGGTTGGCTAATGCAAAACCAGCCACTCAGAGGGACTACATGCCAGAGGGTCCTGCAAAGCTCCAGTTGGGGCAGTTTGGGGCTGGGAAAACTGGGATAGTCAAATCTGCAACCAAGCCTGTGTGGCAAGGCTGAGAATCAAATGGGGACTGGAATTAGGAGCTGAAAAGGCAGATGGAGTAGAAGACAAGATGCCACAAGGTCAGAGGTACCAAGAGTTTTTGCCACTGACCCGAGTTTCTCAAGACTCCTCCTTTCAATGTTGGTTCTACGTGCATGGGTCAGGTTGGCTTAGCCACAAGGAATAGAGAAGTTTGCTAGACTCAGAGTATACCGGAGGTCAACTCTTCTGTATTCTCAAGTAGTTCAAAAATCTGGTTACAAACATGAGATTGGAGACAACAACACAATGACAATAGGAATGCTGGGCTGCTACAGGTGATCACCGGAGGGTAGGAGAGTCAGCTCCCTTGGAAGGAAGCATTCAGACCCAAGAGAAATGGAGTTCAGACTCTGGAGATTGCAAGAGATTCGACATGGCAAGGAATGTGCAGGGAAGAGACAGGCTGAGACATAAGGTAATAATTAAGAATATTCTAAAGGAGGGTCTCTTTGTTGTGCACTTATGATAATTAGAGAAAAATATACTTTGTAGTAACAGGGGTTTTTTTGGTACCAGGGTTTGAACCCAAAGGCACTTAACCAGTGAGCCACATCCCCAGCCCTTTTTTGGTATTTTATTTAGAGACAGGGCCTCACTGAGTTGCTGAGGGCTTAGTAACATTTGAAGTGAACAACAGACTTCATTTCCTGCCCCTACCACCAGCCACAGATCAATATGGCCTCCCCTCTCTGAAGAGGCCTTCAGGACAGACTCTTCACAGTGATGAGAGGGGAAACTGGCTCTTCGGAAAACAGGGCCCTTTATTCTTTGAAACACCTTCAAAGGGGGAAAGCGGCATGTTAATGAAAAGTATCATCATCATTATTGTTTACTTCAAATGTTGGGCTCTCTCATAACAAAAGCTCCATTCTCTGTAATCTCATTGCTCTTTGGTTTCAGGAAGGCATTGAAATTTATTTACTCCTCCAGCTCTAGATAGAGCGAGTGCCACCTGCTGCTCTCCCTCTGTGCCTGGTTTTATCCTATTATGTTATTTATAGGGTCTCCTCAGTGAAGGTGGCAGAATAGCGATGCCAACGTCTCCTGCTTCCCCTCCATCTGACAGCTGCCACGTTGTCTGACAACACAAAAGAAGAAAGGTTGCATACCAAAATATTTTGAAGGCATCGCTGTCAGGCATACAAACACACAACATGGATAATTAGTTAAGTTTCACTGCACTGTCCAAAATGAAATCTTGCTCACCTGGGGATAGTTAGTGAATTTCAGGAAAATATTTGGTTTTTAACTCCAAAATTCATACCCTCCCCACCCCACCCCACCCCCCCGCAGCCCGCACATTAAAATGCCTGTGTGCACGCACAGCACACAGAAAATACAATATAACTATTATTTTTACCAAGGATATCAATTCTGAGTAACTTTTTTTTTCCTCTAAAGTACGAAAACCATTTATCTCCGTAAACTTCCATCAAGTAAGTCAGACCCCCAGCTGACTTTTGATAAGTAAAAAACAATCACCAGAAACCAACATGGAAAACTCTAATGGCCAAGATGGCGCCCAGTACCAATTCCCAACACATACAGAGCGCTCCAAGTTTCACTCAACTGGATGAAAGTCCTTTCCTAATAGAGAGTGTTCTCTCTACCACCAACCTTTGTGTTTCAGGAGTTTCTCAGTATATAAACGTCTTGGGATGCCCCCTTGGAGTAATAGTATCATTAAAACATCACACTCCTCAGCAATGCCACATGCCCTGGGAAGAAGCTTCCTTACCATAAAGGCCTTTTGCTAAGATGAATTTACTCTCCAGGTTACCATTTGTCAGAAAAATTATAAATGTCAGAAATGGACCCTCTACTAGAGACCTTCAGCCTCTCAACCCTTCTGCTCCACAGAATTCCCCTTCCACCACCAGCCCCCACCTATCTCTTGATTCCTAGATGAGGAGTGGCTTTACCAAATCTGAAGAATTGTCCTCACAGGACAATCCTCAGGTTTTTATACCAGGACTCCAGAGGTTGCATTGTTTCAGAGTCTCCAAGGAAAAGGACATAAGTAAGCTCCTAGATGGTGGGGAGAACTTTAGGGGAAAAGAGCTGGAACGCAACAAGAGGTGATACCTGCTATAGCGCTGTTACGGTTTGCATGTGAGGTGTCCCCAAAACCTCATGTGAGAGACAGTGCAAGAAGGGTTAGAGGAGAAATGATTGGGTTATAAGAGCCTTAACTCAATCAGTGAATGAATCCCCTGACAGGGGTTAATTGGAAGGTGGGGGTAGAAGAGGTGGGCATTAGGGGAGTGGCTTTGGGGTATATATTTTGTAGCTGACAAGAAATGGCTCTCTTTTTATGATGCCTCATCATCCTGTGAGCCACTTCCCCTTGCCACTCTTTACCGCCATGATGTCCTGCTTCACTTTGAGCCCCAAGGAATGAGCCAGCCACTTATGGATTGAGATCTCTGAAACCATGAGCCCCTAAATAAACCTTTCCTCCTCTACAGTTGTGCTGGTTGGGTCTTTTAGACACAGCAGTGAAAAAAAACCGACTCAAACAAGCCCTGGGGGCCTAAAGACTTGATGGACAGTGAGAGGACATCATGTGTGCAGAAAGAATCAGAGAAAACGAGACAGGCAGAGAGAGATTCTTAGTTCAGGCTTCCATAAGATATTGCCGTAGACTGATTGGCTTCCCACAATTCTGGAGGCTGGTTAAGTCTGAGGTCAGGGTGCCAGGGGAGCTGGGTTCTGGTGAGAACTCTCTTCTAGGTTGCAGAGAAGCAGATTCACTTTGTGTTCTTACATGACACAAAAAAACCCTCAAGCCTATGTCACAAGGGCACTAATCTCTAGCCTTATGACCAAATACCTCTTAAAGAGCTCACCTCCTGATACCATCAAGATGGCGCTTAAGGGCTGGGATTGTGGCTCAGCGGTAGAATATTTGCCTACCATGTGTGAGGACCTGGGTTTGATCCTCAGCACCACATATAAACAAATAAAATAAAGGTATTGTGTGCAATTATATCTAAAAAATAAATATTAAAAAAGATGGTGCTTATGATGTCAACATTTGGCGTTGAGGGAACACAAATATTATGCCCGTAATAAGTGGGGGTGAATTCAGTTCCAGGAGCTTGCACTGGTGTTTGTTTTTGGCTTTTTTTTTTTTTTTTTT
>NW_025999941.1:12065702-12477946 GCF_001458135.2 Marmota marmota marmota | reverse complement strand
TACTCTTTCCATTTTCAGAAATGTGTCATGCTCAACATTAATCTTGAAAAAAAAAAAAAAAAAAAAACACCTCCATCGTGAGGGTGGTTAAATTAGCACAAGAGTAGCGGATGCTTGTGATAAATCACACCATCTGATTTCAGTGGCTTCTACTCGTTCCCCCCTCAATGAGCATGTGCCTACTAAAGTCAGTATCATACACACCAGTCTCCATATCACACATGTAGTTTGAGTCTTCCTTCTGCCCATGCACTGTTAGGGGTCATAAAGAAGCTGCTATGTTAAGATGGTATTATTTTTCTAAGGGAGAAAGATGAAGTCAGACTATCTCCAGCACCAGAGCTTAGTCTTTCAACAAATATTCACCAGGTTCTAACTCGGTGCTTAGAGCTGTGGAGCTCTTCTAGACAAAAGGAATACAGAAACAACCAAGAAACAAGTCTTGGCCCATGGAGATAAAGGTCTTGAAACAGGGAGAGATTGAGACCTGTCATTTATTAAGGTTTCTAGGAAGAGTCATGAATACCAAAGCCGAAATGTACAGTATCAATATGCAGTGGGTGAGGTCAGTTCCCCACTAGGAGGGGGATGGACAGAGACTCCACTTGAATACAATTTTGTATAGTGCTGCTACCAACTAGTTGGATCAGTTGGCTTATCTCCAAAAGTGAGAAATAGGAAGCACGTTGGTTTACAGGTAAACCACGCTTTCTGGTCTACCTTTTATTACTAATGAAATGGCTATGAAAACCTCACTTTACCAGGTCCTCTGTGTTATGTCTCAGATTGTTCAAAACTCAAGAGGTCTCGGGAGGCAGGAGGATCACGAGTTCAAAGCCAGCCTTAGCCATGTGGCAAGGACCTAAGCAACTCAGTGAGACCCTGTCTCTAAATAAAATACAAAATAGGGCTGGGGATATGGCTCAGTTGTTGAGAGCCCCCCAGTTCAATTCCCAGTAACCCCCCCCCCCAAAAAAAAAACAAACTGAAGAGGATATGTTATATTTGGCTCAAAGACTCCAGCACAAGGCTGTTGGTTAAAAACAAAATATTTTCCTGGAACTTTTCCACATTTTTTGTATTGCAATAAATATTTTAGTGTCTACTACACTGCATTAACTGGGTAAGGCCCCCAAATGTAGACACCTTACCTTTTAGGGCTTAAAGAAAAACACAGACATAGGTAATAAAGTTATAATGAGTTATGGCATATATGTCTCATGTAAAATATAAGAAAATAGCATGAATTATCAAGAGCAATGTTAATTCTGATTTGCAAACAGAAGCAGATTCTCTGAGGAAATCTTATTTGATCCTGGCCTCAATCTGAATTAGGATCGGAGACTCTTAAGGTGTAAGTTGAATGAAGGGGGAAAAATGTCTACGCAATTCTGTGGTCCTCAAAAGCTAACAAATGTCATATACTGTATGAGTAAGCTTTTGCTGCATAAAAAAATCCAAAACAATGCTAAATATAGTGCTGAAACAAAGGTATTATTTCCCATGATTCTGTGAGTTAGTTTGATAGTTCTGGTCTTAATTGGCCTGGAAGGGGCCTATAAAGAACTCACTCATGGGGCCTTGCTGGGATGGCCGACAGCCAAGGACTTTGTCCCATGGCCTCTCCTCTACTAGGAGGCTGGCTCAGGCTTGTTCATATGAAGGCAGAAGGATTTTCAGCAATGAGAGCAGGCCAGCCCCAGTGAGCCCACACTTCAAGCCTCACTGTGTGTCCTGTTTGCTAATGCCCCATTGGCCAAAGCAAGTCACAAGACAAACCAGATTTCAGGAGTCGAGAAATAGATTCCACCTCTTGATGGGAAGAACAACAAAGTCACCTTGCAGAGGGATGTATGCCCCTGGGAACCAGACCAACGACCACAGCCATCTTTCCAAACAGTCTCTTTGTACTAAGCAACGTCACTTCTCCATATCCATGGTTCCACAACTGTGGATCTGACTGACTGCAAAATGAAAACGACTTCCCCAGGAAAAAAAAAAATTGCATCTGTATTGAACACATTAAGGACATTATAACATAGCATAATAATTCTTTATGCAGCATTTACATTATATGAGGTAAAATAGCTAGATAATTTAAATATGAAAGGAGCTGGGCACAGTGGTGCACACCTGTAATCCCAGCCGCTTGGGAGGCTGAGGCAGGAGGATCGAAAGTTCAAAGCCAGCCTCAGCAACTTGGCCAGCCCCTAAGCAACTTAGAAACCCTGAGTTGAAACCCCTAAGCAACTAGAAACCCTTTTTCTAAATAAAATATAAAATAGGGCTTGGATGTGGTTCAGTGGCCAAGTGCCCCAAGTTCAATCCCTGATATCTACCCCCCGCCACCAAAAAAAAATAAAAAAAGAATACGGGAAAGTACTCATAGGTTATATGCAATACTATGCCACCTGATATCAGGGATTAGAGCATCTTTGAATTTGGGCATCTGCAGGATTGCTGGAACCAATCGCCTACATATAGCAAGGAACACTTTTATATATAAAACCACATCCAAGTTGGGCACCATGGCACACGACTGTAATCCCAGAAATTTGGGAAGAAGAGGCTGAGGCAGGAGGATCGAGACTTCAAATCCCTGCCTCTAAATAAAATACTTTAAAAAGGGCTGGAGATGTGGCTCAGTGGTTAAGCAATGCTGGGTTCAAATCCCCAGTCCAAAAAAAAAACACCCCATACTCCAGGGTAATTTTTTTTTTTTTTAATTTGGAGCCAAGGCAAGAAGGAAAAAAGAATATGGAGAGAAAAAAAAAGTATTCTAAGTGGTGATTAACACACCATCCTCATCACGTCTACTCTCACAACTGTCACAAACTCAAGAACAACAATTTCCAAAAAAAATCCCTAAAATCAACCTAAAGGTCAAATGCTTTAAACATCAGTGAAGTCACCCCCAAAATAGGGAATTGGGAGAATCGCATGAGTAACTGCAGACCACTAATGCTAATCCTATTTACGATGGAAAAAAGGAAAATCCACGTTGGAGAAACTCTGGACAATGGAGCACCATGAGCTGTGTCCGCAGTTGACCTCTTACTGGGAAGGGTCACCACCCGGAGGCACTTGATGGACACCTGTGGAGTCTGTTGCAGAACTGAAAGGCTTTCCAGTGTCATGAAGGAAAGCCACACATTTGCTTCTGCTGGGCCCTGGGCAGGTGAGGCTGCACCTCAGTCCGAAGGTCAGGACACTGGGTCTTATCACAAACCTCCCCCTCGGACACCAAAGTCAATACCTAGAGGCCTCCCTCCCACCCAGAAGGTGAATTGATATTAAATTGAATCCTCCTTGTGCTGTTACAAAATAAGCCCTTAAAAAAACAATGAGCAAATGGAAAATAGAGTGTCTTTTATTGACTGTGATGTTTCCACTTAACTCGATTCCAGCAGGGGAGCTTCCAGGGTGGCCCGTGCGTGCGGTGCAAGGGCACAGCCACGGTCGATAATTCCGAGGAAATGGACGGCCTCGTCTGCCTAATGGATCTCTCCAATTTCCTCCATTGGAATCCAACGTGGGCTTAGTCACTCAACAGATTTTTCAACCGCTCTTCCAGGCAATGTTTCCTTCAAAGCAATTTGGTAAATGTCAGCTGAGCATCTGGCTTCCTTTCATGAAGGAGGCCTCTCATCAAAGTCACCTTCCGCATGGCACCAAGGTGGTGTTCTGCTTTTCTGTGTGAACCAGTGGTCATCTTTGATTTCCTGCATGGCTGGCTTTTTCCCCTCAGCATGGGAAATGCCCACGGTAGCAAAATGCACACTTCCACAAGGCGCATAGAATGTGCACACACACACACACACACATACACACACAGTTTATACGAGAAAAAAATAAAACATGCCCATGAGATACTCTATCACAAAAGAAGTTTCTATAGTTTCTCTTAAATACCCTCCTCTGTCTCTCATGCTGCTTTTAATACCATTTTAAATAAACTTTGCATTTTGGAATCATTTCAGGTGGTTAAAAACACTTCAAAGATAGTGCAGAGTTCCTATAGATCCTCGCCCAGCTGAGTTGCTCCTAAGGTCACCATAGTACCATGGTCTGTTTCGCAAAACTAGGAAGACAACTAAAAATTGCAGGCTTGTTTTGGATTTCACCAGCCACTCCCTCAGGTCCACTCCCCTGTTCCAAGATTCAACCCAAGGAAACATATTGCATTGAGTTCTCATGTCTCCTTAGTTTCCTCTGGTCTGTTTCTCAGTCTGTGTTTGTAAGAGCCTTGATATTTTTGAGGAGTACTGGTCTGGTGTTTTGTAGAGTGTCCTGCAATTTAGGTTAGTCTGATGGTTTCCTCATGGTTAGTGTTGGGTTATAGGTTTTAGAACGAGTACCACAGAGGTCAAGTTCATAACCATTTATTGCTGACCTTGCTTGAGCATGAACACGTGGCCCAGATATTGGCCACATTTCTCCTCCTCTCTCTCTCAAAACCCCCCAATCTTTTTTAAGCAGCAAAGACTGAAAATGTGGTGTCATAATCAGGTGGTATTTCTAAGTATTATGTTGCTCAAGATACTAAAATTTAAAGTGCCACTACTGTGTTAGGGTCCATGATAGTAGATTGAGAAAAATCAAGTTGTATAGAAGGGAGAAAGGAGGAGGAGGAAGAGGATATGAACTCATTTCAAAATTCTATATTTTGGGGCTGGGGATATGGCTCAAGTATTAGCACGCTCACCTAGCATGCGTGAGGCACTGGGTTCGATCCTCAGTACCATGTAAAAATAAAATAAAGATACTATGTCCACCTAAAGCTAGAAAATAAATATCTTTTTTTAAAAAAAATATATATTTTGGCCCAAGTTCTCTTATTTAAGGGGAAAAAATCTTTGAGCAGGGCATGATGGTGTAAGCCTTTAATCCTAGGGGCTCCCAAGGCTGAGGGAAGAGGATCCTAACTTCAAAGCCAGCCTCAGTATCTTAGCAAGGGCCTAAGTAAAATTAGTGAGATCCTGTCTCTGAATACAATATTTAAAAAGGCTGGGGATGTAGCTCAGTGGCTGAGAGCTCCTGGGTTCAATCCCTGGTAACCAAAAAAAAAAATTTTTGAAATCAGATTCTAATCTATTTGGGCCAACTGGTCAGTGTTGGCCTTATAGGATCCAGTCTGAGGACCCTTTATTAGTTATAAGCAAAGCAAGCTGATACCCATTTCCAAACTCTAGATATTTTACACTGAAATCAGCAATTGCCAACTTTAAGTTTACATTTCAGAAGAACTGAGAATATAGTTCTGTGTAACTAGTTCAACTAAATCTTGAAAAAGAAAAAATAAACAAAAAAGGGGAGTTTAATCTTTAAAAACTATTACTGATGTAGCTCTAGCACATAAATAATGTTCCTTATATATTCTTCATGGTAGCAAAATCCGCACTGCACTAAGGGGGCGAGTTTCTCAAAGTGCGAGGCCCTGCTGAGCTGTGCTGGTGCCCCTTGGGAGAAATCCAGAGTTTCAGGTCCCACCCATCTCAGCCCTCTAGAATCAGAAGCTGCATTTCAACTAGATCCCTCAGGTGACCCATAGACATATTAAAGTTTGAGAAGCACTGCTCTTTAGAAACGTGAAACACTGGATGCAAAAGAAAAGCACTGAGCTCATGAAAAATATATGCCTGTAGTCCCCCATCTTCAAGCTGATGTTAACATACATAAGTTTCAAGAAGACAGTTTGCTAAAGGAATTGGCGGTTTTAGTCTCTGAATTATGCTATCTGATTTCGTTTGCAAAGGCAAAATTATTCTCTTGAACAAATCTGCTAATCAGGTGTATCTTGAGGTAGCCAAAGCACATAGATGTGTCATTTTAGCATAATCTTCCTTTGAAAAAAGACGAGTAGGAAGAAAAGATCCACAAGAGCAGATATACAAAGACTAATGCCCGTTTTGAATTTTCATCTTGTAACTGAGAGATAAGGGGAAGTGTCTAGTCCCCATGGTTTGGGACAAATCCTTTCCCCACTGTGCCCTGGTGTTTCTTTGCATTCCTAACAGGTCTCCCAAAAGGCTGACTTTGTTTTTAGTTCTTACACGAGGATGGAATTTAAAACATGCTTTCTGCAGCGCAAATACAGTGGTTACATTTTTCCTGGTTGCGTGTTAATAAAATAAACAAGACACACACTGAATCAGATGAGGCTACTTAAGTATTTCTACATACCTTTACTGTAACTTTGATCTAAAAGAAAGAAAGGAAGGAACACGTCCTAGAAATAGTTGTAGTTGAAAGGAGACTGAGGTAGGAGGAAAGACTTGCTACAATTTGGGGTGAGGAATCTGTAGGTAGGAGGATGAGTCAGGGACAAGGAACTATCACTGACAGTCCAGAACTGTCAGCAGCTGGAAATGCCAAAACGTGCGGACATGAGATAAGAACAAAGGGAGGAGGGAAACTTCTGGAAACAAAGTGGGATTCATGTCCAGCTCTGCCCCTCTATCGCCATGTAACATTGGGCAAGGTACTCAGCCTCTCTGTAGCCTCATTTCCTTTTCTGCAAAATGTGGTAATAACAGTAGAGACTTCAGAGGACTGTGGGAAGATTTTCATGACACAATACCTGTCAAACATACACTTTAAAAAGTTAGCCCTAATATCCAGAGTATACAAAGAACTCAAAAAATTAGACAATAAGAGAACAAACAACCCAATCAACAAATGGGCCAAGGACCTGAACAGACACTTCTCAGAGGAGGACATACAGTCAATCAACAAGTACATGAAAAAATGCTCACCATCTCTAGCTGTCAGAGAAATGCAAATCAAAACCACCCTAAGATACCATCTCACTCCAGTAAGATTGGCAGCCATTATGAAGTCAAACAACAACAAGTGCTGGCGAGGATGTGGGGAAAAGGGTACACTTGTACATTGCTGGTGGGACTGCAGATTGGTGCAGCCAATTTGGAAAGCAGTATGGAGATTTCTTGGAAAGCTGGGAATGGAGCCACCATTTGACCCAGCTATTCCCCTTCTTGGTCTATTCCCTAAAGACCTAAAAAGAGCATGCTACAGGGACACTGCTACATCGATGTTCATAGCAGCACAGTTCACAATAGCAAGACTGTGGAACCAACCTAGATGCCCTTCAATAGACGAATGGATAAAAAAAATGTGGCATTTATACACAATGGAGTATTACTCTGCATTAAAAAATGACAAAATCATAGAATTTACAGGGAAATGGATGGCATTAGAGCAGATTATGCTAAGTGAAGCTAGCCAATCCCTAAAAAACAAATGCCAAATGTCTTCTTTGATATAAGGAGAGTAACTAAGAACAGAGTAGGGACGAAGAGCAGGAGAAGAAGATTAACATTTAACAGGGATGAGAGGTGGGAGGGAAAGGGAGAGAGAAGGGAAATTGCATGGTAATGGAAGGAGACCCTCAGGGTTATACAGTGGAGGGGGTAGAGAGAGAGGAGGGGAGGGGAGGGGAGAGGGTGGGGAGGGGGATGGTGGAGGATGGGAAAGGCAGCGGAGCACAACAGACACTAGTATGGCAATATGTAAATCAATGGATGTGTAACTGATGTGATTCTGCAATCTGTGTATGGGGTGAAGGTGGGAGTTCATAACCCACTTGAATCAAAGTGTGGAATATGATATGTCAAGAAATTTGTAATGTTTCGAACAACCAACAATAAAAAATTTTAAAAAAAGTTAGCTATTATCACCTTTATTAGCATTATATAAAAATGTATACAATTTTGCATCATGCCAGACATACAAGTATTCAATAAGTAATGGCTATTATTATGGTGATGTTGGTAGTAACTGCCTTCCTTGGGTTCCAGGATTTCAAATATCCAAAAATGATAGAATAAATTTTTGTGCTGGACTCAGTCTCTCTGGCTCCCATCCTCACATGAGTCAAAGAAGGGTGGCTTGAAATTTTTCCTTGGGGGTTCCTCCCCATGCAGAGGGGAAGGTCCCTTGAACATTTGAGCCTGACATGATGTGTAAGGCCAATTAGATTTGGAAGAAGAATCCAGCCCCCAGGCTGCGATGCAATGTTTTTCAAAGAGACATAACAAAGGTCACCCTAGAGACATCTCTCCGTAACAGATGATGCTTGTAGGCATCAGAGAAGCCAAAAATGGACCTCAGCTTGAATATCCTGCCAACATCCTGCATTTTGACAGCTACAATTCTTCCTTTTTCAATTTCAATTCTTATTGATTTTCAAGATCCTCATTTGGGAGATGTATGCCATCATTGGACTACAGTGTTTAGCAATTTATCTGTGCCTGCTTTTATATGCTAGATTGATCCTTTTGTACTGAAGCTGCAGGCGGGGGGCACCAGGGTTGTGACTTAGCTGGCAAGCCACGATGGCACCTATTAGTCAGAGACATTTCCTCCACTCACCTGAAGAAAAAACTTTCAAGTGAGCCTAGCACCAGGCGAAGTTCACCTTTGGTAAGGAAGGAGTGGCAGGTGACAAAGAGCTGCTGATACGGGTCTGATAGGGGTCTAGGAGATCAGGGATGGGTCCTTGTTCCACGGATGTTGAAGATTAAACACCGAAAAAAGCCAGCAGCAGACTTGACCAAAGAGAAGTGGGCCCAGAGCTGGGTGCTAGCTGTTAGCACCCCATTATCTTTTCTTTGCTAACCAGCCCTCATCTTCTCAACCCCCATCATTCATTACCTACACCGACCCCCAGACCTTTGCCCCCCTGCCTCAATTTGTCAGTTTGTCAAGGAATGTGACATATCCTGTCCCCTCAGGTCAGGCCTGGCTGCAGACAGACTGCTGTTTGGCAAAGAAAGCATGTGGGGAGTCTGTACAGTGGGCTCATTTATTGAATTGTCCTCACCATCCTCAGCTAGCTGTCCCCTTACACTATTTCAGAGAACAAAGCATAAATTAGGAATAAGTTGAATCTGAGAATGTTGATGGCAACAGACATCACTCTGTATTTCTCTTCAGAAGGCCCAGATTTCTCTCGGGGAAGTCAGGGAGAAAAGCCACATCATGTGGTGAAATGCTTGCTTAGTTCTGGTGATGGGTAAGAATTAGACAGGAATGCAGTCTTTTGCTTTACTGTTTTTCTTATGTGCAAATCAACAACTGGAAGATATCTTCAGAAACATGGAGAAGGCAAACAAAAGGAATTTGGAGAAGAATCAATTTCTTATTGGCCATTTTTTTTCTCCCAGAAAGAAATTCTAGCATAAACAGTGGAATTTACTTGCACTAAATGAAAGCTTGGTGAGCATATTGTAAGAAAAGTGCCTGAATATTTAGGGATTATAAAACGCAACCAAAAGGCATTTAGGGATTAAAATCATTACTTCTTGTATCCCCTTACCCTAATTTCAACTGATACATCTATAGTGACTGCAAAAATTGCATTTTCTTTTTGCCGTTAGTGGTGTTTGTTCATGTCAACACACTTTCTCATCCTTGTTTCTGATTCTCCTAGAAATGCATAAATAAATAGCATTTGGAAAGTATAACAACAATCCATTGTTTATTAGAAATTTCAAGTTAACTGAGCTGTTGGGACCTACTTATATAAAAAAAAATCATTTGTTTATCCCAGTGGCTCAGGAGGCTGAGGCAGGAGGATCTTGAGTTCAAAACCAGCCTCAACAAAAAGCAAGGTGCTAAGCAACTCAGTGAGACCCTGTCTCTTAAAAAAAATAGGCCTGGGGATATGGCTCAGTGGGGTTAAGTATCCTTGAGTTCAATCCCAGATACCCCCCCACCAATCATTTATCTGAAGTTCAAAATTTAACCTCGCATATTTGAAACAGTCTAAAGTTATTCACTACTTACTGGAAATTCAACTATGACTGGGCACCTTCTATTTCATCCAGCACACTTATATTGAAGCCACCCTTGCTCACTTGGTGGCACCCTTATTGAATTTCCCTCATGAAATGTAGCAGCTGTTCTTTCATTCCATCAAGCGGCCATTATCAAATACCATGGTCATGCCAATTTTCTGGGAGTTTGGGATAAACTACATTATTCTAAACTAGTTTTTATGGAGAGTCCTTATCCTGCCTGACCTTGGTGATGACAGGTGGGCTTCCCTCACCAAAAGAAGAACAGCACCCTTTAGAAAAGCCTCCAGCAAGAGATGAGACAACCACTGGTGTGGGGAATGCACATCCTATTATGGTGTCTACAGATGGTGGCTACGCTAGGCTATCCTGGGATACTTCCATTGCCATGTGAAGGATGCTTGGATCCCGAGAAGGGTCTCCTTCCATAACCCAAACCCAGCCACTGAAAGAGACTGTGAAACCGAGCAGGACAGAAGAAATGAGGGAAGTGACTTTCACTGAGAATTCACCTCTGCTCCTGCACTACTCTGGGTGACCACGCCACTCAAAAGTGACCCATCCATTTTCTGTGCAGTTCAGCGTTGGTGGAAGTATGGAAAGCTTGTGAGTGAGCGCATGCCCATGTGCATGTGTTCTTAGGGCAGTTAATGTCTTGAAAATCCCAACCTCTTCTCTACTCCTTTCTAAAGTCCTTGAAGGGCCTGGAAATTATACAATGATATGTCAATTTTCTCAGCTTCTTTCATTCCAAAGCATTTCATAATCTGCACATGTACATCTAGAGGGCATCCTGAGACCAGTTCCCTTCAGTCTTGGGCCTGGAGAAACTGGCTGGTGGGTATTTATTTTCTTGACCTTCGGCCTCACCCAGGTAGCCTCTCACAGGACAGTGGCATTTATATTCACTTAGTAGAAGATTCTAACAATGCATATGGGGAACAGGACTGCTTATGGGCAGAAATTTGAAAAGTTTCTATATATTCTTTATGCAGCATAAATGACCCGTTTTGCAAATAACTCTGGGACTTTAGGCCAGCATAAATGACCCGTTTTGCAAATAACTCTGGGACCTTGCTCTGCATGTCCAGTTAGGAAGGCAGAGTTTTAACTTTCCCCAATCAGCACTAAGTTTCCCAGTAGCTGGGAGCAAGAGTAGTAGGGAAGAAAAAAGAAATCGATTTAGAAGTGGATTTAGACTTGAAAGATTCAAAGTGATGTACCTCAAGTTTTGTGAAATTAAATTGTCCTGAAATGTGAAATTATAGAGCTTGAAAAAAAAACACTCATGTAGATCAAGTCCAGTTAAATGGAAAAGCTGCATAGTACCTCTTCTATTCCTGTATAATTGATTCTTTTATGAATTTTTTGACTGATGTGCAAACGAATACTAACACACAATGCTATCGCAATACTCACTTTATGGGTTTTGGGTGTTTTCCCATCTTTCTTTCAGAGTTTAAAAATAACTTTTGAAATAATCACCGATCTCCCTGGGTGCAGTGGCACATGCTGTAATCTCAACAGCTCGGGAGGCTGAGACAGGAGGATCACGAGTGTGCAAAGCCAGCCTCAGCAACTCCGTGAAGATTTAAGCCACTTAGCAAGACCCCTGTCTCTAAATAAAATATATTTTAAAAATGGGGGGGCTGGGGATGTGGCTCAAGTGGTAGTGCGCTCGCCTGGCATGCGCGGGGCACTGGGTTTGATCCTCAGCACCACATAAAAATAAAATAAAGATGTTGTGTTTATCGAAAACTAAAAAAAATAAATATTAAAAAAAATTCAAAAAAATAATGGGGGCCAGGAATGTGGCACAGTAGTTAAGTGTCTCTGGGTTCAATCTCAGGTACCAAAAAAAATAAAAACAACAAAAAAATCATTAGTCTCATGTTTTAAGTAAGGAAATACATGAATAAATGAACAAAATTTCCATTGCTACAGATACAGCAGACAATATAAACCCTAGGCTTTCTGGCCTAAAACCTTTGTATTATTAGAGGCCCTCTTCCCAGATGCTATCACAGATACTTGGTAAATAAGAATAGACATGTTCCTATCTCAGAGAGCTTAGCATGATACCACTCAACACATATGAAGAAGCCCATTTAGTTCAGAATTATGAGATATGCATAAGACCTCACATACCTTCAAAGTATGGAACAAGCAGCATACATATCATTCAATCTATTCAGCATATACCAAACCCTGAATTCCTAGAGGCCACTTTGAAAAGTGAAAGAAGAGAAAGGAGGAAATAAGGGACCCAAGGAGTGATCCAGGGAAATCACATCCAAATGGGATGGGGTAGGAAACAGTTAACCACAGACAATATTTAACAGTCAGATACACTGACAAGATGGGGACGTCATGCCCTTCCTCTTGCCTTTTTAGGTTTCACTTATTGGGGTTCAGACACCTCCCTCCAGTCTCACCTCCAAGGTACAGATGCTTCAGGCCACCCCCACCCAAAGGCATGTGGCTCCCTCCACGTCAAGGATTCCTTTCTCACACCACAGGCTTTTTCTTCTTATATTGAACGCATCAGTCCTCCTAAAACAGCAGACCCCCCCGCCCCCGAGGTTGAAATGCATTTCAGATTCACCATGGTGGCTCCCAACACATCCTCCACACTTTCTAGTGTCTATTTGGCCCTCAAAAAATCTTCACAGAAGGGAGATTTAATTAAGTTTTCCTATTCATAATTTACCACCATGGGTAAATAAATCAGACCCTATTTGAGCAAGATTGATTTTTTTATATACACTGACAAAAACAAACAACAACAACAACAAAAAACCCACCCTGCTCTAATAAGCTGAATACGCAAATTGAGTATTCATCAAGGAAAGAAACGAGTTTGATTCAGAGGAGAGAAGCTGAGAGGTAAACAGGAAAATGCCCTCTAGGGACCATTCTATGTTCCTACCCATGATGCGTTTCCCATTCTAATGTGGAATTGATTGAAACCGTTCTGTCTGGGGTGCCCGCGGACAGCCTTGCCCATTGAACCTTCAAGATGGCTTCCATCTCTTCACCTGTCACTGTGCTTCACTGAAGGGGGAGCAGAGGGAAACCAGGGTGGGGGAGTTCACCCTGGGTGCCACCTAGCTATCAAAACAGAGAATGTCAGAAGGCAGAGAAGATACACAGGTATGTATCTGAAATGTACATTAAAAACAAATCAATAGGGTTCTTGGGTTGGGGATATAGCTCAGTTGGTAGAATGTTTGCCTCCCATGCACAAGGTCCTGGGTTCAAACCCTGGCATACACACACACACAAAAAAAAAAAAACCACAACCCAACAGGGCTCTCTATAATTTGTATGACTTTTTTAAGGAGAAATATAATTTACCAAAGGAAAACCATGGGAAACATCATCCATCTTCTGTGGTACTTGCCAAAAGATGACCTTGGCCAACAATGAAGGTGTTCTGCAGGGTGCCAAGTACACTGCCAATATCTAAATGAAAGTTTCCTCAAGCAATGGGGAATAAGGTGAAGGGCAGTGATCCGTTTATGGTTCTCATTTGTTTCTTGCAGATTCTTAATCACCAAAACTCCGGAATTTTCTGTAGAGATCAACATGAATGTGTTGTAATTGTAATATAAGAAAAAAAAATGAATTTCTTGTATTGCTAAAGAAAGCTAAGATTGTGATGATTGTGCACTTGAAGGGACTCTAATGAGTAAACAAACTGGGTTACATCCATTCAATGGAATGCCATTTAGAGGAAGGAAAAGAGGAAGAGGAGAAAGGAAAAGAAATGAGCCTTTGAGCCATAAAAAGACATAGAAGAATTATAAATGTGTATTTCTGAGTGAAGAAACAAATCTGGTTTGAAAAGACCAGTGTTTGCTAGGGGTTTGGCAGAAGGAGAAAAGTTGGGGTGAGTAGGTGGAACACAGAATTCTTGAAGCAGTGAGACTATTTGGTATGATATTATAATGGTGAATATAGATGCCATTTTACATTTTAAACTCCACAAAATATATAATACAAAGAATGAACCCCAATATAAACTATGGACTTTCTGTGTCAATCTCAGTTAATCAGCTACAGCAAATGCTGTCATTTGGGAAATGTTAAGAAAAGGGGACCCTGGGGTGGGCTGGGGGATCTGTGACAGCATATGCAGGAAACATGTACTTTCTGGCCAGATTTCTGTATATTTAAACTGCTCAAGAACAGTCCATTAATTTTAAGTAACTGTACAAGAAAAAATATGTGATTTACTAGATCAAACATTTTTAAGAAATCAAAATAAGTATCATGGATATTCACCTACTTTGGAAGGGAAATGGTGGAAGGGCTTGGTCTATGGTATATTTTTTATTCTATTATTCATGGTAGGTAGTGTGGATTTTGAGAGGTACAAAGGCTAATGCTTAAAAAGGTCCAAAAAGACAAAAACAAAGGAATATGAGAGCCAGCAGCCCCAGGTCATCTCATGGCAACCAGAGAGCTCTGAGGTAGGGAGGTAATTAGCCCCAAGGAAGAGCACAAAGAACCTGACGAAAGGTCACAGTCAAAACTGGAAGAATTACAGGGAAAAGAAAAATATTCATTGAAAGTGTAACACTGTAAAGAACTCAGAGAAATGTTTTTGAATTTCAACATGGGGTCATGAAGCTGGACAGCCTTGTGCAGTCAAAGGACATTATTTGAAGTTCTCATTGTCTTTCAAGACCATAAAGTAGGGAACTATGGCAGGCTGAAACAACAACTTTGCAAAACTTTCTAATGTTATCTCACTCTGTGATCTTCTCTCACCCATTCTCTTATTTTGTCTTCAGTGGGAAGATTTTTTTTTTTTTTTCACATTCAGATGGTTTTCAGACACACTCTTGTTTAGAAGATAAGGGCAATCTGAGGTGTGGCTCAGTGGTAGAGCACTTACCCAGCACATATGAGGCACTGGGTTTGATCCTTAGGATCACATAAAAAAATAAATAAATAAAATCATGGTAATAATAAAAAACTGAGTCCAGGCTTTAAAAAAATAAAAAGAAGCCGGGCACAGTGGCACATCACTGTAATCCCAGAGGCTCGAGAGCCTGAGCCAGGAGGATTGCAAGTTCAAAGCCAGCCTCAGCAACAGTGAGGTGTTAAGTAACTCAAGAGATCCTGTCTCTAAATAAAATACAAAATAGGGCTGGGGATGGGGCTCAGTGGTCGAGCGCCCCCGAGTTCAATCCCCAGTACCTAAATAAGTAAATAAACAATAAAAAGAAAATGATAAGGGCAATAAGATGAACTAAAACCATTCTGGCTTTGTTCCTTCTCCAATTTTATTTCCACTCTATGCAATGATGTCAGACAACCAATAAAGAGGAAATGAATAGCAAAACTTAGAGGTGGTTCTGCTACCCTCTATATTATCTCAGGTGTCCACAAAAATCTTCCTTAAAGAAAAAAAAATAAGAATGAATACTTTCTATTGAGACTGAAAGATATTTTTTCTCTCCTGAAGGACAATGAGACGGAGTTTATGATAGAATGTTAGTCAAATTTATAGATTCCAATGTTTGCTTCTTACCCAATGGATAAAGATTTGAGCTCCCAGGTTGTGAAAGGAATGGAGTAAAAATAAGGAAAACCTTGTGCTTTTCTGCAACATTCCATATTATCTCACATACCTTATACTCTTTCTGGGACAGCAACAAAATGAACATTAAAAGGATCACTAGAGCCTACTCTGTTTATTCCTCCTAAAGAAGGAGAAGTCAGTACTGGAGACTTATGGACATTCAATAGTCTTCTTCAAACTTGGGATTGCTACTCATTATGAGGTACATGGAATCAATTTAGTAGAATTTAGCACAGTATTCTGGATGGCCTAAGGAGTGTTTAGTTTGGTACTGGTCCCTATGTTTGCTTAAAGTATTGTTAAAATAACTGACATTAATTTTTAAAATTTGACCATCTATAATGTGGATATTATTTCAGAAGACTGTCACAGTAGAAAACAAAATTTAAGAACGGAGTTCTGAATGCAATGGGAGGTAGACTGTAGTCACCAGAAGTGGATGAGAAGAGTAAATTTGGTTCCTTCAGCCCATGTCATACATCTTGGATGCAGTAGCCCACTCTACCCCAACACCTGGTTGGGGGAGGGTATCTATGTGTGGGAAGGTACCTTGCAGGGGAAGTGATTCCTGTGTCACTTTATTCATGATAAAAAGGAAAAATTTTCAAGCAACATGTTCTGAGCCTACCTAGCTCATCCTGTGGTGTGCTTAGTGTTTGATATATTCCATTTTACCATGGGCAAGGAGATACTAAGAGCCTGAACATCCAAGACTGGAATCCAGAACTACCTGATAAAACCTTTTTTTGTTGATGTTGCCAGGGATTGAACTGAGAGGTGCTTAACCACTGAGCCCTATCTCCAGCCCGTTTTTGTATTTTGTTTAAAGACTGGGTCTCACTGAGTTGCTTAGGGCCTCACTAAACTACTGAGGCTCGCTTTAAACTCATGCTCCTCCTGCCTCAGCCTCCCAAGCTGTTGGGATTATAGGCATGTACCACCACCCGGCACTGATACAAATGCTGAAGGCATGACTGGAATGTCCCTGGGGAACGGCTTCATGGAGTATTATTTTGAATGGGGGAGCAGGGGTTTTGGCTCAGTGGTAGAGCACTTGCCTAGCATACGTGAGGCACTGGGTTCAATCCCCGGCACCACATAAAGATAAATGAGTAAAACGGATGCTTTTGTACTGTGCTGAGAGACTTAAAGGCTGGATATTAAAAACAATGGACTTTTCCATCCTCAGTGTCCAGAGATCTTTGAAGCTTTGAACACAGAACTGAGAGGTGAAGGAGGTTTCAAAAAACAAACAAACAAACAAAAAAACACCTTATTTTGGGTTAGACTTACAGTGGTCTTTTTAAAAATGTGTTTTTTTTTATTTCTTCTTTTTAGTTATACATGATGGTAGAATGCTTTTGACATATTATACATACATAGAGTATAACTTCCCATTCTTGTGGTTGTACCTGATGTGGAGTTTCACTTGTCGTGTGTTCATATATCAACATGGGAAAGTTCTGTCCCATTCACTCCACTGTCTTTCCTACTTGCATCCCCCCTCCCTTCCCTTCATTCCCCTTTGTCTAATCCATTGAACTTCTACTCTTCCCTCTCCAACCCTTATTATTTGTTAGCATCCACATATCAGAACGTTCAGCCTTTGGTTTTGGGGGGATTGGCTTATTTCACTTAGCATGATAGTCTCCGATTCCATTCATTTACCAGCCAATGCCACAATTTCATTCTGCATTAATATTCCATTGCCTATGTGTTATAGCACATCCTTGACCCTGACCTGTCACATTTACAAAGGTTCACAGGCAGAACGTAGGAGGGTAGAAACTGAAGAAATTTCCAGAAAAATAACAATTATTGAGCACTTATATGTTGAGTATTGTTCAAAGGGCTTTATAATTATTACGAGTCTCAGGAAATTATTTTTCACTACTTACAGAGGAACATTACTACCCCATTCCAATTTTCATTTTTAGGAACCACAATAAAAAGAAACTATTCTCACATCTAATACAAGAGAACTCTAGAGTTCATACAGGTGTAGACAAACCAGAATATTAGAATCTGTTCTGACAGGAAGGGAGAATGTCCCAGTGGGTTTATTTTTCAAGTTGGATGGTAACCCTTTCATGTGGAAAGCAACAGAAATCTCAGCAAAGAGCAGAATGAAGACTGAGAATCCTCCTTGAAAATGATTCATTATGCAACTTACACAAACCCCAGGAGATGTGTCTGACTGGACATTTACCTTATTAAGATGTAAGTTTGAAGGTAATTATTAAGTAGGGAAAATAGAGATGTTCTTAACCCGCACCTTCATTTTTCAGTTTTTCTCCCTTTAATGTTATTTGCACACCATTCTGTTGACATAGTTTTGCATATGAACTTCCTGTTTTCAATCTGAGTACAAAGCATTGTTGTTCTGCAGATGACTGACTCGGCAAGCACTTGAGAACTCACTGGAGACATCTACTCTCCAACCGTAAGAGACCAAGCAAATAGACTGAGGTCTGTCTATATAATACAAAGGCGTGGGAACAATGACAATGTCCTTGGAAATTATATTATACAATCTTAAGAAAAAGTTAGAATACTCCTACTTCCAGATTTCAAAATGGTAGGAGAGAAAATCTTTGCCACCTGCTCCTCAGACAGAGCATTAATCTCCAGGACATATAAAGAACTCAAAACACTTAACATCAAAGAAATAACCCAATCCATAAGTGGGCAAAGGAACTGAACAGGCACTTCGCAGAAAAAGAAATACAAATGGTCAACAAATATGCGAAAAAAATGTTTGATGTCTCTAGCAACTAGAGAAATGCAAATTTAAACTAGACTGAGATTCCATCTCACTCTTGTCAGAATGGCAATCATCAAGAATACAAGCAACAATAAATGCTGGCGAGGATGTGGAGGAAAAATGATACACTCATACGTTGCTGGCGGGACTGTAAATTAGTACAACCACTCTGGAAAGCAGTATGGGGTTTCCTCAGAAAACCTGGAATGGAACCACCATTCCCCCCCATTTAAATCCAAATAAAATCACTGGATCTGTAATCCAGGAGCCTTAATTGGGAGATTTACTCTTAAGAAATGATTCCTCCCCATCTTCAAAAGTGGTTCTCATCTGCCCATGGTTACAGCATGGTGAGTCCCAGCCTCATGTTACTGGTTACCAATAATGGCTAGAGTGCAACATATTCTGATTTTCCTTGAAAATGCCCAGTTTTCAAAAAAAAAAAAAAACTACGTCAACAGAATGGTGTGCAATGGTTATATATGATCCCTAAAAGAGACACCAAATAAGCCTCCTCAAGTGGAGCACAAAGGAGTTTTAGCAGCTGTAGGAATGGCCTCTGGCTTGGCATCTCTCTAAACAGTTCCACAACAGAGGCCTTGGATGATGTGTCATTATGGAACGTGGCGACTACGAACTCTAGACACAGTGCTTCACGTTCCTGAAATTGTTTGAGTTTCACCATACATGGGTGGCTCTCATTCATTCGATGAGTGGGAAGCTTTTTGACTCCAACCATTCTCTTGACACACAGCAGCTCATTATCCAACCATCAAATCCTGATACTATTCAGAATTAGTACAGACTTCACAGGTTAAGGCAATGCTGGTTAACCTTCACTATAAGTTAAGGACTCAGTACTAGCCAACTGTCCTCATTTCAGATGTCAGTCACAGGTGGGGTACCCAGGCTACTCACAGTTCTTCCCAGACAACTAGAAATGCAGGGGTTCCCACAATTATTCCTTGCTGGCCCCATAATTCACTCGAGTCACTAGGATACAACTTTAGAATGTTCTAGATGCATGGGGCAAGTTACAGGGCAGTGGTGGGCAGATGTCACTCTTTAGGCACACCATTTTCCTTGTACTTCAAAATGTCCACTGCCTTGAAAGCTCTCTGAACCACACCACTTAATTTTTCAAGGTTTTATTATACAAGTGTGATTGATAAAACCATTGGCCATTGGTGATTAAACTCTTCTTCTAGGGTCTGTCTCCTCTAGAAGTTGGGGGAAAGTGGGGCTGAAAGTTCTGCCTTCTGATCCTACGGTTGCTCCTCCGGGTGCCTCACTGTGGGTCCACCAAGAGTCACCTTAAGCCAGGTATAGTGCCTGTAATCCCAGCAGCTCAGGAGGCTGAAGCAGGAGGATCATGAGTTCAAAGCCAGCCTCAGAAATGGTGAGGCCCTAAGCAACTCAGTGAGACCCTGTCTCTAAATAAAATGCAAAATAGAACTGAGAATGTGGCTCAGTGGTTGAGTGCCCCCCCCCCGAGTTCAATCTCTGATATACCACCCCCCTCCAAAGAAAAGAGTCACCTCAATAGCATAAACTCTTAATATGGCTGAAACGGGTACATTAGGAATCAAATAACTTATCGCTCAGGAAATGCCAAGGGTACTCTGTCCCAGGAACTGGGGATAAAGAGTAAATATAATTTTATTGAACTATACTATGCTTAACAGGGATTTTTTTTTTCTTTTGTAATTGACACTAGTAGATACAAAGAACTTGGCTGCTCTTAACCAATAGCTGTCCTTGAGATTGTCCCTGGTCTCCTAAGAGCTGGAAGGGGACCTGGATTCTTTACTGAAGAACCCAGATGGCTTGTCAGTGGGCTCCTTCTGAGGGTGCAGCAGACAGACCCTTTTGTTGCTGTTAGCATGTTGACTGCAACTGTAGTTATCTGGTGACAGGATGAAATTACATACAGCAGTTTATTTTCATACCTCCTGCACGGTACTCATTTTCTAGAGTAAACCACTCTTGCAAGGAGTATGTAATTTTGATACCTGTTTAATTCCAACCCTTCTCTCTTGTATGACAGAGATTTCTCACCCTTTTTTTTTGAAATACCAAGCAGCCCTCAACTGAGTTTCTCCTCCCTACTGCTATAGACAGTTTCTGCCTGAAATATTTAGGGAAACATTCTCCAAAAGATGTTAATTTAACTGAGATTGCTTCTTGTATGCATGTGTACACATGCACGCACACACACACAAACACACACTTTATCCATTCTTCGACACAAAGAAGAAACTCATTCAATATTTCAATATTTTTATTTCCCAGTTTATTAAATATTTACATAGCATCCTCCTTTACACAGCAAACAGACTTAAGCATATCCCAAACTTATAATATATAGATTGTTTTTGAGAGAAATCTAAACATAGAATTGATCCACAGTGATCTTCTTCTGACTTGAAGTAGCCTGCTATACACACGAAGGCACCACAGTTTCTAATCTACCATTGGTTTCTTTTATAAATGATCCTCAAAGATCCATAAAATCTAGCTTAGTGGAAAATTCAGCAAAATTCTCAGTATCCAGGTCTATGACTGGGTCTTAGACCTGAAGTAGAATACCAGGACAGAATATCCAGTAAATATGTCTGTGTGTGTGTGTGTGTGTGTGTGTCTCTCTCTCTCTCTCTCTCTCTCTCTCTCTCACACACACACACACACACACACACACTTTCCTTTTACTGACTACACTTAAAATCAAAAGCTCAACCCAGTTTAAAAAAAAAATCCTGATCTAGAATACCCACATCTACTTCCAATACAAATGACTAACAGCCTATTTCTCTTTTGTCCTTTCTTTGAAACAGTGCTACTGGGAAGAAAAATATGCTCAGAAATCTCCATAATCAGGGAGCTGATTGGACAAGTTGCTCTGTGTTCCTGTCTCTTTCTGGCAAATAGCACCCCCACCCCCTTCAACTGCATCTGTGGGAATGCCCATAAGGAAACTCTTTTTTGGAAAAAAAAAAATCAGCCCCAACTTATTGAGATTCTAAAAAGGCGCTCTTTTCCTTTTTGGCATGCCCTGCCTATCAACCATCTGAACCAAATAAGTAAAATGTATAGAGTGTGCTAAGGAACGTGAAGAGGAAAGGCGGCCCATGTTGGTGTAAACCAGATCCAAAGTGGGGCCTCTTGTGATTCGGTCTCTGCACTGGATTCTGGCTGCGAGACAGATCCATCAGCAAAAAGCACCTGAATACTTTTAGCCTCTCATTCCTCAAAGAGCAACAGTGGAATCCTAATTGACAACACAAAATCGTCCCTAAAAATCCTCTTTCTTTTTCTCTCCATTCATAAACCCCACAACTACTCCAGGACCTCCCCCCAAATCCCTTTCACTTTTCCATCAGCCATTCTCTCCAATCTCTAAGCCACATAATAGAGACAAGAAAGAGACTGGTGGATCCATATCTAAATAAACACAAACAGATATGCAAAATAGGCCTGTGTCCACGTGTGAATGACACATTCATGTGCATATATTATATATATATATATATATATATATATATATATAGAATTACAGTCATTCATTCCTCACCTTCTGCATCCCAAAAACCTACAAAATGAAATCAATAAAGAAGAAGCTCAGATTGGAGAGAAGAGAAACCGAGCCACCGGAGACAAAAGTCTCCTTACAGGACTGGGGAAGGGTAAAATAAAATAAAATAAAAAATAAAAACAAAACAAAACCCCACTCCTAGGTTGATACATGGGCACTCCCATTATTTACTCATTCTTTTTCCTAGGGGTTCTCAAGCTACCGCCATCACATCAATCTCCTCTCTCCATGACATTGTGGTTTATGTTGAATTTCTACTTCAACTCACTTTTCAAAGCTCAACCATTTATGAGGATATCAAAATCATCATGTAATTCCATAAGAAGTGCTTCTCTGCAGGAGGAAAGTATAGCCGAGATAGCCAATTTTCCAGGCAATAAGAGTTCTGTTCCAAATCACTGAAGTCAGAGGCATCTGATAACGAACAGTGTGTGCCAATTTTTTCCCAAGCAAGAGACAAGCCTGGGGCTGATTTTCTCTTCTGGATGTACCAAGAGAGTCCAGAGGCAGAGCCGAGTCCCCGGGTCTTTGCATGTCTCTGCACCCTAGATAGCTGGTGCAAGTCAGAGAAATTCACAGATCCTGCCCAAGGAACTAAGTTCTCCAGGGTCCTAAAAGGAGGACACATAGGTACCATCTTGAAGCCTAAAGGAATTTACACCAAACTTCTCAAAGCTCCTATTGGCCTTCATTAGTAATCATATGAGATTTCCCTAACTAGGCTGCAAGAGACCCCAGGGCAGCCCAATAGGCAAAAATATGAGAAAGTATCTGAGTTTTGGACTAAGTATCCATCTGGAGCAAAACAGGGGTGTGCCAAAACTCTGGATAAACATGGAGTATCTTCCTGAACCTCTGTTTAACAGAAGATTTGAAGGAAGACCTCCTGGAAAAATAGCTAAAAGTCATCATGAGATTTGGAATCCTAAGCACAAAGGATCAATGCTTTCCTTGTCTTCAACTATCAGAGATAATCAGAGGAAGCCTTGGAGAGCCTTCTCTAACCCTTCTATGCTATTCAAATTCCATCTGTTCACTTACCTGGTCCATAGAATCTGCTTCCCTAGATTGGCCACTAATATAACATTTTTAGTTTTCATCAAAGGATGTTTCAAGAAATGACACTCATCGTTAACTACTTGACCTGCGGAAGGATGCTGTCTATCACGGCACCAGTGATTATTTTTGAAGACATTACTTATTGGGGGGAAATAAGCCATTACAGACCTTTCATTTTGACCTTGATAATTTTACGTTTTCCCCTTTCTTCTTTGACCATCAGAAGATTCTCAAAATCAAACTTTGTTTACCCCAATGTTGGAATCCCTCAGATTTTGCTTTTGTAATGCCGTGCCCCCTCACCCCAAGCTTTTTCTCCTCCTCTTGTTATTTCCTTCTCCTGGTTTGCCTTTAATTGCATTTTCCCATCATTTTATGATCTGTGTTCTCCTTATAGACCACCTTGAATTCCTTTATGGAAGGATTATAGAATCTGTACATATTATTTATTTAATTATTAATTATTATCTATTATATTATTGAACAGAATCCTCACAACAGCACTAGTGAGGGAGGCATTGTTCTGTACGTGTGCAGTAACTTACACAAGGCTAAACACCTAGAAAATGGCTGAGCTGAGAATAAACTTATTATTTGCCTTCCTCCAGGCTCCTAGCTGGTTCCTAGGAGGAAATGCCCAGAGTTCAGCCAGTCAGCCCACTGGCAGGTGACAAGCAGCCCACCAGTTGCCCTAACACACCTGCCCAGCCATCACTCAGGTCTTCTAGAAATCTTCTGTTTGAAATAGTGCTTAGATGGGCCCTAGTTTTCACAGTATCATGGATCCCTGCCCTTTCACCAAGGTCTCCATTAGTCAGTGGCACAGGAAAGAAATTACTCTAACTTAAGTAAATCTGAAAACCAAGCAAAGAAAAAGCAAGAAATCTATTTATTCACATCTGGACACAGAAGGAAGAGTCCTCATGCATAGAATTCTTAATCCATCTCTTAGCTGTGCTCCTTTCCACTGGACTTCAAATTAAGAAAGGCTTTTTCTACAAGGCAGGAAACATGTACTCAACATCTTCAGACGTCCACGGCCCTGGAGCTCATAAAGACAAGAGACCAAAAAAAAAAAAAAAAAGAGAGAGATGCTTGTTCCCTCGGAGTTCCTATTAACCCTTGATAACGATGCTCAATAGCTTTGCTTTGGCATCAGGTCGACCCTTAGATCACTCACTGTCTAGAAGGCTGGATTCAGATCTGCTATCTTGGGTCCTTTCTTCTCTTGATACAGGACAAGTGGTCCATGATAGAGAGCCCCACCAGCATAACAAGGAATGAGGGAGAAACAGGAAAAAGAAGGAATACTGGAAAAAAAAAAAAACATAAGCCCACTGCACACTTTGTCTTCACACTGCATGCAATAAAACTGTGAACTGAAATATTCACTGCTGTGGTGGAGGTGTTCCAGGGACGAGCCAGGTCCTCCGCATTTGTGGCACCAGCAGATGGCATGTAGTACTAACCAGACAGTGTATGTTGGTTTGGAGGAGGAGAACGAATGAGAAGTATTTTCCTATTCAAGAAATAAACTCAAATGGCTGCTGTTTTCTAGCCGTGGAGGTGGACAGTCTTAGTTAACCAAGTCAGAGCAATAGGCTTTCTGATATGTCCAAAGAAGTGGCATGCTTAAATCACATCCCCTAGCCCATCTAGTCACCATTGGGCCCTTTTTCTCCATGTCAGCAGACAGGATTGGCTTCCACCTTCATCCTAAGTAGCAGTGGCAGTGATCCTTCTGCCTCCTAACCAACTGTCCTGTTAGTCACCTCGCATCCTTGAAAACCCATCACTCAGCTTGTGAAGGCCACGAGAAATGAAAAAAAAGATGGGGATTTGTACTGTTATGTCCCTTTAGGATAAAAATCAGCCAATGTGTTCATCTAAGAAGCTCATCAAAGTCTCAGGGCACAGGATGTAAAATAAAGTATTGCTGCTTCTCAGTTCATTTTAACCTCCTTCTACCATCTGTGCAAATTCTCCAGAGCAAGCTCTTCTCAAAATCAAATACTCCTATAGGTCGTTTGACCTCCCGTAGGTCACAACAATCTGATGATTGTTACCATCAGGTTCTGAGTTCATAGCTTTGGGATGGGGCCTGAGAGTCTGCATTTCTTAGAGGCTCACAAGTGATGATCTCTTGCTGAGTCTAGATCATGCTGTGGGTAGCAGGGTGCTAGGTGACTGGGGTAAGCTCTACAAGAGAGGATGCAAGGATGCAAGGCCACTGTCAATTCCCCTAGCAGTGAGGAAGCTGTGGTTTTTAGTGTAAGAAGAAATGGAGGAAATGCATGGAGGCTGGTGAAGTGAGCTCTGCTCTGTAGCCTCTGACCCTCTTGCCTGTTGTACCTCCATAAGAGCACTCAGCAGAGACTCCCAGGTGTCATTATCATGGCTGCAAATCCCGTCCATTTCTCCTCCACCAGAGCCCTTGGGAGGGTACAGTTTGCAGTACCGAGTGTGATAGCCCAAGGAGATGGATGGAAACCAATCAGACAATTGCAAGGACAGCAATAAGCAGGTCCTGAGACGAAAGGCACTTCAGCCCAGAAATAACCGAAAGAGAAAAGAGCCAAGTGCAAACATAATATGTAAGTCAAACTCAGAGGTTAACTAGATTTATCCGAAACTCTGGAGGGTTCATTTCTCCCATGAATTCATTCAATAATCGAGCAAACAGCCTGCTATCCAGAGTGGAGAAAAATACAGTGTCATAAATTCTCTAGGTTCTTCAGTCGAACACACAAATTCATGGTTCTAGGGAAAACCTGTAATTCTTGGCCAGAGGTGGGAATATTGCTTGATGGTATCTGATTTAACGCTTTCACTTTTTGAATTTACTCGTCTCAAAATCTATGAATGTGAAGAAAGGCCATCTAGTTAAAGTTGGAGTCTTATCTTGGGTTTAAATACAATTAGAGCAATAGGTTAAATATTGCACTGTTTTAGCACCTGCATCACAATAAACATACTGCTAATTTATCTGTCCTGTCTTCTTCCCTTCGAACTCTCGCCCCAGCAGAACATCATCGTTTCCTAGTTTCATCATCATTGGATAAAAACATGCCCATGAAAACAGGTCACCTGTAGATTCTATTCACAGGATTGTGCTATAACACATGTACATTAGTCAAGGTTCTCCAGAGAACAGAACTAGCAGGATAGACATACCTGCACACATACATACACCCACAGAGCTTTATTTTGAGTAATTAGCTCATACAGTTAAGGAGGATAAGAACTCCTGTGTTATGGTTTAAATATGAGGTCTCCCCTTCAAGTGCACGTGTGAGACAATGCAAGAAAGTTCCAAGGTGAAATGAATGGACATGAGAGGCTTAACCTAAGGAGGGCATTAATTCACTGATACAGATGAACTGATGGTAACTGTAGGCAGGTAGGGTGTGCCTTTGGGGTACATGTTTTATCCCTGGTGAGCGGAGCTTGCCCTCTCAGCTTCCTAGTGGTCATGTTCTGAGCTGATTTCCTCCAACATGCCCCTCTGCCATGATGCTCTGTCTCCCCTCATGTCCAGAGCAATAGTCAGCCATCTGTGGACTGAGACCTCTGAAACTGGGAGTGCCAAATAAACTTTCCCTCCCCTAAAAATTGTTGTCAGGTCTTTCGATCATGGTGGTGAAAAAGCCGACTAAAATATCCTGTGACATGTCATCTGCAAGTTGAAAAGACCAGGAAAGTCAGTGAGGTGATTCAGTGCAAGTGCAAAAGGTGGAGAGTGTAAATCTCAGTCCGAGGATAAGAGAAGATGAAAGGTTCCAGCCCAAGTAATAAAGCAGGAAAACCTGGCAAATTCCTCCACCTTTCTGGCTGACTCAAGGCCCAGAATAAACTAGATGATGCCAACCCACGTTGAGAAGGGCACCTTATTTTACCAAGTCTACCAATTCCAATGTTGCTCTCATCTGGAAACATCTTCAGAGATACATCCAGAAATGATACTTAATCTGGCACAACATGAGACATAATCCCAAAGACATCTCCCTTTACCATATCAATTTTAAATAAATTTTTTTTAATCTGCCTCTAAACTTTTACGATTGTATCTTTGTCCCAAACAACATGACTGAACAACAAGTCAGATACGATGTTTGTAAAGCAGCACTGGTGGAATGCCCAGTTAGGGTTCATTCTAATAAGAGTAATCTCATCACAGATTTTTGGAATTTGAGTCCTTTTCCCTTCATTAGCATGGCTAAGGTTTATCAATTTTATTTAGTTTGTCAAAGAACCAACTTTTTGTTTTATTGACTAAAATTTTGGAGGGGTATCAATTTCATCTCTGATTTTAGTTATGTACTGTCTTCTGCTTTTAGTGTTGATTTGTTCTTTTTCTAGGGCTTTGAGATGTAAATTAGGTTATTTATTTGGTGGCTGTCTATTCTTTTAATGAATGAGCTCAATGCAATGAACTTTCCTTTTGAAGCCACCTGCATAGTATCCTGGAGATTTTGATATGTCTGTCAACATTCTTATTTACCTTTAAGTATTTTTATTTAAATTTCATCCCCAATTTCTTCGACTACCCAATTGGTCATTCAATAGCATATTATTTAGTCTTCAGGTGTTATTGTAGTGTCTATTTTTTAAATTTTATCATTGATTTCTAATTTCATATATCATTTGTTGGTAAACAGACTATCATGCCAAGTGAAATAAGCCAGTCACAAAAAACCAAAGATCATGTGTTCTGAAATGCAGATACTAACACACAATAAGGGGTAGGAAGGAAGGACAGAAGTTAATTGGATTAGACAAAGAGGAATAAAGGGAAGGGAGGGGGATGAGAATAGGAAAGACAGTGGAATGAGTGGGACAGAACTTCCCTATGTTCATATATGAACACACAAACAGTGAAACTCCACATCATGTCCAACCACAAGAATGGGAAATTATACTTCATATATATATGACAAAATAAACTGTCATATCTAAAAAGAATTTTAAAATGATCTATTTATATAAATTATATATATGTGTATATGTATATATACACAAAAGAGTAATCTCAGAGGCAATAGCAATGCATTCACACATGTAGCCACATATTCTGCTACTACAGAAAGGATGAATGGGTGGGTGGGGTATCTGGGATTTTAATCTTTGAACATTTAAACAGGACAATTACTTAAACCAGCATCAGCTGAACATGTTGATAAAGAGCTAAATACAGCAGTGTTCGTCAACCGTGCTCACATTAAACCAACTACAGGGAGGCAGGTTGCTTTCTCAAATAAAAACCCTTGTTCAAAAAAAAAAAAAATCAAAGTGCAGAGACTTCAGATTTGAGGCCAGTTCAGAAAGGACATATTGGATAACAATAGATAACGGGAGATCGAGGGAAGAGAAGAACCAAGCAGGCATTCGTCATGTGTCTGGACCACCCTTGTATATTTGGAAACAAATCCTGAAATCAAGGGGGAACTTAGGTTAGCTCTGTTGATTCAGGAGGAATTTAAGTTCCTGGATGCTTATTTGGCAATGAATCTGATGGAGTTGCAGCCTTGGGAGGCAGACATTTTATGTCCCAGCTGGGTAAGGGGCTTGCCTCTTCAGAATCTTAAGTTTTCTTGTTGATAACATGCATGAAATACTGATTCAGTGAAGAGCTTTAAAGGATTTGACATGTTAATGGAGCAGAGCACCTACTTCACAGAAGAAGCTCAGCAATGACACTTGCTCTTATCCTGCAGGGTCGAGCTCTCTGACCAAGATCATGTGACTGGTCCAATCCCACCAGACAATCTCACTCAGGGGAAGATACTACAGGTTGTATCCATTCCTGAAATGGGAATCATTAGCCAGTTCAACAAGCACCTAATGCATCTGAATTATGAGATCCTATGACTCAGGTTATGGAGACCACAGTTGGACCATATTTGATGCGGAAATTATGTTCATCCAGATGTTCATTTCTGATGGCCTATAGAGAGTATTAAATGGCATTTACACCAAGATTTAAAGATGTTGCAATTTCTTTTATCTATTGGAAGTGCTGCACTTAAAAATATCCTTAAGTTTTAGTTTTAAAGTCAGTAATTTAAAACTCAAGAATATACTCTATGGAAATATGTTTTCAAATAGATTTCCAGGAAAATATCCAAAATTTCTTAATGTAGCCAAAATAGAGCATTTTTAATTTGCATTGCTATGGGTTAAAATGACTTTTTTGGGGATATGATATTAAAAGTGAACATGACATCAAAGGCAAAATAAATAAAAGTAAATATCAATGCATCCATAATAAGACCAAAGCCTTCCAGGGGTCTCCAGTTAATTGCCCAAGTCACATAGTTGACATTTTAGTTGTAACTATGAAGGTGTAACTCAGGGGCGTGGGGTCAAGCAATTGGGCAATTTCACAGGCACACACCCACACAGCTTCTGGAAGATACTTACACTTTGAGAAAGTATGTAGTCTAATTAATGAATTTAAAGTCCCCATTTAAAAAAAAAAATCTTTCTCATGGACCCCCAGCCCCCCACAATGTTAACTTACTCATTCTGAAAACACTTAACTATATAGAGAATAATTATGATCTTTGCTCTAACTATAAAACATGCATTTTAATTAGAAAGAAACAGAACTACAAAAGCAACACTAAACAACATATTTCATCAATTAATACCCATCAAGTGAAATTGCCCCTTGCAACATCGATTTTCTTACATGTTGTCTACTTGGTGGGTTTGTACCAACTTACTGTTGACCAAATGCCACAGTCGTGTCTTCCCTTGGCCCAAACACATAGTTCACATCAAGTCCACATCTATTCCACTCTCTATTGACACTAGTCACCCTAACTAGCTCTGTGGCAAGAGGAGACCCACAAACCTGGAGACTTCAGAGAAGGCACAGATAAGAGAGATTCCAAGACACAATCTTCCAAATGCTTTTGTGAATGGGGGAAGTCCAGCTCTTGTCCTGGGCTTAGACGTCCACGAAGCTTTTCATATCGAGGTTGAAAGAGGAGTTTTCACAATTCAGTCTCTAGAGGCAAGAACATTCTCCCTTCTGCATACAAGGGTGCCAGCCTGGTCAGAGCCTTTTTTCAGTTCCCAGTCTCCTCATCTTCAAGGATCCAATTGTTCCCACCTTCAGGGCTCTTAATTAAAACAAACCTGAGCTGGTTCTACTGCAGGCCCTTTGTACAAGTGGTTCCCTGTGCCTGGACATCTCTTCTCCCTGATCTTCATGTGGACCATGGTTAAACATCGACTCCTCAGAGGAGATGACCACCCAAAGAAAAGCTGGGAAACCTGATCATGTCCTTGGGATTTATTTTATTTGCTGCACACTACAGGGTTTGAAATTATGGGCCAACCTGTGGACTCCCTTTCTCATATCAGACTGAGGGCCTTGATTTTATTGATATATTCCTAACATCTAATACATGATAGGACTTCTAAATGTATTTGTTCAATGAAGGAAGTTATGATAGGCAGAATTAAAGCTGTTTGTGTACATCAGAAGAGAGTTGGAAAAGTACCTCTGAACACACAATGAAGATCCCTTCTCGTCTAGTCCAAGGGTCATTCAAACCTTTTATGGTCTAAAGCATCTAATATTTATTATCATCAAAGCCAAGATGGGACCAGGACTCTGGAGGTGCCTTTAAGCAAAGAAATTGTAACTAGAGTATATAAAGCAGTCATGGGACATGACACATCTTATCAAAAACGTTTGAGGGGATACACTACTGAATTTCCCTGAAAACTACACCTAAGGTCCTCCTACCTACACTTAGATCCACCCCATTTAGTTTGACCATGAAGAAAGAGGTAATGAATATTTCAAATTTCTTCAGTGTTATAATCATGCAGTCAATGAATGTAGTTTCCTATGAGTCGAGGAAACCGTAGACAATCTAGACCTTCTTACAGCCTCAATTTTACTCACAATTTTTTGTGTGTTTGAAGGGCAATAATTTAAACAATTTAAATATCAATATGAAAAACAAACATGTACATAGAATGAAATGAAGGTTTTGTTGTTGTTGTTTTGTTTTGTTTTTGGTACCAGGGACTGAACCTAGGGATGCAGTGCTTAACCATTGAGCAACATCCCCAACCAATCAGCATCCCCAATCAATCTCAGTGATTTGCTCAGGGCCTTGCTAAGTTGCTGAGGCTGGCTTTTAACTTGCAATCCTCCTGCCTCAGCCTCCCAAAGTCTGTGAAATTACAGGCATGCATCACCAAGCCTGGCTGCATGAACTTTTAAAATAAAAGTTGACCCCTCCAACAACTTGCATTTGGCAAGATGCTTTTGGCTAGTTTCAAGGGTACAGTTTTACCTTCATTAGCATCAGGGGCCAGCAGGAGATCTTCCCATCATTCATGCAGTGATTCAGCCAAACCATGGCTTGTATTTCACCACTGAGCCACATGGTTTTCCAGAATGTGGTTGAAAATCTTTGATAAGTGTGGAAAGCAGTGTAATACAAGAATACAAATCAACCATTTTCACAGCAGTTGTGGGAAGTAAGTTTCTGACACTCTAAAATAACTTCTGACTTATAGGTTATTATAAACCAAAGTTCTAGATCTACCTCCACCCCACCCTCATTACTAAATGAAACACAAAGCACGAATGTGCACAAGTGAAAAAGAAAGACCATCCAAAAGCTGAGTGAGGTGGTTGGTGGCCAGAGGCAGAGGAAAGGGAGAAATGAGCCGTTCAATGGGCATAGAATTTCAGCTTTACCTGACGAAGAATGTTCTGGAGAGGGTTGCAACAATGTAAGTGAACTTCACGTGACTGAACTGTGCACTTAGAAATGGTTAAGATGGTGAATGCTATGTGCATATCATCACAACCTTTCACAAAAGCAAATCAGAGTATCAAAACTGAAGTGCCAAAGTTTTAAAGAAGGCACACGTGGAACTTTCTGTGCCCAGAGAAAATGCAGTATGTCAGCAGGCTACAATGTCTTAGAAAAGAACCTCCAAGAAGGGGAAGGCATTGGAATCCCAGCATCTACTGCCTGCCTGAGTATAGTCTAGATGTGACCAGATCCTGGCTCCTTACACCTGTTTCTACACTTCGGGTTACAAGGCCTATCCTACACCTACACACACACACACACACACACACACACACACACACAGAGAGAACCTCTCTGATTAACCCTCTGTAGCAACGGCTCTGCAATGGAGCCTGTAACCTGTCTGGGCTCTGCTAAAAGCCCAGCATGCTTCCCTTCAGGGATCCTGTGCCAACCCAGGAAAGCAGGTGCTGTTCCTCCTCCTGTTATAACTAAAAACATCACGCCTGGCATTGCTGACCTGCCTACACCCACGCCCCCTCTGTCTAGAGGGGCAGTCATGCAAAAAGGGAATGAGAAGACCACAGCCTCTTCTCTCTGCCTCCTAACCCACAGACTTCTGGGTTTGCAAAGCACACTCAAGAAATCCCAGCAATTATTTCACTCACTTCAATACAAGGAACATTTGTCCATGGGAAATGTACTTCTGGTCTCAAATACAGAGGTTTATCTGAACAGCCATTTTTGACCTCACACAAAGGAGAGGGGCTAAGAGCCAAAGCCACTACGAGGTTTGGGCACATGGCAGAAGACTTCAGGAGCAGTCGCATACTGTTGGAAATAAGTAGCATCATTTATGCCAGGATGTGGCTTGATGATGTCATCTGACTCCGTTCCCCTTTGCCAGAACAGCTTTCAATCGGATTTCGCACGACTGTACAAACCTTGAGCTGCTTAGCTTCTTCACACACAGAAGCAATGAAGGCACTGGAACCCTTGTGAAGTCGGCTGGCAAAAGTCACAGCAACCAAAGGCAAGTTCTCCAATGGCCGCTTTCTTAAGCCCCATCTGCTGTGCTCCGTGGGTGGAGGCAGGCTGTCAAGTTGGGTGGCTCCATGCTCCCCAAAACATTGTCTTCTTTGTTGGCATGCGGTTGGGCCTCAATTTTTAGCAGAGTGTAGGGAAAAAAAAAATGTGCCCCAGGTTTCATGGCATCAGCCAGAACCAGGGCCAAGTTTCTTGGCTACAACAGATTTGAGACTCCTATTCACAGTCATATCGTCCAGATGAGCATGTAACTGTGCAAATGACACGCATGCGCTTATTTGCAGTGGCGCACCTCAGTCATTTCAGAGACTCAGGAGGCTGAGGCAGGAGGATCGCAAGTTCAAAGCCAGCCCCAGCAAAAGCGAGGTGCCAAACAACTCAGTGAGACCCCCATATTCAAATAAAATAAAAAATAGGGCTGGGGATGTGGTTCAGTGGTTGAATGGCCCCGAGTTCAATCCCCAGCACCAAAAAAAAAAAAAAAGAAAAAATCCATACCAGGGATTTACCTCCAGGGTACATGAAGTGTCTGAGTTTCAAGGAAGGGAGATTTTTGATATGTTCCCTCCAGCTCTCAAACATAACAGAATCCGTAAGTGTCCACATATAAAGAGATGCCCAAAACCCCACATTGTACATTTTGAGAAAAAGAGAAGCCTATACTAAAAATATATATTAGTATAATATTATGCATTTTGTATGCATATTAGTGTATTAGTAACTAGTGTAGCCTCAAATAAGTTTTTAATTTCTCCTGAACATTTCATGGTGATGGGTCCCACAGCATACAGAGAGACTATGTCCCACCGAAATTGATTAGTCTATGAGGAATAAATTACTCAATTGTGAGACAATGTGTTAAAAGGACAGAACTATTTGCTCAAAACTTCCCCTAAATGGCCTAAATCATGTGCATTAAATGTGGATTTACCAATTCACATGGAATTCATGCGTGTGACGACTGTTTATTGCCGGGCATCTGGTAAAGGGGAGTGAACAACACAGTATCACAGAGTTTACAGGATGGAGGTAGACACATGGTGGGAAAAATGAGTAAATATACCAAAAAAAAATTGCACAGCATGGATGTCATGGGAGTGATGGGAACAGAGACTGAGCCCTTGCAGGTGCTGACACTCAAACTCCAAATTTCTCTTTAATGTTTCCTATGACTCTTCCGGATGCAAGGCCTCTTAGATGCCCAGTCAGTATAGTGAAGTGGCTATGAATAGAGAATTCTGCGTAATAAGTGATTGGATACTTAAATGTCAGATCAGCCCTGCCAAATGTCCTGAGCAGAAGGGACTCGAGAGCCCTGCATGGGGCAGTGGCAACAGAGCAGGCTTGGGCAGACCTGGACCTGGATTCTGACTCTCCTCCTTATCACTTGTGTGTCCTTGGGCAAGAAGGTACTTGATCTCTCCAGACCTCAGGTTGCTCACAAGATGGAAGGACAAACAGTTCTCAACTCAGAGCGTAATTGTCAGGATGAGCTAATAGGACATACATTATCTGTCCAATGCTAAGATGTTCAAAGATCTAGCTGTGACACTTAACCAAGGAAATTTAGTCTCTCCCTCTTACAGAGGGACAAGGTAAAGGTTACCCAGAGCCTCTTTCTGGGAAGCCAGAACAGGGATTTTCTTTGTCCTTCTCTTTCTCCCCTTAAAATGGAGGTGTGTCTAGTTACTGAAGATGAATGACCCAAAAGCACCCACACAAACTAACATCTCCTGTCATCTCATTCTTCTAAATAACGGAGAAGTTAGAGCTGCTTCTATGATGTCCCTGGGGTTATAAATTGCATTTCTTTAATCAAGAGGAAAAGATGAGTCATTATGTTAATGTGCCTGTTGGAAATTGTCTTAGAGCAAGAATGATAGTGTAGTTTAAAAATATAGACCGCACCCTCCACCACCCTCACTCTATGGTGGTAAGACACACCCTAGAGACTCAATGTAGTAAACATTAGTTGAAAACCTACATGATCCTCAGTGTTCCTAGTTCATCGTTAAAATGTGCAGGAAAATGTTTCACATACAGTATCTTCTTTTTGGGGGGTGAGGGGCGAGGGGCGGTACTGGACTTTGAACTCAGGGACATTCAACCACTGAGCCACATCCCCAGCCCTATCTTGTATTTTATTTAGAGACAGGGTTTCACTTGAGTTGCTCAGCGCCCTCTGCTGCTGAGGCTGGCTTTGAACCCTTGATCCTCCTGCCTCAGCCTCTCCAGCCTCTACAATTACAGGTGTGCGGCTCATGTACAGAATCTTGGCAGAACACGTATTTGTATTTTCTGGGTTGACTCGTCCTCTGACTGTGGCTGTTCCTGTTGGCTCAGGTACCTTCTTGCTCCTGCCCCTCCTCTTGCATTTACTGCATGCTTTCCTCTGTACTTAGGCACACACAGCCCTGGCACTTGGAAGATTTTGCATGCAAGTCTGTACCCCGATGGTCTTAAGCATATATGCATCTTGCTTTTTTCCTGGAGAGCCAACATCCAGTCTTTGACTAGCTAACAATCATTCCCTCCCAATCACCACTAATGTGGGCTGAGCATTTATTTTGTACTGAGGACTATTATGAACCTTTGCATTATCCTGACTCCTGATATAACCCTATGAGGAGGGTATGCAAGAAAACCCACTGGAGATTAAGGCTCAGAGACAGGGGACAGGGGGAAGAGTTGTGCAGAACAAGTCACCTTAAAATGAGTAGTTTATCTTTGGTCAGGGGACTGCTTGACTATGGTAAGCCTGTAAGGGAAGAGTCAGGAAACAAAATCCCTGGACCTGTCACTTCCCTCCCTCCTGAACCCTGCTGGGCTCCCATAGGCTGAGCCCAGCTGGAAATCAGAAGGTAAGAGAACCCACCGATTTGCCCATGAGTTAGGATGCAAAGACAAGAAAGGGATGCGGTCACGGATGTGCAGGGAGAAATGAAAAGATAGCTGCATGATCATCTACCTTTATAAACACAGGGAGATCAAGCCTCGGGCTTGCAGCCTGAGGCAACACGATGTGTAGGTGGAAAATACTTTTTGTTTTCATTGCCTTTATTTTTATAGTTAGCTTCTATTATGATAGATGGTGCTGGTTTTCCATTTACTTAGAGATAAAGTTTCCTTTCAGGATACACTGAAGTTTTGTTGTTGGTTTTTAAAGGGAATACATTTAAAGATAAATATGAAATAAACAACAGCTCAGACAGAAGTGAAAAATAGCAAAGATAATGAGGGGTGGTAATGAAGAATGTTTGAGAAAGCCCTGTAGAAGACAGGGAGCTATTGACAGTTTTTGGGCAAGCCAGAGATCGGATCAAGGCCTGCTCCGGGAAGTTTAATGTAATTGCAGCATCAACAATAGGCACTGGGGAGGGGGGAGGCCAGAGGGCAGAGCCAATGCGACTGGAGAGGTAGAGATGGAGGGGAAGAGTCAGAGGGGGGGAAAAAAGCAGAATTGATAATATTTGGTAATTCATTGCATGGAAGGAGAGAGAGATGCAAAGCAAAATAGCTGCTGCCTTAAAAAAAAAAAAGTATCTATTACGGATGCAGGAAAATAATGTGACAGCCATCAAGGCCTGTTAACAGGTAGAGCGCTTTAGTAATTCATCTCCTGTGAGGCCATCTGCAATGGAAGAAAACGCGAACATTTACCTAATGTGTGCCTACCCCCGGATGCTTCTCCAGAACTGCTGGGCTGTTGTGCGGATTTGCAGCAGAAACACGGGGAAGGTCATCCAGGTTTGGCATCAAGCACCGACCGGGAGGGCAATTTTCATGCCTTGGATCAACAGCACGGAAGAGGTGTTTCTACAGTGCACAGACACTTTGGATGTTTACTTAGGGCTTTGGAGTAAGCCAGGAGATCTATTTCCTGAAAAGACTATTTAATCAGAATAAATGAAGTCAAATAGACATAATCATCCAAGTGGCACATAAAAATAATTTGAAAGAAGAAGTTAGGAATAGGAAGAGCTTATTAGGGTTGAAACAATGCTTTTGCCTGATAAGGATCTTGAGATGAGTGGCTCGCCTTATCCTAGATTAAAAAAAAAAAATACACACAAAGAATTTCTAGACCATGCTTCACTTGTATAAAGATGACTTTCAATTAAATTCTCAAGTTCTGGTTCCCTGAGAGATTGAGCCAACGAGTTTACAGAGGAAATCAGGGATTCATGGGTGTTGAGGGAAGGAAGAGACCAATCGGATCATAAAGACAATCCCAAAAGGTTTGGGGAGACTGTTCCCACTGCTCACTTTGAATTGCTTTGTTCAGCTCTGGTTTTAAGTGACTCTAGCCATGGGACTCTTCATCAATCTGCGAGACCGGTGGGAACCCTCTCTCAGCCTAAGAGTCCTTATTTTAGCAAATATTCTGATGTGAAGTCTTGTTATCCCACTTGTCTCTCCCAAGAGACCCTTTCTTCTCTGCATTTATGCCCTTCAGCCCCCCCCCCCCCAGATGCCAGGAACAGCAAGAGCGTCCCTCATCAGTTACTTCTTCTCCCCCTTCCTAATTTTTTATTCTTTTTTAATCTGAAGATTTCCGCACTTTTATCTGCTTCTCTGGTCCCCATCTCCATAGTAACCAAAGGCTTTGACAAGACTATCGTTTCCACAGAGGCCCTCAAAGGGCCAGCCCCATGCCCTTGTAGCCTTCAACGATGCCTACTAGAGTCACATCTGGGTAGAGTCCCTGCAGGACCAGACACTGACCTGGTGACCAGGCCCTGCCACCAAACGCGCCTATGATCACCACTCAATAAAATTTTGGAATGGATGTGGTAAAGACTTCTACCTGTCCTGGTTAAAAGCAACAAGGAAAAGTTGACCGTATACCTCTGTGCACGTTCAGAAGTGTTAGAAAGAACACAGAATCGAGAATCATCCAATTCTGTGCTTAGTCACTCTGATCACTGTGCACCCTGGATTTCCACATTTGCCAAATGAAGTGGTCACACCATACTACGTAAGGATGATTTTTTTTTTTTTTTTGCACCAACACACTAGAATACAAGGCCAGTTTGAAAAAGGAACAGCAACAACCCCCAAATAAGGTTGCCAGATTTAACAACTAAAAACAGAGGACACCCAATTATCTTTGAATTTCAGAAAAATGAATAATTCGCATTATAAGTACATCCCATGAAATATTGGGGACATACTTATGCTAGAGGAAAGGCTTGCGATTCATATTTACCCTACAAGCTGGGCACAGAGGCACATGCTGTAATCCCCATTAGTCAGGAGGCTGAGGCAGGAGAATCACCCCAGCCCAGGAGTTCAAAAGCAACTCGGGGCAGCACAGAAAGACATTACCTCAAAAAGAAAAATACAATTTAAGATAACTTAGCTGATGTTCTATGTTTTACCTGACAATTCTCCCTTCGGTCCCACCATCAACTGTCATCACTTTGGCTGAGGGTTGACATCTAGGTGGCTGAGTAGATAACTGATCCTCATCATCTCTCATTCCAATGCCCTGAGATCTCCCTGCAAGACTTGGCTGTAGCTCCAGACTCTGATATTTCCAAATATGTGCATACTTACTGGCTTCTCAAGTTTCCTTGGCAATCCAAATACGATTAAATGAGAAACTATTTTGTACGGTATAAAACACTCCACATAGACATTGTGAATACGAAGCACAAAAGCCTCCATCAAAATGGGAGGGCAAAGATGGCAATAAGTCTCAGTCTCTGAACTGCAGTCCTGGACAGCTTGTTTCTCCAGCCACCCTTTTAGGATTTTGGGCCGTCTCCAGAACAGGGTCCCAGTGCCTTGCTGAGACAGTAATAAAACTACTCACTTGCTGAAAGTTTCCACTGTGCTAGGGACTTTATTTGCATCCCATAATTATCAGAAAATGCTATTAAATATGGAACTATGTGACAGATAAGAACAGAAGCCAGAGAGCCAAAGTTATTCAGTTGAGTTCACACAGCAAACTGACCAGAATGCAGGAGTCAAAGAATTCTCACAGATCATGACAAATTCATTTTAAAATTTGTATCTGAAAGCAAAAGCTCAAATAGACCAAGGAACTCCCGAGAAAGAAACAAGAAGAGGACTTTCCCATCAGATGATCAAGTTTACTTTAAAGCTAAAGCAATTCTGAGAGCATGGTATTTCAAAAGAGACAAATGAAAACAGTCCAAAATAGATTTATGCCTACCATGGAAACCCGAGTCATCTCAGGGTTACCTGCAGAGCGGTGGAACAAGAAGTGACTGTTCAATAGAAAGTTGATTATCTATATGGAAAATTCAAATAGAATCTATCTCTGCTATGGTTTGAATGTCCCCCCCCCCCAATTTCATAGGTTGCAAAAGTTAATCCCCCAATTCATATGTTAATAGTATTTGGAGGAGGGACCTTTGGGTCATAGACTAATCCATCTGTAGATTGCTGGGCTCTCAAGGTGAGTGGCTTTGACAAAAAGTGAAATGAGATCTCTCTAACATACTTGCTGTTTTTACCATGTGATGATTTCCTCCTCTACGGTGAGCACAAGGCTCTCACCAGGTGATGAGCAGACACCAGCACCATGTTATTAGACATACCAGCCTCCAAAACCATGAGCTAAATAAACTCATTTCTTTAATACATTACCAGCCTCGTTGTATTCAATTATAAAAACAGAAAACAGATTAAGTCAACCTCAAACACACAAAAAAAATCAAATCCATATGGATCAAGACCTTAAACATAAAGAATAAAGCTTTAAACTTTTAGACAAAGTAAAACACAAAATTTTCATCACCTCAGCACAGAGAATGATCTCTTCCACAAGATACAACAAAGCACCAAGATTTACAAAATATGATGAGGTTCAAATGAAGTGTTCCTATTATCAAAAGAAACCACACATAAAGAACTCAAAAAACTTAACACCAAAAAAGCAAATAACCCAGTCAATTAAATAGGCTTAGGAACTGAACAGACACTTCACAGAAGAAATACAATTGACCAACAAATGTATGAAAAAGTGTTCAACATTTGTAGCAATTAGAGAAATGCAAATCAAAACTACACTAAGATTTCATCTCACTCCTGTCAGAATGGCAATCCTCAAGAATACAGGCAACAATAAATATTGGCGAGAATGTGGGGAAAAAAGAACACTCATACATTGCCGGTAGGACTGCAAATTGGTGCAAATACTATGGAAAGCAGGTATGGAGATTCCTTGGAAAACTGAGAATGGAACCACCATTTGACCCAGCTATCCCACCCTTCAGTTTATATCCAAAGGTCTTAAAATCAGCATACTACAGTAATGCAGCCACATCAATGAGCTGTTTATAGCAGCTCAATTCACAATAACTAAACTATGGAACCAACCTAGGTGTCAATACATTAATGGATAAAGAAAATGTGATTATATAAATATATAATGGAATATTACTCAGCTTTAAAGAAGAATGAAATTATGGTATTTGCCAGTAAATGGATGGAGTTGGAGAACATCATGCTAGGTAAAATAAGCCAATTTCCCACCAAAATCATAAGCCAAATGTTTTCTCTAATCTGCGGATGCTAATTCACAATAAGGCGGGAGCACTAGAGAAGAATAGATTTACTTTAGATTAGGTAGAGGGAAGTGAGAGGAGAGGAGGGGAGGAGAGGGGATGGTAGGGGAGGGATAGGAAAGATAGTAGAATGAAACAGACATTATTACTGTATGTATACATGTGACTACATGACCAACGAAATTCTGTAGCATGTACACTCAGAAAAGTGAGAAATTATATCTCATCTATGTATGATATATCCAAGTGCATAAATGCATTCTACTGTCATGTATAACTAATTAAAACAAATTAAAAATTAAAAAAAAATAAAGGAAATCACACAGATATACAGGAAAGCAAAAGCTACAAGTTGGAAGAAAGTATTCTTCTAGAAGAATCTAGACATGTCATTTCATATTGTACCAGGAGGTACATAGTGAGTGGAGAGCAAAATGAAATGTGGCCAATGCAAATCAAGACTGGCCCAGAGCAAATGCTACACACATTTCAAAGACCTCATTAATGATTTTTATATTGGAGCTATTTTAGGTACATCTGGATAAATATACATTCAATGAAATAAAGTGCATTGTTAAAGCATATTTTACTAGTTGCATTTTACTTTCTCAATGAGGCTACAGAAGATTTTAAATTACATTATATGGCTTGCACTATAAACAGCTCCTCCGAGTTAATCATCAAGAGCAGAAGAGAAAAAAAACGAGAAAGGTCACAAAAAGGTTTTGCACAGAAGAAACAAACAGCCAAAAGGAGAAAAGTGCTTAAACTCCTGAGCAAGCAGAAGTAATTACAAACTAAAACAGCAATGAAATATCCTTTAAATCCTCAGATGAGCAAAACATCCAAACTCTAAGAACTTCTAATATTATCTAGAGCATAGAGCAAGGGGAAGGCACATTCACCACTGATTGGAGCAAAAATGGGTACCACTACTGTAGAATTTGCATTAGGCTCTAAAACTGAACGTGCCTGTAGCCTATAATCTGGCCTACTCGCCCCTGGATAGCTCAGAGCCCGCCTGATTCTATTGATGTGAGACATGCCCAGCTTTCAACAGTGTCATCTATAGTACCCCAAACTGGAAATGACCCGAGTTTCCATCAAATAAAGAGTGGTTAAAACAAATGGTCTAAGATGAAAGCTGTACACAATGTTTTAAAAGTGGATGGGGCTGGGGGGCGGTGATGAACTTGCAGTACACACAGCTCAACAAATTTTAGAGAAAGGCAGGAATACATCTCTTAAAGAGGGAATGAACACAGAAAATTCAGCAAGCTCTCTGGTTATGAGGGAAGGAGGCTTTGTGGCCAGGGAAGAGAGGGAATCAGTTGTTCTCCCTCTGTCCAGCTGGGAGGTGGGTCCACCTGGTTTACTCCAATTTGAATGTGCATCGTAGATCCTAACTTTAAAGTATAGCTCTGCACTGTTTTTTAAAGTGTTTTAAAAAGAAAACCATAACTGTTATATTCCATCAGAAAAACTGCCTTTGATGGCTTTTAAGGACATCTTTCAGTGGGACAATGTTCTACTGGTCTTTCCTCCACAACTTGGCTCCTAGCCTATCTTTCTCATATCCCGTCCAATACAATCTCCAGATTATTTTAAAGACCAACCCTTTAAAATTCTTTGGTGCCAGGGATTGACCCCAGGAGCACTTAACCACTGAGCCACATCTCCAGCCCTTTTTATATTTTATTTAGACATAGGATCTTGTTAAGTTGCTGAGGCTGGCTTTGAACTCATGATACTTCTGCCTTAGCCTCCCTAGCTGCTGGGATTCTAGGTGTGCGCTGTGCCTGGTGACCAGAGTTTTTCTACATGTGTGTGCATATATATAATTATACGTGATCTATATGTGTATACATTCACAAGCAAATTATATGTATTGCATGTTACATATGCATATATGCATTGAGTATACATGTTGTATATACAGCATATGTCATTCATGTATATGCATGCACTTACGACATATTACACACATGTACACATGATATAATATTCGGGAGCATGATATGAATGACATTCTTGGGGAAACAATGAAACTTGCTAATTTTGTGTCTTGATTCACTTCCTTTACTTTCTCCAAGGATGGCACAGATTTAAGGGCAGCAGGACCCTCTTTCCCATGTGGCCACTGACCTGGGGGCCCTGGGGAGCATGTGGTATTGGAGAGCCCAGCATCTGTGCTCGCTCTCTCTAGGGCCCTTCACCAGATCCTCTTTGGCTTTTCTCATTGGAGCTCTTGTCACAGTTAATGAGCAGTAAGTAATTGGAGACATCCTCGAAAGAAAATGTGAAGCCTCTTACCCATGTTCGGAGGGATACAAGAAAAAGGCACAGACTCATTGAGATGTCTGGAGCGGTCAGGTTGCCACAGACAGTTCTGCAGCTCTTGATCCTCACTGAGCAAGGCCTTCGAGAGAGCAAATGTAGTGACCTGACAATTGGATCTGCTTACTGGGCCCCAACTTTTTTTTTTTAAGTGGTCAAACTGTTTCCCCAGACGATATGCAGATGTTAACACATCATAAGCAGGGAAAGAAGAGTAGAAGATCACTGGATTAGACAAAGGGGAATGAAGGGAAGGGAGAAGGAATGGGAAAGACAGTGGAATTAATGGGACATCACTTTCCTGTGTTCAAATATGAATGTACGACCAGCAAAACTCTGCATCATATCCAACCACAAGAATGGGAAGTTAGACTCCACGTATATAAAATATGTCAAGATACACTCTTCTCTCATGTGTATCTAAAAGGAATAAAATGGATAAAAGGAATAAAATGGATAAAAAGAATAAAATAAAATTCTACCTGAATCCCTAATGGAAATGTCCAGACTATCAGGTGTAACTCAACTTTCTTACATTAGAATAAAACAAACTTATACCAATATTTGTCTTCCCTTGTTCACTCCAGCATTATGCACAATAGCCAAGATTTAGAAACACCCTAAGTGTGTATCAACAGATGAACCGATAAGAAAAAAAAAAAGTACATACCCACAGTGGAATACGGCTCAGCCTTAAGAAGAAATTTCTGCTGCCCTGACAACACAGATGAACCCAGGGGAGACTATCTTAAGGGATAAGTAGACACAAACACTGCGCAACCTCAATTATGTGTAGAAACTCTGACCATCATGCTAACACACAGAGCATAATGGCAGCTTCCAGAGGCTGGAGGTGCCAAGCAAGAGGAGATATTGATGAATGGGTGCAAACTTTCACAGTTAGATAAGAGAAATAAGGCCAGGCACTCTATGGTGCAGTAGGACGCAGATAGATAACGTACTGTGTATATCAAAACAGCTTGAAGAAAGGATTTTGAATATTTTAACCATAAATAAATGATAAACGTTTGGGTAGATATGCTTACCCTGATTGGAGCGTTACACCATGTGCACATGGTATCAAAGCATCACATGATACCCCATAAATAATGAACAACTCTTATGTGTCAGATAAAAAAGGGACAAACTTCCAGTTCAAGATGAATTACTCCTGGGGACTTCATGCATCAGTTAATAATGTTTACTTGAGATTTGCTAAGTAGATGTTCCAACTATACACACTTTAGTTTTACCTATATGAGGGGACAGATGTACCCATCAGCGTAATCATTTTACAGTGTAGACATACAGTGTAGATCACTCCATTTTACAATGTAGACCCGCCGCACACCCTAAACATTTTTTGTTATTTGTCAATCACACCTCAATACAATTGGAAAAAAATGAATTTATATTAGTTTTGTGGGGTTTGTGTCTTTTTCTTGTTTAGTTCTGGCACCTGCAGTCCTCTGAGCCATCATCTTGAAAACATTATTCAATCCACCTGAGGGCACCTGAAGGCTTTTCTGAGCCAAATTAAGCTTAGCAAGAAGAGCTTATGGGGTCTTCCCATCTCATTGATCCTGGGCGGGCTCCTCTGTAGCCTCCTTGGGACCCTGGGCCCAGACTTCTCTGGGTAAGCCCTAGCTCCAGGACATGGAGAGAATCAATGTGCAAACCGTTATTCTCCTGGAGCAGAACAATTACTAAAATCTATTTGCCAGTAAATGTGCCTTGTCTTGTAAATCATTGGGTCGTTAACCTCAACAATTGCAATGTGCTGTCTCTATCCAATTCAATTAAAGTACAGACCAAGGTAATACTTAAGAATACATTTCAGGCAAAGTAATATACTATTATAGTATTATATCCTCATAAATTAAACAATACATTCATTCCCTTCTTGGAAAGGGAACAACACCACATGATAAACACAGGGCAGGGGAAAAAACAAAGGCAATGATTCTAAGAATAACTCAAAAGGACTAGAGAGGAGAGAACAGGAATCTGAAGGCACAAGCCAATGACCTCGGTGCCCTCTCTCCTTCCCCTCCAGCTTTGCTGCAGAATTTCTGGACAAAGAGGAAGGTGCACTCAGACCCTTAGTGACTTGAGCCATATCTCTGTGAAAGGCAGGTGCCTGGATGTACCACAGCACAACACAGTCCACAGTCTGGTCCCTGATTCTCACTATGGTTGCAGGAAAATTCAGTGCAAATGAGTAGACACCCCTGGGCCCTGACATGATCCTCTGTGGTCTGAGGGTATGGAGAGCACCAAGGCTGTGCCTAGCTCCGAGTTACTCTATTGTACAAAGCAGTAGTGTTCCATGAGTTGCCCCAGATTGAGTATGCATACCATGGTAAAATGATTCTACACGTTGTTTGTTCAAGGACACACACAAAACCACCATCTATCTGTACAGCACAAACTAACAAATTAATTGTGTAATACAAATGACCACCTGTGAGGTGAAGAAGCACATGGATGCACAGGTGTATCAACCCATAGCAGAAAAACCAGGCCCATGAGTTTATTAATCTCACCCAAAGCAATCTCCTCACCCGAAATCCATAAAAGGAGAATCACTCCAAGACTGATTGCAACACCCATCTGTCAGAGGATCCAGTGAACATATCACAAGGTCAAGAGGCAAGGGACCTGTCTCCAGGCTCTATCTGCACCCAGGCCTAGAATAAGTTTCTCACCCCGACAGTTCTGTTCCCAGAAGTTCTTCAGCTGGTAGATAATCTCATTTGACCACCTGCAGGGAAACTTTTGCATCTGTATCTGCTTTCTGCCTTTGCTCTCAGTGCCCCCTCCTGAATCCCCGTGGCCACCCTTTCTGTACCCTATATGTTTATCATTGTGTAAAATGTATGACTAGAGTGGTATTAAATAATTAGTAATTAAGATTGAAATAAAAGAACCTATGATTACCCAGCTTTGACTACCAAGCAATCCATGAATACTCAATGAAAAGCAACTGATCAAAGTCATGTAGCTTGTTGTCAGGCGTGGTGTGGTGGCTCATGCCTGTAATACCAGTGGCTCAGGAGGCTGAGGCACGAGGATTGTGAGTTCAAAGCCAGCCACAGTAACTTAGCGAGGCCCTAAGCAACTCAATGAGATCTTGTCTCTAAATAAAGTATTAAAAACAGCTGGAGGTATGGCTCAATGGTTAAGTGCCCCCAAGTTCAATCCCCAGAACAACAACAACAAAAAGTCATAGCTTGTGAATTTGTGTTATTATGGAAAGATGAACATATCTGGTCTATGTTAATGAAATAGCCTGCTTGTGACAAATCCTTCTCCACACCCATTCTGAGAACAAGTCAAGGAAAGCACCCCTCACGGTAGTGCCCTCACTCATTTTCCTTCCTGATTCCTGTTTTAGGAGTGAGGTAGAGATTAAACAGAAAAATATGCTAACGGGGAACATATCTTAAGACTCACAGTACCCATCAATGTAGATATGGAAGTTCCTGTTCTTCCCATTTCAAACTCCCCCTTCTTCTTCCCATAATTCCTCCAACCTGGACTACCTTGTAACCAGTACATTTTCATTCATAAGATCTATTATCTACAGAGGCCAGAAAATACTGCCATAGACTTAGTGGCTAACAAAATAACACGAAAGTATTATGTTCAGTTCAGTGTGGACCTCACCAGGTATCTGCCAGGGTGTTGATCATCCCTTCTGGAGGCTACAGGGGAGAATCTTGTTCTTGGCTCATCTGGTTATTGAATGAATTCAGTTCCTGGAAGTTTGCTTCCCCATTTCCCCATTGGTTGTCAGCTGTTAGAGGCCACCTGCATTTTTGAGCAGGTAGCTCCCTTCCTACTTCTTAAATCCAAGAACAGCCAGCAGGAGAGTGCTTCCATGGCTTCAACTCTCTCCTTACTCTAGATTCTCTGTCACTTTAGCCAGGAAAGGTTCATCTGCCTTTAAGTGTCTATCCGAGCAGGTGGGTTCACCCAAACAGATGCTCCAGGGTTATTAAGATAACCTTCCCATTTTAATATCCATAACTGTAACTACATTTGCAAAATGTCTTTGCCATGTAAGGTAGCATATCCCTGGGCTCAGATTAGGACACCGATTTTTTTTTTTTTTAAGTGGGAGACTGGTTATTCAGCCTATCACCTGAAAGTGGTGCTCACACTGGATCCCCTGCTGAGGATGGAAAAAGAAATAAGACGGAACCCCTTCCCTCCTTTTACAACATGTCTTTAGCAAAGAGCAAAGTTGGACCACTCACCATGTTCCCGTTTTCAAAGGTAGCCAGGTTGCAGGACTCTGCCAGTTGCTAGCCAGGAAGACCAACCAGTCTGTGTCGGCTTGGTTTCCTCTGGGCAGAGCTTCTCCTCCAGCATTTACACGCATGCGTGGGCCGAATTCTTGAGCAAGCGTTAGTTTACACAAGAATCACCTGGCGATCCCCCGTGCTCCAACTTGGAGTCTGAGTCTGATGTTTGGTGATTGGAAACTGGGTTCACCTGGGTTCACCTGGTCTGATGTTTGGTCACTGAACTGGATAGATCAGGCTGGCTCGGAAAGCTTTGCTGGCCACCACGCATGCAATGGGTATGAGCATGTTGACCTTGGCAGAAAGGTGCAGAAGCTCTTCAGATCTTTACTTCTCTTTCCTCCTTTCACAACAACCATCTCTGTTTTTCCTAGCTCTAGCAATTCCCTGAGGAGGGCCTTCTGGCCAAGCCGTCACTCAAGATGCTGTGATAGCATCCTATCCCGAAATGTGGATGGATGTGATCTTGGGCAATTTCCTCCTGCAGACCCTGGTGTTCTCATCTGTCAGCTGGTGGTAATAATAGTAATCACCTCCGGAGGGGCCCTATGCAAATCCTGAGCAGAGTTTAAGCACTCAATAAAGGTGAGCTGTTTGGGGACCAGCAACATCATTGTTATTTATTAGTGTTTCCTCCAACCCCATCTGCAAGCGGCTTGTCCCTGTAAATACTGGTCCACCCTACCCTGTGTAAAGACAAGGAAGACCTTCACCCATTTTGAGGTGCAGATAGGTATTTCATGAGGGCACTTATTTGCCTTAGTGTTTTGGCTTCATTGCCCGAACCATGGAAAATGGGGTGAGAAATGACATATGCGTTACATTGATGGTATTAGTTTTCACCAGCACAGCACCACATAAAAATGAAATAAAGATATTGTGTCCATCCACAACTAAAAAATAAATACTAAAAAAAAAATGTCAGCATCTATGACAAGAACCCTATTAAGGAAGGTGCCTGCATTTACTCTGAAAGACAGAGCAGGCTTCCGGGCTTTAGAATCCTGAAAAATAGACCCAAGATAAAAGTGATTGAAAAAAAAAATCCATCCTAAGGCTGACTAACTGGAGGCTAATGAGTCCACTACTTGGGTTCACTTTAATTAACATAGAATCTATTTTTTTTTTTTGTCTAAATGCACTTGAGACACAACCTCTCAGGTAACCACAGTGCACTGTTGCCTTAATAGAAAGAAGCCACACACTGCTGTGTTATGACGTTCCAGCGCCCTGGGACCTAACCTTTTGATACTAGGCTTTACTATTTCGACCCCTTCTTATGTCATGATCTCACTGCCATCAATATATGTGGAGGAAGAGTCCTTATCTTTTCAAAAATGTATGGCTGGTTCCCAGAAGAAATGTCATCCCCACCTGCCAACAAATGATATAATGAGACAGGTTCACTGCAAAACGAGAGGTCTGCCTCCTTCCTTACTGGTAGCTGCCAAACTTCACGTGCAAACCCTGAGACTGTTTACATACACATGAAATGAAATGTTTCTTTGGAAGTGTTCACTCATTCAATAGTTTATTTATTTATTTATTGGTACCAGGGATTGAACCCAGGGTGCTTCACCATTGAGCCACATCCTCAGCTCTTTTGATTTTTTATTTTGAGGCAGGGTCCTGCTAAGTTGCTGAGGGCCTCACTAAATTGTAGAGGCTGGCTTTGAACTTACGATCCTCCTGCCTCAGCTTCCCAAGATGCTGGCATTACAGGCTTGCGCCACCTTGCCCATCTTCATTTGAGAATTTCTTCCCACGTTTGTTGTTGCAGATCCAGGAGTCTCCGGGGGCATGTAGGCAATTATGAAGGAAATGTGTCCTAAGGGTGGGCATCGAGGCTACTCTGCACTGTGGAATAACCTAACTTAGGGAATGACTCAGGAGGAAACCAGAGGTTTTCTTGACCATGATGAGGGTCAGACAAAGAGGCAGATGGCTGAGCTAAGGCAGCCTGCAGTTCCTGGATAAATGAGATTTTTCCATGCATTTCTCATGACACTGCATTAAGCTTGGGCAAATGGCACAGCCATTCCAAACCACACGACAGCCCTGGATGATACTTGTTCAGGATCTCCCATCGCTTGACTATCCTGGGCTTTGAACATCTGAGTGCTTAATAGGTATTGGTGTTCTGGAAATTACCAAGCTGGCAATTGATGAATTTGTCCTACCCAAACTGCAACGTCAAGGGAATAGGGACATTGGGAATAATAATCTTAATATGAGCAAGAAATAGGAAGTGGTATTTTAACAAAGTAAAGAAGATATCACTTTTGAGCTCCCAAACCTCCAATCTCCTGTTCACCTGAGGTAGAACCAAACTCTCTAGGAAGCCTTCAGGACCCTGCAGGATTAATTTGGCTCTTCCCTGCTTGGCTTTTCCGTTCCTATATAGGTATCCACTTCATTGAGATACAATTCACATGCCATTCAATTGGCCCACTTAACATCTACAATTCAATTAGGTTTAGTCCACTCACTATTATGCAACCACCACAACAAGCAACATTCATATATTTCTATCACCTGCCCAAAAGAAACTCTGTACCTATTAGCAGTCATTCTCTGTTTTGTATATCTCTTCATCAGTTGATGGACATTAGGGTGGTTTCCCTTTTTTGGCTATCATTAAAATGCTACTCTGAACATTTGTGAACAAGTTTGTGTACATGTTTTGATTTTTCTGGAGTACAAACCTAGGAGTGGAATCACTGGTGCCTATGGTAACTCTATGTCGAAACTTTTGAACAACCACTAGACTACTTTCCAAAGTCCACAAAATCTGTGTTCCCACCAGCAGTGTATTACAGTTTCTTCACATCTTCACCTACACGTGTCTTAGTCACAACCACCCTCAAGTTGTGAAATTGCACCACAGTTTTAATTTGTATTTCCAAAGCTATGAGGTTGAGCAGTTTTTTTATTTGCAATTGCCCATTTGTATATCATCTTCTGGGGAGAAACATCTATTCAGAACTTTTGCCCACAATTTAGTTATTTATCTTTTTAGTAAGTTGTAAGAGTTCATTATATCCTATATGCAGCTCCTTTATCAGAAAATGATTTTTTTAAAGATTTTTTTTTCAGTTGTAGATGGACACAATATTTTTATTTATTTATTTTTATGTGGTGCTGAGGATTGAACCCAGTACCTCACACATGCAAGGCAAGTGCTCCAATGCTGAGCCACAACCCCAGCCCCAGAAAATTATTTTAAAATGCTTTTCTCTCATTCTATGGGTTGTATTTTCACTTTCTTGATGGTATCCTTTGAGCACAACAATTTTTAGTTTTGGTGAAGTCCTATTTATTTATACACACGCATACTGAAAGTCCTAGAGGGAAACAGAAAGTGAGAACATGATAAAGAATATTTGAAGAAATAATGGCTAAAAATTCTCAGAAGTGATTTTTAAAAAGAAAAATATGCTGGACACAATGATGCACACCTGTAATCCCAGTGGCTCAGGAGGCTGAGGCAGGAGGATCACGAGTTCAAAGCCAGCCTCAGCAATTTAGCAAGGCCCTAAGCAACTCAGGGAAACCCTGTCTCTAAATAGAATATAAAAATGAGGTGGGGATGTGGCTCAGTGGTTAAGCATCTCTGGGTTCAATCCCTGGTACAGAGAGAGAGAGAGAGAGAGAGAGAGAGAGAGAAGAAAGAAAAAAATATGCCTATGAATCTATACATTCAAAATGGCCAATGACATAGGATAAAGTCAGTGAGATCCATACCACATACCACAAAGGAAAAGATGCTGAGAGTGATCGGACACAAGGATATAATGTAACAACAGAAGCAGACTTTTGAATACTGTGGCCATGGGTCAAGCAAAGCCAAGGCATTTTCGGTAGCACCAGAAGCTAGAAGAGCCAAGGAGCAGAGCCCTTCCCCAGAGCCAAGGAGCATACCCACTGACCCCTTGATTTTACACCTCTGCCCTTGAGAAGTGTGAAAAGAATAAACTTATGTTATTTTAACCCATCTTCCCAGACGTGGAACACCTGTAAAAACTTAAAGATCGTACACAATACATAAGATAATTATATAATGTATAATATAAAAAATAATATAATGATGTGGAGAGCGGATGAGCCTGTGGTCACCAGCTGATCAGCAAAAGCCAAGCATGGGAAACATTCCTGGCCAGAGGTAAGGATGTTAACATCCTTGATTCTTGGCACTGATGCTAACAGTTATCAGACATCCCAAGATAATGGGTTTCCTGGGTGTAGTAGTATGTTCCTAGCACTGCCACAGTAAGATAGCTGCAAAAAATCTTTCTAGCCCACTAACTTTTTAATGCACAAAACCTCTGACAACTCACAAGCCTTGAACAATGCCCCTATAGTTTAACTTCCTGATTGTGAGACCTTATATAATAAATTTGCTGAGCTAGTTCGGGGTCACTGTTCCTCCAACAGAGTGCAGTGTCCCACCTAGACCCAGCATTACCTGAAAATGTTTCTGTGTTTTCTTTGTCTCTGTTTTTCTCCATCTCCAGTGGCCCCTGCTCAAGATCCTCAGTTGATGCAGAGCAGTTCGCGGTGTAATATTAAGAAGAATATGACTGTATTAAGATAATAATGATGATATAATTATGAGAATGTAAATTAATATAATAACATAATGTCAGCTCTAGATTACTATTTTCAACCTATTTTAATGCATCTGTATCAGTTTTGTTGAAATAGTCACAGAAAAGTTGGGACTTAATGGGTTAAGCAGCAGTTGTGTTGATTTATTATAATGGCCCTAGGAAATACAACATCCTGAACCATCAACTCCCCCTGGATTCTGTTCCAAATAGTTCCTTTGGAGAGAATTCCCGAGCTTTCTTTTTTAAATGCCCTCCTGTTGGGTAAAATCTTGAATCCTTTCTCCAGCACTGGGAGCAGGAGCAGTGTTCTGTTTCTCCAGAGCGATACCCTTGCTTTATGAGCAGGGTGCTGGGCTGGGGTGGTGGCCCTTGGTCTTCTTGGCTGATAGTGGCAACTTTCTCCTGGAATTCAGTCCCCACAACATGGAACTAGAGTAATGGGAAAGGAAGGAGAGAGTGGGTCTGTGACACTCAAGTGTTACTATCACTATTCTTAGCACATTTCTTAATGAATACTTTATTATTTGCTGTGTCCTTAGGATAATTTTTAATGAATGTAAATGGTTCTTTATTTTTTAAAATAGTTTTCACCAGTTATGGTGGTTAAACTGGGTTGAGATCTGTGGGGCTCCTTCCATCATATTGGAAAATGATGTGGTGCTGAGGATCAAACCTACCTTCAACTTGGGCTTCTCTTCCACTCCTCCTCACGGCTCCTGGATGAGGAGCACACCTTCCAGATTTATCACTGGACTTGCCACCCCTTAGCCCCCAAATTACTCTTTTGACACTGTCAAATGCTTACCAACTTGACCTACTACATTTTTAAATAGTTGGGAAAAAATGATAAGAAAAAAAATGGAGAAAAAAATGAAAACAACATTTTATGTATGAAAATTCCATGAACTGCAAGTTGTACTGTCTGTAAATAAAGTTTTATTGGAACACAGTTACGCCTGTTCATTTATTTTTCGTCTCTGCTTTTGCACTATAACAACAGAATCCACTGGTGGCATATTACCAATTACAGAGGCAAAACTATAACTAGAACGCTTTTTGAAGCCACATGAGTCACCTCTTCATGTGGAGACATCTTTAAAGATGAACTATCTATACGCATATATAACTACACCACAGTGAATCTCCACAGCATGTACAACCACAAGCCTGGCATCCTAATTAGAATAAGATGTATTCCATGTTTGTATAAATATGTCAAAATATACCCTATGTCATGTATAACTAAAAAGAACAAATAAAAAATAAATAAAAAGAAATGTAAAATGAAATAACTAAAACCTCATTAAAGACCGGCATTTATGGATGAACATTTGCAATCCATTTTAATGATAGGGAAATAATTGTGATTCCCAATTAAATAAAATATTATCTTCCCCCCAAAAGAATGCCAACTTTGACCCCCAGTTAAGCAAAATTTATCACTTCAATTAAGAAAAGATTTATCTTCTCAAAAAAATCCATCTTTCTTATTAGCAGATCTTTACTTTAAAAGTTGCATTTAATTATTATTCTACTTGAATTTCATCAATAAAATTTTTGTGGACATTTGTTATTTCTCTTATTACGTAAGTACATATATAATAGTCTCAGTTTTTCCTCTTGCTGCAAACCCTAATATTTCCTATCTAACCATTTACAGAAGCTTGCCAACCATGGTGACCATTAACCCAATTCTGACTCATGAGATGTGGAGGAAGTGTGCTGGGGCACTTCTAGAAAGATCCTCTTCTTCCTCTGGATGTTGACCCAGATAGGATGTTGGGAGCTGTGGCAGCCCTAAGCAGAGCAATTCTGAGGACGGAGCTGAGGTCCTGAAAATGGACAGGGAGGAGTATTGAGAAAACTGGGTCCTTATGCTATGGTTGAGAATGAGTTGGACAATGCTACCACCTTCCTATTTTTGAGACTTCTTGTTTTGTGAGACAATACATAGTCTTTTGTTGTTGTAGTTATGGGGGTTGAACTCAGGGGTGCTTAACCACTGAGCTAAGTCCCCAGCCCTATTATGTATTTTATTTAGAGACAGGGTCTCCCTGAGTTGCTTAGGGCCTCACTATGTGGATGAGGCTGGCTTTGCACTCACAATCTTCCTGCCTCAGCCTCTGGAGCAGCTGGGATTATAGGCATGTGCCACCGTGCCCAGGAGCAATGAATAGTCTTATTGTTGATGTTCTATGAATCAGATTTTTCTTCTGCTTTTTCAAAGCATTCTGATTGATACTACAACAGAGCATTTCATGGCTCTTTATCATATAGCAGGTAGTGCAAATGTCTCCTCCTCAGAGAAGCTTTTCTTGACCACACTAGGAAAATAGCCTGTGATATTCCTACTCCCATTAATCATTCTTATTAGGACTTGTCACCATCTGTCATTATCTTACCAGGCAGTCTCCCCTCATTCAAGTGTATGCTTCTCGAGGTCAAGGACATTGTCTCATTCACCTGTCACTGAGGGCTGAGAAGAGTCTAATAGCAGGTGAGCACTCAGTAGTATCTGTGGAATAAATAAATTCTAATAATATTTGAACCAATATTTAATAGTAACATTAAATTATACTATTATTAATGCAATTAAATATTTTAGCATTCATGATTTATTTTCTAATTAAAATCATTAACCTGTATTCAGATTGCTAAGAAATGTTAATATTTTCAATCAATGGTTATTTAGAGTGTTTATTATTCAAGCTAACATTTTCCTAAGTATTTAGTGCCTGGGGTATGCCATGCCAGAGCTTCTACATTTCTCAATTAACCTTTATCATTAATTTTAATTACTGTTATTAGGTAGATATTATTGTCCCCACATTACAGAACCACCAAAGTCCATTTTCTTCATTTCAATCTATGTTATTAGTACAACCTATGGCAATAAAGTAATTTTTTTCTTTATTTTTTAATTTATTCTAATTTGTTATATATGACAACAGAATGCATTACAATTCAGATTACACATATAGAGCTCAATTTTTCATGTCTCTGGTTGTACACAAAGTAGAGTCACACCATTCATGTCTTCATACATGTACTTAGGATAATGATGTCCATCTCATTCCACGATCTTTCCTACCCCATGACCCATTGTCCCTTCCCCTCCCTCTCCTTTGCCATATCTAGAGTTCATCTATTCCTCCCATACTCCCCCCCACCCCATTATAAATCGACATCCTTATATCAGAGAATAAATGGGCCAAGGACCTGAACAGACACTTCTCAGAAGGTGATATACAATCAATCAACAAATATATGAAAAAATGTTCAACATCTCTAGCTAAATCAGAGAAATGCAAATCAAAACTACTCTAAGATTTCATCTCACTCCAGCCAGCACGGCAGCTATTAAGAATACACACAATAAGTGTTGGTGAGGATGTGGGGAAAAGGCACACTCATACATTGTTGGTGGGACTTAAAATTGGTGCAGCCAATATGGAAAGCAGTATGGAGATTCCTTAGAAAACAGGGAATGGAACCACCATTTGACCCAGCTATCCCTCTCCTTGGTCTATACCCAAAGGACTTAAAAACAGCATACTACAGGGACACAGCCACATCAATGTTTATAGCAGCTCAATTCACAATAGCTAAACTGTGGAACCAACCTAGATGTCCTTCAATAGATGAATGGATAAAGAAAACATGATATATATACACAATGGAGTATTATTCAGCATTAAAAGAGAATAAAATCATGGCATTTGCAGGTAAATGGATGGAGGTGGAGAATATCATGCTAAGTGAAGTGAGCCAATCCCCAAAAACCAAAGGCAGAATGTTTTCTCTGATATAAGAATGTTTATTTGTTTGTTTAAAGAAAACCAATGAACACAGATCAGATTCATTCTTTTGTTCCCAGGCCCCTACTTTTGGGAAATGGCAATGAACTACTGTGTCTGTCCCAGTCCTCATCCTCACTTGCCTGCATGGGGGAATTTTAAGATAGAGGAGAAAGGGTGTCCACAGGGGGACATTTCAAACCCATTTTCCCGAGGAAAGTCATTGCATCTGACCTGAGGCCTGTCCTGTCCTCCTCACAGAGACACATGCCAATGCTCCACTCTTCTCAGGGTCCTGGAGTTACTTACACAGACAGACTACAGCAAATCCTGGGTTATCTTCTGCTGGCTTCGCTGAGAGCCGGCCTGTTCTCATCTCCCCCAGGCCTGCTGCTGGAGTGCTGGTTGGCTTGATTTTTTTTTTCCTCCTCAAAAGATAACAACCTGTTTTTTTAAATATATATATATGGTTTCTGCTTTAAGATAAATCATTTTCTATAACACCAATCTCTCCAAGTCAAACGTCTGCTCATGTCTCATAAAGGTCATGTATGTAAGAAATAATGTGCATCTCCCTGGATCAATAGTCTCTGCAATTTTAACACCTGTTTTCATAGCAACAGACGTCTTTCCTATCTCTTTTCATCTCCAGTAAATTTGGAGATTGTATTCAGGGGCCCTGTGGGATCTCTGTCATTCCCCAAATTTCTTACAGGGATTCCTAGAACTCTTCAAAGAGATGGAGAGAAGGGACTCATAACTTTTGTCCACAGCTACTCAATAGAACTTTCCATGATGATGGAAATGTTCTATATTTGTACTTAATGACAGGATAGCCACCAGCCAGGGATAACTATGAGCAATTTGTTATGGTTTGGATGTGTGGTGTCCACCAAAGCTCACATGTGAGACAAGGAAAGAAGGTTCAGAGAAGTACTTGGGTTGTGAGAGTCTTAACCCAATCAGCAAATGAATCCCCTGAGAGGGATTAACTGAGTAGTAGCTAAAGTGGTGGGGTGGACTGGAGGAGGTGGCATTGGGGGAGTGGCTTTGGGGTATATATTTGTACCTGGAGTCAGTCTCTCTCTCTCTCTCTCTCTCTCTCTCTCTCTCTCTCTCTCTCTCTCTCTCCCTCCCTCCCTCCTTCCTGATCATTATGTGAGTCACTTCCCTCTACCATACTCTTCCACCATGATGTTTGGCCTCACCTTGAACCCTGAGATATGGAGCCAGCCTAACCTCTGAAACCATGAGTTCCTTAAATAAACTTTTCCTTCTCTACAGCTGTTCTGGTCAGGTTCTTTAGTCACAGCAGTGGAAAATGTGACTAAAACACTGTTGAAAAGAAGTTAAGGTGGATTCAGACATGGTGGCACATGCCTGTGATCCCTGCAGCTCAGGAGGCTGAGGCAGGAGGATCGCAAATTTGAGGCCCACCTCAGCAACTTAGGATGGACCTAAGTTACTTATTGAAACCCTATCTCAAAATTAAAAAATAAAAAGGGCTGGAGATGTTGCTCAGTGGTTAAGTACCCCAGGTTCAATAAAAAACTAATAATAATCTGATGTGACTAAGAAAGTAAAATTTTAAATTAATTTTAGTCGTCACATGTGACTGGTGGATACTGTAGTAGGCAGCTTGGAGCTGAAGCTGCTCATTTGCAATGGACTGGCTTCAGATTCACAGCTGAGTTCCTGGGTGTGAAGCAGCAGTAAAGACCATAATCTTCCTCAGCAATGTCTGGAAGCCAGGCAGTAGTTGTTAGTGGTGCTGAAAATCACAATAGAGTGTTCATGAAACTTACACAAACCTCACTTTGGTTTTCACGAAAATCCTATAAGTCAGGTCCTGTCCAAACTTTAAGAGATGGACGAGTTACATTGTTTGAGTGTTTGACTCCAAGTCTTGTGTAGGTTCTGCTATGCCTGATGCTTGATTATTTTTCCAGTTTCACAAATATTCTAGAAGCAAGGTTGTCCCAGATAAAGACCAGAGAGCTGAAGCCTAATCAGAAAGTAGGAAAAGTGCAGCCCAGCTTATCTGCAAGATCTGGGTTAACAGGGAAAGGGAGCAGGAAGGAAGGGCCGGTGAGGTCCACAGGTCCTGAGGACATGACCAGCCTCCACCATGGTAGACTGTGTGCTAGGCACTGGCCTCAGGGCTTCAGAGCCAGCCCACTTGCTCCCCACCACAAACCAGGGAGAAAGGGGGGTTCTCTGAGAGTTGACAATAAACTGCTAAGATCTATTGAACCCATGCACGTGGCAGGGCTGAGGCTGGAGCACCTGGGCTCCCAGCATTCCAGGCAGCCATACCCAAGTACGCAACCCAAACAGACCCCCAGGGAAGCAGGGGGTTGGGATGACCAGAGAGAGGCCAATGCTGTTCAGAATTTTCCTGGAATTCTCTCAACATGCCCTCAATTAGCAAGCTGAGGCCAGAGTGTTCAGGACTCACAGAAGTTAGTTCCTGTGCAATTCTTACGTTAATTCTGGGACAGTTGGTCACAAGCATGGAAGACAGAGAGAGTGACACAGATTCAGTGTGACTGATGCTATACTGGAAATGTCACAGCAGAGAGGTGTCTGATGTTGTGCTCATTAAGATCTGGGGTCTCTGGGGACAGTGGCACACACCTGTAATGCCAGAGCCTGGGGAGGCTGAAGAAGGTGGATTAGAGTTCAAAGCCAGCCTCAGCAACTTAGTAAGGCCCTAACCAACTCAGTGAGACCCTGTCTCTAAGTAAAATATAAACAAGGGCTGGGGATGTGGCTCCATGGTTGAGCACCCCTGGGTTCAATCCCTAGTACCCAAAACAAAATAGACACACAAATAAAAACAGGGTTCTGAGTGAGGCACATGCAGAACTGTGCCAAGGACCACTGGCAAAGGAAGCAGGCTTGCTCTAAGTAAGACAATATGGTGGTGCCTACGTTCTTAATCCAACGTGTTACTTGGTTCTTTGAGTGATAGTAGGTGAACATTGTAGTCCACCTGGATTCTAAAATAGGAAGGAAATTCATGACTGTGTCCTCTGGCACATATGTTCAGAGACAATGAATGTGTCCTAAACTGGCATCCAACCATGGAGATTCAGGGCACCAGGGGTGGAAGGCAGAATAATGTTCCTCTAAGATGTCCACATCCTAACCCCTACAACCTGTGACTGTTAGGCTGCATGGCAAAGGGAATTTAGGTGGCATGAGGAGTTGAATTTGTTAATTGGGTGACTTTATTATCATGGATGATATATAATAATAATAATATCCAGACAAGTCCAAGGTATTACGATGAGTTCTTGAATGTGGAAGAGGGAGACAGAAGGAGAGCCAGTGAGGGGAAGATGCAGGTAAGGAAGAAAGGAAATGGAACAGGCAATGTGCTGGGTAGGGAGATGGAGGAAGGGGTCATGAGTCAAGGAGTGCAGGTAGCTTCTAGAAGCTGGAATAACAAAGAAGCAGATTCCCCACTAGAGCCTCTAGGCAGGACTGCTGTGTGGCCAACTTTTCAATTTTAGATCCATCCTGGTGACACCCATGCCAGACTCCAACAAGACTGTAAAGTAGTAAATTTGTGTGTTCTTAAATCAGTAAGTTCACTAATGTGAAGTAGCCAAGTGGTCCTGCCTGGGAATATTGATAACCCTCAGTGTTCATCACTTCCAGTATATGGCCCACAAGGCCCAGGTGTGCCCCTCTGAAGCATACTCTTCCTGCCCACACATGGGTCTTTCTCACTTCTCAGGTACAAAATAGGAGGATAACATTCCTGCATTTTTTTTTTTTAGTACCAGGGATTGAACCCAGGGGTGCTTAACCACTGAGCCATATCCCCAGTCTTTTTTTTTTTTTATTATTTTATTTAGACACAAGGTCTCACTAAGTTGCTGAGTTTCGCTTTCAACACACAATCCTCCTGCCTCAGCCTCCCGAGCCGCTGGGATTACAGGCATGCACCACGGTGCCCAACTATAATATTGTATTTCTGACATAGACTGAGTCCTCAACATCAGAGAGACCATTAAAAACAAAACACAACCCAAAATATAAAGACCCTGCTTCTGATTCAAGCAGAAAAAGTCCTGGAGAATTAAAGTGCTCAGAAAACATTTCCCCTCCTTTTTCACTTTGTCTAATAAATAGATTCTGGAAGCCCCTGAGGGTGGTGGGTAATGGTGAGATCCCTTCCCCACCCCCCACTTCTGTCCTCACTCTGGGGCCAGGGAGATGGGTTGTGAGTGGGCTCAGGAGAACAGAGCTCAAGGATGCTCAGGTGTTCAGCAGGCCCAATGCTCAGAGAAAATATCCAGGTGATTTCTTTTTTTGTTGTTTGTTTGTTTTTGATCCGGACTGTTTAGAAACAAGACAGACTTAATGCAGGACCGAGCGTGCTGCTCTCTGACCTCAGCTGTGTGTTTTTCTCCATCTCCTGTCAAGGTTAGCACCAAGAACAAACAATCGCCAATGAGCTGGAACACGAGCCTGCAGAGGGCACACGGCAATAAGATTGCTCTGAGGTGAGGCTGGATGGAATCCTAGAAAACGCAGCTTTTCTATGTCTGCCCAGGGAAGACGGACGTGTTTCCAGAGAGTTTTAAAGGCATCTGTTAGGGACAGAGGTATGAGGCCAGGTGCATCTCATTGTGAGCTGTGAGATTCCCTGCAGGCTCCCAAGCGCTCCAGGCTCAGGTCTGCATGGTACAGTGGTCCTGCAGAGGGAGGATAAAGAAGGATCAGGCTAAGACCAGAAGACCCCTCAGGTTGGCTCAAGAGAAGGGGAGTTGCTAGAGTCTGTAAACAAGTCAAGATGGCGCCTGGCATTTTGCAGAGGGAGTGGTTTGTGAAGTAACGCCAACGAGCCATTAAGTGTGGAGATTCCTTATTGGTTGACTGATGTATCTAGTTTATGCTAATTAAGATAAGCTGTGTGGAATGTATAAATACCTCTGTTGTCCTACAATAAAGGGCTCCTACTCCTGCTGTATCAATGTACACAAGTTGTTCGTCACCCCCCAGCTATTTTGCTGCAGCCGGACTGCGGCAGGGAATGAAGATTTACTTAACAAAACCCAAGAAAGGGCAGGAGTTCTGATGGGTTCTGGATTCATGAAATGAACCATCTGCTACCTGTTGTCTGTCTATGGAAACTTTTTTGTTTTTTAAATATACTTAATCCATTAACAGACTTTTTTTAAAAATCAAGATAAAATTTATATATAATAAAGTACCTAAATCAACCTTGTATAGCTCAATAAACTTTTTCATATGTAGACACCCAAGTAAACCCCACCCACAGGACTCACTGAACTAAAACCAATGGGCCAAATCCAGTAGGCTTCTGGATTTGAAAATGGGTTGACCACAGCACAGCCATGCCCATTGTTTGCCTCTTGTGTAGGGTCACTTCAGTAGTGGCCACAGAAATCTATGACTTCCAAGCTGAAAATCATTGCCAGCAGGTGCTTTAATAAAATGTTGACGGGCATCTAGATTGGTTCCACAGTTTAGGTATTGTGAATTGTGCTGCTATAAACATTGATGTGACTGTGTCCCTGTAGTATGCTGTTTTTAAATCCTTTGAGTATAGACTGAAGGGAGGGATAGCTGAGTCAAATGGTGGTTCCATTCCTAATTTTCCAAGAAATCTTTATACTGCTTTCCATATTGGCTATACCATTTTGCAGTCCCACCAGTAGTATGCCCTTCAATAGATGAATAATTTTAAAAAATTGTGGCATATATGCACAATGGAATATTACTCACCAATAAAAGAGAATAAAATCATGGCATTTGCAGGTAAATGGATAGAGTTAGAGAAAACAAAGCTAAGGGAAGTTAGCCAATCCTGAGAAACCAAATGGCAAATGTTTTCTTTGATATAAGGAGGCTGATTCATAGTGGGATAGGGAGAGGCAGCATGGGAGGAATAGATGAACTCTAGATAGGGCAGAGGGGTGGGAGCGGAAGGGAGGGGGCATGGGGTCAGAAATGATGGTGGAATGTGATGATCATTATTATCCCAAGTACAAGTATGAAGATATGAATTGGTGTGAATATACTTTGTGTACAACCAGAGATGAAAAATTGTGCTCTATATGTGTAATAAGAATTGTAATGCATTCTGCTGACATATAAAATTTTTAAAAAGTAATAAAATAAAAACAAAATGTTGACAGATCTCTGAGACAAAGCCTGGTCAGTACCCCGCTTCCTACCTAGTTAATATCCCCCCAAAACCACTCTTTTGATCTATAGTACTGTAGGTTAAATTTGGCTGTTTGGGAGCTTCATATATAAATGGAATATAGCTTTTATTCTCTGCTCACTCAACATGATGTCTGGGAGACTCCACCATGTCACTTTCCCTCTTGAGTGCCACCACATGGGACTCAGTCATGCTCAGGTCTCTCTGCTCCCCCACCCCCCAGCACTGGCCTCTTCTCTCATTTAGTCAGGTGTCCATGACATAGGCTCCCTACAATGGTGGTTCTTGGCTGGAATGTTCCCTCTCTCCCCCCTCCCTATCTCTCTCATCTCTCTATTTCTGAACCATGAAGGTCCTTCTGATCAGGGTTAGGTACCGTCGTCTCAGATAAAGGCATAATTACTGAAATTCTTACCTAACTATTAAATTTTGTTGGTGAGTTTTTATTTTGTTTTTCCCCTGCATCCATGAGAGACCATGGATTTAGGAAGCTTTACCTCATTTAGAAAAAGAAAAGGCAGAAGAGAGAAGACCCCTGTCATCACTCCAAGCTTTACCTACAAGGATAGGTGGAGCACACACATCTCTGTGATGGGGACAGGGTGGTGCAACAGGGTGCTTAGTGTTTTGAGAGTCTCCTAATGGGTTATGTGGACCCTATAAGAAAAGAAAACAGTGTTCTGGGTCTGACACCAGAATGGGCACTGTCCCAGTCCTCTGGTGTTCAGGAGGCACTGGGACTCTGAGACCAGCTCTAAGAAACTGCCCTGGTTCTTCCCTCTAGGACAAGCCGTAATGGTATCAGGAACATTATGGTATCTGCTGCTGACTGTGGGGATCAGGATTGGAACAAGACTCTGCAAGGAACCAGGGTGCCTCAGTAGCAGGGGACAGTTAGTTTCCAGAGTTGCCTTGGCTTGGGTGCGGGAAATGGGTAGAGACTGTTAGGACTATGATCCTCAGGGTTCTTGTATGATTCAGTGCGATGGTTTGGATGTGAGTTGTTCCTCACATGCTCATGTATGGGACAATGCAAGAAAGTTCAGAGGATAAATGGTTGGGTTGTGAGAGCCTTAACCCAATCAGTGAATTAATCCCCTGATGGGATTAACTGAGTGGTAACTGGAGGCAGGTGGGGTGTGGCTAGAGGAGGTGGCATTAGGGACGTGGCTTTGGGGTCTATAATTCGTATCTGCTGAGTGGAGTCTCTTTCTCATTGCTTCCGGACCATGTGAGCTGCTTCCCTCCACCACACTCTTCCGCCATGATGCACCTGGAGCCCTGAGCAATGGAGCCTGCTGTCTATGGACTGAGACCTCTGAAACTGTGAGCCCTTAAGTAAATTTTCCCCTCCTCTACCTTTATTCTGGTTGGGTCCTTTAGTCACAGCAGAGAAAAAGTTGATTAAAGTCTTGGGAGGGTGGTCATGAAACTTTGGCTATGGAATGGAGCCAGCAATGGGTCAATAAGAGATATGATCTGAGTTGTACTTAAAATTTGTAGAGCAGTTCATATCATTTGTACACATAAACCCAAAATTTCACACATCATTTAAATGGGTTCATGGACCCCGGGCTAAGAATGTCAGTTCAATATTCTATCCTTTCTGCTTCAGTTGCCACTGAAAATTAGCAGAGACTTTCAGCGCATAGATTGAATTCCCAAGAGAATGTTCCTGGCCAAACTCATATTTTTAATTAGGCTGCACAAACCCCCATCTCTGGCCAATTCAGGGACTAGTTATCCTCAGGTCAGGTTCTTGGCCCTGGTGGGATCAACCGCGACAGGTGCAGGGAAGATGAAGCAGGGTCATGTGACATCAAACATGGCTTCCTGGGCAGGAGGGCTGGGGTTTGTGCAGTTTTCCTTAGAAGGAGTTGTGAACCAGGTGGGCTTTGTGACTCTCCAAGGATGCTTGGAGAGGACAGATGTAAATGACTTAGTACACAGAGTCCTAGAAATAGGCAGCTGGCCAAAAATTGATAGTGGTGATGATGATGATGATGGATTATGCTCACTTGTGATGTGAGCTGACCCCTAGAGAATCCCTTCCAGAGGATTTTTCTCTCGGTGATGCCGATTGCATTGGGAAGGCAGAGAGCTGGGATTCGACATGCCCAGGTCAATAGACCTAGGGAACAAGGGTGTTTTATGAAGGTACCCATTTAAGAAATTAGAGGAGGGAAAATATAAGTGCCCCTTAAATCATAAAGTGCAAGTAGGTTTGCGGATCTTTGAGAAAATGAACCTCTCTAATAAATACTTTAATCACTACTAAATACAGATATTGTACAGCAACCTGAATAGGAATATTGTCTGAATGATTATAAAAGTTGTTCCTTTCATCTCATAAATTTCTGTAATTAAACTAATGTCACAGTTTGCTCTTGCATGGAGGAAACATGACAGAAGTGGAGAATTTTTACTCTGCTGCTGGCTAATTAGGATGGCATGTGATTCTATTTCTTATTTTCAAATGTTCTTTTGGATTTTGTGCTCCACACCCCTCCCCTTCCTCTTTCAAATCCTGATGTCTGAGTCGTTATAAATAAACTCCCAAGCCAGAACATTTTGAAGGTGGTTTGACTTTTATTCTCTTTTAATCCCAAATTAGTTTAGGTGTCAGTAACAATTTAAAGAGAGTTAAGAAAAGAAGACATGACCTGAATTCTGGAGAAGGGGATGTGGAGGTTCTGCTCCATTCAGGACTTGGCAAAGCAGGACATAATTTGGTTCCAGGGTGAGAAAGAAAAGTCTAGACATATCTGGGTCTTATATTTGTCTCTTACATTTGAGGAGTTTCTTTTAAAGGAAGTATAACTTTCTTCCAAAGGTAGCAAAATGTTGTAGAAAAAATGTTAATAATCATCTGGGATATAGGCTACCAAATATGGAACTTTAACCACTGGAGTCCTGGTTTCCTCATTTGTGATGAAAAGAACTTACACACTTCCATATACCTACCCATCCATCCACTCATCCACTCACCCACTTACCCATCCATCAATTCATTCACCCATTCACCCATCCATCTATCCATCTATCCACCCATCCACCCACCCATCCACTCACCCATTTATCCATCCATCAATCAATTCACCCATTCACCCATCCATCTATCCATCCATCCACGCATCCACCCCCCATCTACCCATCCACTCACGCACCTAACCATCCATTCATCCACCCATCCACTCACCCATCCACCCACACATCCTCTGGTCCACTCACCCACTTACCCATCTGTAAAGAAATCAAAAGGAGATAGAAAAAGGTGCAGAGGAAGAATGGCTAAATAGCAAAATGGCTGCTCATCCAAGCTGCTGGCTTTATTTACAACAATAGTTACACTTGGTCACTAGCATCAGTAGTACATGATTGATTATTATATAACTAAGCAGGTTACTATAGGTTACAATATAAGATGTTTTGGTTATAGTTATATATGTGCTCCTGCCAAGCATGCATTGGTTATCGTAAGAGTGCCTGGGAAAAACTGCAAAATATTTAAGCCATGGGAAACAGGGGGGGTGCGCTCACCAAAGGAATGCTGTTCTGTATGTTCCCATAGTCAGAACCCTTACACCCATCCACTCACCCACTTATGCATCCATCCATCCATCCATCCATTCCTCCATCCATCCATCCATCCATCCATTCACCCCCCATCCATCCATCCATCCATCCATTCATCCATCCATCTATCCATTCACCCACCCATCTACCCATCCTCTCACCCACTTACCCATCCATCTACCCTCCATCCATTCACCCACCCATTCATCCATCCCTCCATTCATCCATCTATCTACCCATCCATCCATCTATTCATTCATTTGTTCATCTATCCATTTGCTTATTCTACTAGTATTTTCAGAGAACCTAAGACATTCATTTAGGCACCCACATGGGAAAGATAGTGTTTGGCTTCAAATAAATTCCTAGCAGGAAAGAGAACACTGTATGGAGATGAAGAGCCCAGATTCTGAAATTAGATAGCTGAAGTTCTGTCTCCATCCTCTTATAAGTTGCAGACCCTGGCCTAAGTTTCTTCACCTTTCTAAGACTGTTTCCTTATATTTAAAAATGAAGATATTTCTATCCATATCATAGGAAAATATAAAGGTTAAAGATGATAATATCTACAAAGCACACCATTTAGCAGAACAATTCATATAAAATGTGCTAAATTATGGCTAAATGAATTTAAGATGCTCTGTTATGGGTTTGTAGGTAATGCTTGGGGCCACTAGGAAGGAAACCAGTAAGCCCTCCTGGGATGCACTAAAGGAGCACAGGCAGATTTTTAAAGGAGGTGATACTGGGTTAGGTTTTATAGGGTGAGAAGGAGTTTATAACAGAGAGATAATGGTAGAATAAGAGCAGAGGAGGCCATATATGAAAATATATAGAGACAAAATATTTTTAAGTATGGACAGTAATGTTTTAAGGTTAAACTGCTAGCATATACAGAGAATAGCAGAAATAAATCTAGAAAGGACTTTAATATACTACCTTATAAATAGCTTATTAGTCTAAGGCTTTCAGTTGCAATTAGCAAAAACCCAGCCAGAATTGGCCCCAAAGTAAAAATATTTTTTTTTTTTTGGAATAAGTAAATTTATGACATTTAGAAGATTTTCAAGATGTCAGAATAGAGGAGGTCACTCCTGGCTGCTCCATGGTGTGAAACCAAGAAAGCAGATAAGCAGCTTCTCCACAAGGTGGGTGAACAAGAAAAGGCAGGAAGGGACTTTACTGGAATTTAAAACTGGACATGCAAAGCAGACTGGAGACTCAGGAGGTTGTGTATAATAAATTAAGGAAAAAATCCCCAGGGGCATGCCACAGCCGGACTGGAAGCTCCAGCCAGAGAGGTCCTTCCATAAGCATAGTGGAGGCATAGGGGAATTAAAGGAACCCATATTTTTGAGAGGTCCATGGCCTGTCTGGTACAGAGTGTTTAGAGATCAAGGACATTGCCCAATAAACCTGAAAGATGCACTACATAATATCCACGTGCAGGGAAAGAAGCGCCATCTTTCTAGGCAGCATGAAGAGGACAAGGAAGAAACCATTGTGCAGCTGCAGTGTGGGGGCCAACTCTTGGCAAACCAAAAGACAAGCCCAGTAAACACACACTGCACGATATAGAGTGTGCTTAAGTGACCAGGAGAAAAATCAAAAAGGAGAGAGGCTTACACAGGAGACAACTGGTCATGGAAGCCCACAGGGCTCTACCCTTCCCCCTGCAATCTGACTGCTTGCAGGACCTGCTGGGGAGACACATGGCCAGGAACTCAGAAGGGTGGGGGAGGGGTGGGACAGGAGAGATTGTTTGGAGATTGACACTAAAACTAGGAAACATGGGGTCTGCAGGTGATGTAGAGGACTAAGAATTGTCTCCCCCAACACACGAGCAGAATGTAGGGGAGATCCCCGGGGTACAGTCTTCTATTGTGGACTAGCAAGTACTGGGCACTGGAGGAGCACTGATTTAAAATCTCCAGGCCAATGGGAATTCAGCAAAGAGCCTGGAGCCTGCCGAAGCCTAAACCCTGCCTCCAGGAACTCATCTACCGAATTATGTCTCTCACTCCAGCAATACAGAGGGTGGAGCATCACACTCCAGAAGACCCCACCTAAAGCTGCTGAGAAAAGAAGCTGAGAATACTTTGTACTCCAACAGAAAGAATTCTTTAACTTTTCAACAGAATTTTTTTTCTTTTCTTTTTTGATTCTTTTTCACTATTTAATTGTGACCTTAATGGTACATGAATATTTATAATTTTCATATTTGTTCTTTTCTCATTTCTAGTATTTTTAACACCAGATTTTTTCATGGATAAGTTTTTTGTGAACTAAGATGTTTGATTAGAAGATTTTAGTTTTGTTTTGTATTCTTTTATTTTTATTTTATAAAAGTTTTTACTTTATATATAATTTTTTTCCTCCTACCATTTCCCTCGATTCTCGATTTTCTTTTGCTAACAGTCAATCTCTGTTGTTCTCTGTATCACTCTTACTTTAATTGTTTACTTCTTTCTTCTCTCCTCCTCCTCCCTCATAATCATCGCATCCTATATCACTTCTGTTCTCTCTCTGTCTGCTATTTGAAATCGTAAAACTTTTTGCAAACTTGCTGTTTTTATTGTAGGTGGTAATTGATCATCCCGTTTCTGTTTACTGTGATAATTAACGTTGTACATGTCATAGTATTTGGTTTAATGCTGTATATTCTTTGCTTTAGTCATTGTTTTTATTTGTCTCCCCCTAAACAGTGAGGTACCATAAATACTCAGGAACACTATAAGTCCACCAGGTAGAAACTCTACTGCCTCAGATCCATACTAGTAAATGGGTAGACACAAAAACAACATAAAAAAGCAAGGAAACAAATTGCCCCAAACAAAATTATATACTCTAATAACAGAATTTGTTAACACCATAGTGGAAGAAGTATCAGAGAAAGAGTTCAGAATGCACATAGTTAAACTAAACTGTGAAGTAAAGGATGGTATAAGGAAAAAAATCAGAGAGAAAAATACAGGAAGCAAAAGATCACTTCAATAAAAAGTCATAGATTCTGAAGAAAAAAAAAACAAGCAGGAGTCCACAAAATGAAGGAAATCAACAAAATTAAATAAAAATTAATAGCAACAGAATAGACCACTTAGAAAACCACCTGCACCTCAGAGAGAGCATTAATCTCCAGGATATATAAAGAACTCAAAAAACTTAACACCAATAAAACAAATAACCTAATCAATAAATGGGCTAAGGAACTAAAGAAGAAGAAACAGAAGGTGATATACAATCAATCAACAAATATGGTAAAAAAAATGTTCAACGTCTCTAGTAATTAGAGAAATGCAAATCAAAACTATACTGAGATTTCATCTCACTCCAGTCAGAATGGCAACTATTAAAAATACAAACAACAATAAATGTTGGCAAGGATGTGGGGGGAAAGGCTCACTCATACATTGTTTGTGGGACTTCAAATTGGTGCAATCACTCTGGAAACTGGTATGGAGATTCCTTAGAAAACTTTAAATGGAATCATGATTTGACCCAGCTATCCCACTCTTTGGTTTATATCCAAAGGACTTAAAAACAGCATAGTACAGTGACACAGTCACATCAATGTTATAGCAGCCTAATTCACAATAGCTAAGCTATGGAACAAACCTAGGTGCCCTTCAACAGATAGATGGATAAAGAAATTGTGGTATATATACACAATGGAATATTTATTATTCAGTCTTAAAGAAGAATGAAATGGAATTTGCTGGTAAATGGATGGAACTAGAGAATATAATGCTAAGCAAAATAAGTCAATCCCAAAGAACGAAAGACAGAATGTTCTTTCTGACATGCAGATGCTAATTCATAATGGGAGGGGCTAGGGAAGAATAGATGTACTTTGAGTTAGACAGAGGGGTGTGAAGGTAGGGGAGGAGTATAGGGATAGGAATGATAGTAGAACAAACCATACATTATTACCTTATGTGCGTATATGATTACATAACATCATGTATAACCAGAAGAATGAGAGGTTATACTTTGTCTATGTGTGATGTGTCAAAATGCATTCTACTGGAGGATCCAAGAAGGCGGGCCAGAGGGAGGCAGCATTCTGTATCATTCCATGACCTGGAAATCAGTAGTGAGAATACTGCTTCTCTGCAAGCGATATCCCTGCTCCTGCACAAGAATCATGGTCACCATGCCCATTCAGGGCTCCAAGCCTCAGCATCAGAGTAGATCTCCCAACTACTCGCCCATGCAGGACTACTGGGTACCCGAGCAGGACCATCAGCATCAGCACCTGAGCAGAACTCTTGGCCACCCACCCAAGCAGAAATCACGGACGCCACTCCCACGTAGGACACCCAGTAGCTTCTCACATGCAGGAACTCAATGAATGAATATACTTTATTCTAAGCAGTACATGGATCCTTCTCTAAAATAGATCATATATTATGACACAGAGCAACTCTTAGCAAATATAAAAAAGTAGAGATACTACCCTGCATTCTATCATATCACAATGTAATAAGAAATCAATAATAAAATGAAAAATAAAGGCTATTCTAACACCTGAAGACTAAATAATATGCTACTGAATCAAGGAGGAGTTAAAACAATTCTCAGAGGCAAGTGAGAACACAGATACAACATGTTGAAATCTCTGGGACACTATGAAGGCAGTACTAAGAGGAAAGTTCATTGCATGGAGTTCATTCCTTACAAGAAAAAAATGTCAACAAATAAATGACTTAACATTGCATCTCAAAGCCCTAGAAAAAGAAGAACAAATCAACACCAAGAGTAGAAGAAGACAGGAAATGATTAAAATCAGAGCTGAAATCAATGAAACTGCAACAAAAGTAACAATTGAAAAAATGGACAGAACAAAAAGTTGGTTCTTTGAAAAAATAAATAAAATTGTCAAACCCTTGGCCATGCTAATGAAGAGAAGGAGAGAGAAAACTCAAATTACTAACATACGTATTGAAAAAGGAAATATTACAGCAGATGCTACAGAAGATAATTAGAAATTATTTCGAAAACTTGTACTCCAATAAAATAGAAAACATCAAAGGCATTGACAAATTTCTAAAGTCATATGATTGGCCCAAATTGAATCAGGATGACATACTCAATTTAAAAAGATCAATTTCAAACGATGAAATAGCAGACACCATCAGAAGCCTAGAAAACCAAGAAAAGCCCAGGACTGGATGGATAGCTGAGTTCTACAAGACCTTTAAAGAAGAACTAATACCAACACTTTTCAATTTATTTCAGGAAATAGAAAAAGAGGGAGCACTTCCAAACTCATTCCCTGAGGCCAATATCACCCTGTTTCTAAAACCAGGCAAAGACACATCAAAGAAAGAAAGCTTCAGACCAATATCTCTAATGAACATAGATGCTAAAATTCTCAATAAAAGTCTGGCAAATCAAATACAAAAACATATCAAAAAGATAGCACACCACGATCAAGTGGGGTTCATTCCAGGGATGCAAGTTGGTTCAACATATGGAAATCAATAAATGTCATTCATCATATCAATAGACTTAAAGATAAGAATCATATGATCATCTCAATAGATGCAGAAAAAACATTCGATGAAATACAGCATGTTCAAAACACTAGAAAAACTAGGGAAAACAGGAACATATCTCAACATCATATAGGCTATCTATACTTAGCCCCAGGCCAACATCATTCTAAATAGAGAAAAATTGAAAGAATTCCCTCTAAACATGGGAACAAGACAAGGGATGCCCTCTTTTACCACTTTTATTTAACATAGTTCTTGAAACACTGGCCAGAGCAATTAGACAGACAAAATAATTTAAAGGGATAAAGGTATGAAAAGACCTCAAATTAGCACTATTTGCTGATGATATGATTCTTTACCTAGAAGACCCAAAAAATTCCACCAGAAAACTTCTAAAACTAGTAAATGAATTCAGCGAAGTAGCAGGATACAAAATCACCACCCATAAATCAAAGGCACTTCTGTATATCAGTGACAAATCCTCTGAAAGGGAAACGAGGATAACTACCCCATTTACAATAGTCTAAAAAAAAGAAAAAAGAAAACAATACTTGGGAGTCAACCTAACAAAAGAGGTGAAAGACCCCTACAATGAAAACAACCAAACACTAAAGAAAGAGATTAAAGAAGAACTTAGAAGATGGAAAGATCACCCTTGTACTTGGATAGGCAGAATTAATATTAATATTGCCAAAATGACCATACTACCAAAAGCATTATACAGATTTCATGAAATTCCAATCAAAATCCCAATGGTATTCCTCATAGAAATAGAAAATGCAGTCATGAAATTCATCTGGAAAAATAAGAGACCCAGAATAGCTAAAGCAATCCTTAGCAAGAAGAGTGAAGCAGGTGGTATCCCTTTACCAGACCTTAAAGTATACTACAGAGCAATAGTAACAAAAACAGCATGATATTGGCACCAAAATAAACTGGTAGATCAATGGTACAGAACAGAGAACACAGAGACTAACCTACATAATTATAGTTATCTTATATTAGACAAAGGTGCCAAAAACATTCATTGGAGAAAAGACAGCCCCTTCAACAAATGATGCTGGGAAAACTGGAAATCCATATGCAAAAAAATTAAATTAAACCCTTATCTCTCACCATACACAAAACTCAACTCAAAGTAGTTCAAGGACCTAGGAATTAAACCAGAGACCCTGCATTTAATAAAAGAAAAAGTAGGCCCAAATCTCCATCATATTGGGTTAGGCCCCAACTTCCTTAATAAGACTCCTATAGCACAAGAATTAAAATCAAGAATTAATAAATGGGATGGATTGAAACTTAAAAGCTTCTTCTCAGTAAAAGAAACAATCAGTGAGGTGAATAGAGAGCCTACAGTTTGGGAGCAAATTTTTACCACTTGCACATCAGATAGAGCACTAATCTCTAGGGTATATAAAGAACTCAAAAAGCTAAACACCAAAAGATTAATAACCAACCAATAAATGATCCAAGGACTTGAACAGACACTTCTCAGAAGATGATATACAATCTATCAATAAATATATGAAAAAATGTTATTAGAGAAATTCAAATCAAAACTACTCTTAAGATTTCATCTCACTCCAGTCAGAATGGCAGCTATCATGAAGACAAACAACAATAAGTATTGGTGAGGATGTGGGGAAAAAGGCACACTTATACACTGCTGGTGGGACTGCAAATTGGTGCAGCCAATATGGAAAGCAGTAGAGATTCCTTGGAAATCTGGGAATGGAACACCATTTGACCCAGCTATCCCTCTCCTCGGGCTATACCCAAAGGACTTAAAAATCAGCATACTACAGGGACACAGCCACTTCAATGTTTATAGCAGCTCAATTCACAATAGCTAAACCGTGGAACCAAACTAGATGCCCTTCAGTAGATGAATGGATAAAGAAAATGTGGTATATATACACAATGGAATTTTACTCAGAAATACGTGGATGGAATTGGAAAATATCATGCTAAGTGAAGTTAGACAATCCCAAAATTACAAATTATGAATGTTTTCTGATATAAGGAGGCTGATTCACGGTGGGGTTGGGAGGGGGAGCATGGGAGGATTAGACTAACTCTAGATAGGGCAAAGGGGTGGGTGGGAAAGGGAGAGGGTATGGAGGTAGAAAAGAGGGTGGAATGAGACAGACATCATTACCCTAAGTACATGTATGAAGGCACAAATGGTGTGAATATACTTTGTATACAACCAGAGATATGAAAAAATGTGCTTTGTCTGTATAATGTGAATTGTAATGCATTCTGCCGTCATATATAACAAATGAGAATAAAAAAATTTAAAAATGCATTCTACTGCCATTTGTAACTAATTAGAATAATAAATAAGTAAAATTGAAAAAAATGCATGACATGTAAAACAATGACGGTCTGATGGTCAGCGTGAACACTGGTTTGCTCCCATGACTCCATGAGGTCCCCAAGGAGCTGGTTTCTTTTGATTTCTACTCTTTTTCTCTTTGATGGTATATTTTGCACACTTTGAGTTTGGATGTGTGGTGTCCCCTCAAAGCTCCTGGGTTAATGCAGGAATGTTCAGCCATGAAATGATGGGTTCGTGGGAGCTTTCATCCAACCACTTCATCCTAGTTTGAGCGGACTGGAGGGTCACTGTGGACAGGTGGAGCTTGGTGGAGGAGGTGGGTGGTTGGAGTCCTCTTCCCTGCGGCCCTTTACCCTCTCTTTCTCTGCTTTCTGGTCACCTTGAGATGAGCAGCTTTCTCCTCCCACCATGTCCTTCTGCCCTGATGTTCTGCCTCACCTGAGGCCCAGAGCAGTGGACTTGGACAACCATAAAACCATGAACCAAATAAATTTTGCTCTTTTAAGTTGTCCAGTCATATATTTTGATCACAGCAAAAAAAGAAAAAAAGATGACAGACACACATACTAATGCTGGACGACCCTCATATCACAGGGGGGCTGCTAACTACAAGCCTAAGTGTTTTCCAAGCAACGTCCAGGTAAAGATGTTGTGCATGTGTGGTTGCTTTGGGGACAGTGTTCCAGGCAGTGGGTTAGACTCAGGCACAGGCTTGGAGATATAATGGGGCTTATGTCAAGATGACGGTCCTAGAGTAGCTCCATGTCACAGTAGATCTCCCAACTACTCGCCCATGCAGGACTACTGGGTACCCGAGCAGGACCCTCAGCATCAGCACTCGCGCAGAACTCTTGGCCACCCACCCAAGCAGAAATCACAGATGCCACTCCCACGGAGGACACCCAGTAGCTTCCCACATGCAGGAACTCAATGAATGAATATAATTTCTTCTCAGCGGTACATGGATCCTTCTCTAAAATAGATCATATATTATGACACAGAGCAACATCCAGGTTAAAAAAAAAAAAAAGCAAGTCTGCTCCTGAAGCCGTCCACCGAGAGTCCTGGGCTTTAGGATGATTGACTCACCCCGAACCAATCTCCATGCCTAGAGAAGGGCACGGGCCAGTTGACAACCCTGAGCTATATCAGTGAATCACGGTGACAACAGGCACGTGATTGCCCTTTGGCTTAAGACCAACGAGGGCCTCCTCTGATCTGGGAGGATCAGTCTTCCTATACTACGTGGCCACGACACAAAGGTGGGGAGGTGGCCATAAAGGGAAGGAGGCAGGAAGGCTCACCAAGTGGCTCATACCAGAAAACTTGTGGGCTATACTGTGAGTGCGAGTTAGAAATCTGAAGTCACTTGGAAGCAAAGATCTGCATATTAGAAAGGAGTCTGGAGGCAGTTCTGGAGCAGGTTGGAGTAAGGAGTCCAGTTCACACCAGCTCCTCACTACTTAGGTTTCTTATAGAGAAAACATCCTAATTTTATGGGAAAACTGGTATTATGGTCCTGGACCCATGGTCTCAGAAACCTCAGTTGCCAGAGTTGAATTTCAACTCAGTATCCCCAACCTGCTGAGAATAGAGGAGGAATTGTTGTCGTGAAATTCAAGGTACTCTTGTACATGCTGATTTTCAACCTGAAAGCCACTTCCAAGACATGTGAGAGCCACATGAGAGGACCTGTTAGACATGATATGAAGGAGGATGTGAGAGCCAGGACCCTACTCCCCTAGAGAACCCCTGGGAGTGACTTGACCTTGCTGAGTCTCTGTCTATTCCTTTGCAAAACAAAGTAATAGTACTACTCTCATGAAGTGGTCCATTTACCCATTAAGCAGCCATTTATCAAACACCAACCATGTGCCTGTCTTTGCGCTACAGCTCAGGAGTAAGGTGACAAAGCAGATACGTTGCGTGCTTAGCAGAGTTCTTCTCAAACCTGGGAAGAAAAAAGGGACAGACCCTCAAAACACCAGGTGAATGGGAACCTCTGGTGATCAGGAAGACAGCCTTGAATAACTCACCTGGTAAAGATTTGAAGCCAACCTAGGTGCCCTTCAACAGATGAATGAAAAATAAAATGTGGTCTATATACATGATGGAATATTTCTCAGCCATAAAGAAGAATGAAATTACGGCATTTGTCAGTAAATGGATATAACTAAAGACTATCATGCCAAGTGAAATAAGCCAGTCCCCAAAAAACCAAAGGCCAAATGCTCTTTCTGATATGTGGATGCTAACACACAATAAGGTGGGGAGGAGAATAGAAGTCCACTGGATTAGACATTAGGGAAATGAAGGGAAGGGAGGAGGGATGGGAATGGGAAAGACAGTAGAATGAATGGGACAGAACTTTCCTCTGTTCATGTATGAATACACGACCAATGAAACTCCACATCATGGACAACCACAAGAATGGGAAGTTAGACTCCATGTTTGTATATGTCAAAAATACTCCTTAACATGATGTATATCTAAAAATAAGAAATGAAACAAATAAATAAATTTTTAAAAAAGATTTGAGAGTTGCCTGAGTCCTCTGAGCTCGTGGTCCTCAGGGTCAGTAGTTATTTGGAGGCCACTGGCATTTATTCCATTCAGGGCTCCTCACCACCCCCCTTGTCCTGGGATGACCTGGGAAGTGCTCTTACTGGATACCCACCACCATGTCACATAATTTCCACAATTTCCACAACACCTAAAGCATATGCTTTCTCACTTAAAAAAAAAAAAATTCAACTTTGCTGACTTGCCTTTTCTATCCTTTCAAGCTCAGGGCTAGAATGATGTATTCAGAATCCCATGTTTTCAGAGAACTTGGGCAAACTCACATTTTAAAAATAGACTTATTTCCTATCATGCAGCGAGCACAGCAGTGCTTCCCTGGTTGTGTTTCAAATGATGGTCTTGCCACCCCCCCCCACCGCCCAGAGCCCTGATGAGAAAGTCCTGGAAATAAACAAGCTCTGTGCAACTCACACACAGAGAGGCTTCCTCCCAGACAGGAAGGCACCCCTGGGCTGGGAGATGGGGCCCACACATCCATTTTCCTCAAAATGCTAGAGCCAGGGAGAAGATGGCTTAAATTGCTATGATTTGTGATCTGGAGATGAATATGTATTTTTATTGCAGTATTCATTATACAGAGTGCAAAAAGTTTTGCTCAAAGCAATCCCTATTTTCATTCGATAAGAATGTTATATTGTATTTTGCAATGCACAACTTCTTGAAGAAATATTTTAAAGAGATTAATACTGGGAAGTTTGGATCTGTGCTACTGGAGCTCGTTGGAGGGATGATTCTCCTTCCGTCTTTATCCCTGGAGCAATTTGACACTGGGCCGCCATTCTGATAACAATGCTTCACAAAAGGTTTTTGCGCTCTATATGCTCTGGTGAAAAAGTATGGAGCTGAAAATTGAATGGGAGAGCCCACAGACATCAGCCATAAGCTAAAGGCAACACTATTGTATCAGGGAAACAGAGGGACAATGTGTATACCAATTGTCATTATCTTTAGAATGAAATGATTACATGAATCGAATTGTTCTCCAAATCTGTGCAAATTAGGACACAGTCAGGATATACATTTCCCATCAACAATTGGTTGGAGGCAATATCTATGATTTTCTGATCATGGTGTCTATCCTGCCTCAACTTCCTCCAGGAGCTGAAAAGAACTTGTCTACAGTCTCACCTCAGGTGAGCAACAGCATGGTTCCCAGGGAGCAGAGAGTGATTGCTGACCCAAGGCAGGCCCATTTATAGCCTGGTCAGAGACTGCTATGGTGGCCAGATACAAAAGGATCTGGTCATTGGCCAAGAGACTACCTCCCTCTTGGATAGAAACTTTGCCACAGTCTGGCTGGGCACAAATCACGAGCCACTCAAGAGGAACAAACTTTATTTCTGAACTCCACCAGCACACTCCACACCCGCTCCCCAGGAACTCTCCAGAACACCACGCGGCTCCTCCAGCAACCACCAACCAGAAATCCCTCCTCCGGCACCTCCCCAACCAATTCGAACTCTTCAGGAATCCCCGCGAGAGCTCAACTGGAACTCAATGGGAACTCCGCGAGAACTCAAAAGTCATCATCTTAATGGCTCCCTGGAGTCACCTCTCAACCACTACTTCTGGCAAAAATGCCATGCGTCATCCTGACTCGGCTGTGGCCCTCAACAAAACTTGAAAATTTACAGAGGTCTGGAGAACATGGGCAGGTGTATGGGAGCTTCCGGGCAGCAGAGTAGTGGACAGAGATTTCCATTACTCAGGTTCTAAATACTCTTGGGTCCTCGATGAACATCTCGTTCTCTACTTATTCAGTTGTGATCTTCCTGAGTTCTTATAGCATCCAGTCCCCTGGGTTTCCCCATCTCTATCCTTACAGTTGACAAGAATATGGACTCCACCCACATCCCCCAATTATTTGCATAGATTTGAAGGCTGTGTTTTATAGGGGTCATCTGTCATTTCTCGGGAATAGCATCCACTTATCTCTTATTAAGCTACCAATTCATGCCACGGTGTTCAGAGCTATGCATGTGGTCCCCTTCCCTTAAAAGACCATTCTAGGTGACTTAAAATTTAGAAGCTGTCACTAGTGAGGATTTCTCTCATGCCCTTTCATACTCTCACCTATTGAGTTGGAGTGGGGCTCCCTGTACCCCAGTGTCAGAAGTAGGTAGGTTGGCATGTGATGGAGACCTGACCAATCCGAGTCTCCCATACCACTGGCCACATTGATTGGTTCTGGGATGGACATATGATCTAAACCTGAGGCTTTCATTAAAGCTATTAGGAACGCGTTGGTCTTTCGCTGGGATAATGTAAGTCTGGGGATCTTATGATTCCAACAAGTGAAGGGAGACTGCCTGAAAGCTAAATTAACACAGCTAGAAAAAAAAAATAGAGAAATGGATTCCAGTTAACATTATTTGGGAACCTTGACCTAGTCCTATGTTATGGTTTGGATATAAGGTGTCACTGGAAAGCCCATGTGTGAGATGATGCAGGAAAGTTCAGAGGTGAGATGACTAGATTCTGAGAGCTTCCACTTAATCAGTGGATTAATCCATTTGATGGATCAAAAATTCGAAAGAACTGCTGTACCAGGTGATGACTATAAGCAGGTCAGGTGCAGCTGGAGGAAGCATGTCACTAGAGGTGTGCCTTTGGGGTTTATATTTTGTCCCTGGCAACAAGCAGAACTCTTTCCTCCACCCCCGCCCTTATCTCCCTCTCCCCCACCTCCCCTCCTTCCTGGTTGCCATACCCTTCCGCCATGATGTGGCCTCACCTTGGCTCTAGAAAAATAGAGTCAGCTGACCATGGACCCAAACATTTTCAAAGCTTGAGCCAAAAACTTTTCCACCTCTGAGTTGTTCTTGTTGGTTGTTTTGGTCACCGTGACTGACTAATATACCATATCTGAAGTTTGTTGGGCTATGGCCTTAAAAATACTTTTTTTAAGATTTTTACTTGAGTTTTAGTTCACCAACAATCTGTGAGGATAGGCCAGAGATCTCCCACACACCCCACGCCCATTTTCTTCTGTTGTTAGCATCTCAGGGTGGTACGTTACAACTAGTGAGCCAACGTGGATACGTTATTGTTAACTGAAGTTCAGACTTCATCCAGTTTTCCTTAGTTTTGACGGAATATTCTTCCGTTCTGGGATCTCATCCAACAGAGCACATTATGCTGAGCCATCAGGTACCCTGAACCCTCTCTTAGTCTCTCAGTTTGCCTTGCTTCTTGTGACCTTGACAGTTTTGAGGAATTCTGCTCTTGATACCCTGTGGAATGGCTCCCCAACTGGAGTTTCCGACATTTACCTTGTGACTGAACAGGGACGTGGGTTCCAGGAGGAGGACCATGTGGTGGAAGGTCACTTTCATTATGCGGTATTAAGGGTGATCATCATCGTGGGTGCTGACATCGACCTCCTGGCTGAGGTATGTTTATAGGTTTCCCCGTGATGAAGTTCCTCCCCAACTTCTGTACTGTGCTCTTTGGAGAGAATTCATTTTGTGCAGCTCATACTTAGGACCCAGAGAATTGTGCTCCACATCTTCAAGGACAGTGTGTTTTTGTGAATTGTTCAAAATTCTTCTTCATGGGGAGATTTGTCTATTCTCCCTTGTTTATTTATCTAATCACGTAATGGCATCAGGATGGACTTATTTCACATTTCTGTTTCTGAGTCAGTATTTCACTGATTCCATGGTGAGTTTGGCCATGGTGAGTTCTTGCAATTGCCTCCTGGTGTTCCCAACCATGTGTGTGTGTGTGTGTGTGTGTGTGTGTGTGTGTTGTGTTCTTGAGCACTTCCTTATTTTCTGGAACTATCAAGTTCTCCAAGCTCATGAACTCATTAACTCTATGTTCTCTGCCGCCAGTTCTTAGAACCAGTCATTTCTCCAAGGGATCCTGGTTCCTTTTATGGTGGAAAGGTTTTAGAGACCAAGATCCAGGTGCTGACTAGAGCTATGGATTTTCTAATTACGTGAGCCCAATCATCCACCTCCCCCCCCCCAAATCGACTGAATTTGATGTGACTTAAGACCCCAAAACTTCAATAAATAGAGACACAAAGACATAAAACAGAGCTTAACCATCTCCCCCCACCATTGTATCAATTTCAATAAACAACAGCCCCATCCAAATCCTCCTCCACACCCTACGCAGTCTTCTTTCAGTCTTGTCAGTGCAGAAAGAACAAAGCCAGAACCCTGCTCAAGCAATGTGCTTGCTCTCAGACCCCCCTACCTCTCCAGCTGAGTTCTCTCTGCTTTCTCCAACCACCCTTTATCTCCTAAGCCTGTGATCTGTATTTACTCCCTTCCCTTTTCTTCTGGCTCTGTCCGTCTAGGCCACTACATCCCAGCTGGCTTGGAAATCTAGTTCAGTGCAACACAAATACAAATATCATAGGATTCTGCTTTCATTTATAAGCTGCTTCCTGCCGTGTAATCCAATTCATGTCATGGTGGTCGGTTCTCTGAGTGAGGCTCCATCCCTTAAAAGGTTATGTTCCAGGTTTCTTAAAACTTAAAAACCACCCACTAGTGGGAACGTCGCTCAGGTCATCATGTTTTGTTTTTTTTTTCCTTCATAGAACCTATTTGTAGTTCGTTTTTATTGTAGTCTCCCTGTCCAGCGTCCATACCCCTTAGTACACCATGAGTTCCATCAGAGAAGAGGAAGTCCTGCTGTCCTTCCCAGAATGATGCCTAGTGTAAAATGAGCGCTCCATAAATATTGGTTGAAGGTGTAGGAATGGATGAATGAGCAATCCACCCTGGACTCACAGCCTCTTTGCCGTCTTAGGTTCTAGAGATATAAGGAAAAAAAAAATCAGTCATGTCTTACCCCAGAATACAAGAGAAAGATATCTAGGGATCCTAGATAAGGGAGTAAATAATGCTATCTAGTGTCAGAAGGGTCAGAAAAACTGCTGGGTGTGGAACTTCGAAGCTAGGGCTTGGATTTGAGTAGGAATTCCAGGTAAAGCTGCATGTGTGTGGTTGCTTTGGGGACAGTGTTCCAGGCAGTGGGTTAGACACAGGCACAGACTTGGAGATATAATGGGGCTTATGTCAAGATGACCGTCCTAGAGTAGCTCCATGAAAAGAGCAAGGAGGTGGTGGAAGACTTGGAGTCAAACAAAGGTCAGCCCCTGGGAGTATGCAACAGGTAAATAACATGTACTGATGTGGGTTTCAGGAAGATTATTTTGGCAGATAAAGATGGAGGGACAGAGAATGGAGGTAGAAACCCGATGAGGTAGAATCTGAAAGAGGGGTGCTCAGGTCTGGAACCAGCTCCCTGGATGTGGGGTGGTGGGGTGGACAAGGCTGAGTGCTTGGTGGGTCTGCATGTCCCTAGCAGGGTGGTGTGCAGGGGGTTGGGACACACTGCCCTTGAGAACTGACTCTGGGTTCCCCTCCCAGTTCACATTCTGTGATGCTGAAGTCAACCATGGAGGGAATATTTACACCACAGCAATTGGCAAACACTCAGGGAAATTTTTTTTTTTTAAATTCTTTCTGATTCCTTTTTTTTCCTGGAGAGCTAGCATACCAGCCACTGCCAGAAAACCAATCAGAGATTCTGGGAGAGAAAAACATATTTCTGTTTTGCTCTCTTTCCACTGCTTTTATGGTCCTAAAGTGGGTTTGTGCTGGTAGGAAGCTGTGAGTAAATTGGCTGCACAAGAAATGCTTATGCAAACCAGTGAGAAGAAAAAAAAAATAGGGCCTGCCATCTTAGGAAAGAAGACAGCATCTGGATTTAATTAACTGAACCTGCCTGCTCGGTATTTTTTGCATTGAAATATATTTTTTAAACTAATTATTTCCCTCGCTTTGGTAAAAATGGGATGGGGGGGCGGTGAGAATAGGGATAAAGAGACAAAGGAAAAAGAAAAAGATGAAAGAAAGGAAGAGTGAGAAAGAATTGAATAAGAAAAGAAAGGAGGGACGGAGGGACGGAGATAGGAAGAAAAGAAGTAAGGAAGGAGGCAGCTCTCTCTCTCTCTCTTTCACTTTGAATTATACACTGTATCCTCAAAGCTGTGTAATCATTAAAATAACATAACTGCTATATGCACTGAGACCATAGTTTGTGCCCAGTGCAAGAGTACCCAGAGAAGGCGATCAACATGCCGGAATGCACTGGAGTTCTGCTTATATCTTCAAGGCCTGGCTCAACTGTCATGACCTCCAGAAAGCTTTCCCTGATCCCCAGGCAGAACTAGTTCCTTCTGCTTTCAGTTTCCATAGCACCATGTGGATAGTTGCACTACAATAATCACCCTCCCTACAAATCAATTGCTCATAGATCCGTCCTGCCATTCAACTACAAATGGAAATCATGCCTTACCCTATTTTATACACACTGCATCTGGTACACCTTAGACCTTCGATGTCCAGTGTGGTAGCCACTAGGTACACGGGCTTACTTAAATTTAAACTGCAATTAATTAAAATTAATCTAAAGGCTAATATCTTCCGTTGCACCAGTCACATTTTTATGTCCTTGATGGGTCTAGAGGCTAGAGCAGTGGATAGTGTCTACAGAGAACCCTTCCATTAGCACAGAGTGTTCTATTGGATAGCGCTGTGCTAGACACTCATGGTATGAAAAACATAACAACGGCCACCATTTGAGAGTTTACCAGGCATCACTCATTATGCTAAGTGCCTTATGTACATTATCTCATTTCAATATGAGAACTGCACTATGAGAGGAATCTGAGTCAAACAGATAGGGTAAGCCATTTGACCAAAGTCATACCATTAGTAGAGGGTAGGGCCATATTTTACTGTTTCCACAGGCCAGTCTGCACTCAGTAATGCTTGTGAAATATCTCTTCTGTACCAGGGAGTACAGTGTTGCATTCATAAAATGGACTAGTGCATTACTTATTCAAAACCTGAACACCCCTTAGAAAAGGTCTCGCTAAAAATGGAGACAATCATAGCTATTTCCTGGGGTTTTGACGAAGACAGAATGAATAATGTGTACTGTGGGCTCCACAGAGTGCACAGCACAGAGCAGGTCTCCAGGGTTCACCCTCAATATTTTAACCTTTCAGGTGTCAAGAACTTCTTAGTAGAGTTATAAGCACCAAGTTGAGTTATGAGCATCAATAACCTATTATAAGTATTATTTAAAATGACTGATTCCTATTCTGAGATCTATCCCTTTGCTCCTTCCCAGTAGTCTTCTTAAGTGAGTTTTACAAATTCTTGGACCTACTGCCCATGCAATTTATGGACTGTTATTAATATAAGAGGACGGGGGTGTTCAATAGAAGCGAACCTGGTTGGCCAAGGAAACAAGAGCTGGCAGGAAGGTAGCAACCGCTTCCATCAATGGGAGCAGAGGAAAATGGTGGAAATTTAACAGGTTTTCAAGCATGGACCCCTGTAGGGGTACAATGCCCACCTCCTCCTCAATGGCTCAATGCCCGGGTACTGCTTGACAGAAAGCAAATGTGGTTCTTACTCACTTGACAAGAGCTTGTGGAGAATAATAAAAGACACAGTTCAGTCAGGCTGTTACCATACCAACTGCAAGGTCAGACCTGGGAATGAATCGAATCATACAAAATCAAGAAGAAATAGATTGGCGACAGGGATAGCGGGTGATGAGGGGGAAGGCTTGGTTGGGTTTCCAAGGACAAATCACTTGGAAGTAGACCAATCTTTCCAGGCACTTTGTATATTTTTTCCCCTAATGAAATATGTTTATTCCTACTTCTGGGCCTTTGCTCTTAAATATTCTGAGAAATGTGCTCTTCACAGGGATAGTTAGAGCAGCAAGTGATGTCAAAGTTGGCCAACACCAGTGGAAATCCAGAAGTCAAGTAGAACTCGGAGTCACTTGGATTCAGTTGCTCTAGATCTATTTTCCTGGGGTTCCCTTGGACACCCTTTTCTGTCTCAGGTTGAAAGCAAGAGGGTTGGCATGGTTTGGAGCCCCACATCTGTGCAAGGCCCTGGGGTCGATTAGACTATTGCTCAGAATATTCACCTTTCCCCAACACTCCCCGGGATGTGGATTCATTCGCTCTCTGTTGCGGGTTGGTCTTGTGATCATCTCCTGTGGTGACACAGTAGGTGGGCTTGAAGCTAAGCATAGTCCTGTGACTTTCTTTGGATAGTGGAATGTTAACCGAAGTGACGGTGCCTAGGCAAGAGCTCCAAAGTAGCAGGCCAAGGCGGACAGCAGGGGTCTAATCTCCAATTGAATGCACATCTTAACATAATCATTATCAACTCAATGGCTTGCTGGCGTCACCTTTCAACCAAAAATGCCATGCTTCTTCCTACTAGGCTATGGCTCTTAGCACGGGGCCATGGTGGATATGAAGCACAGAGACAAAATAGTCCTGCCCTTTTCAACCTAAAGATGAATCCAACATGGAGAAATAAAAAGGCGTTAGATAGAATCCCTTTTAGTGGAACCATTATTTGACCCAGTTACCCCATTCCTTGGCATATACCCAAATAAATTAAAATCAGCATACTATAGTGACATGGCCACATCAATGTTCATAGCATCTCAGGCCACAGTAGCTAAGCTAAGGAACCAACTTAGGTGCCCTTCCACCAATGAATGGATAAAGAAACTTGGTACATATACACAATGGAATATTACTCAGCTATAAAGGAAAATGAAATGATGGCATTTGCTGGTAAATGGATAAAACTAGAGACTATCAAGCTAAGTGAAATAAGCCAATCCCAAAGGCCAAATGTTGTCTCTGATATGTGGATGCTAACCGACAATAAGGGAATGGGGAGGGAAGACTAGGAGGTCACTGGATTATACAAAGGGGAATGAAGGGAAGGGAGTAGGGATGGGAATGGGAATGGGAATGGGAATGGGAATGGGAAAGACAGTGGAATGAATGGACCTCACTTTCCTATGCTCAAATGTGAACACACGACCAGGGAAACTCCACATCATGTTCAACCACAAGAATGGGAAATTAGACTCCATGTATGTATAATATATCAAAATACGTTATACTTTCATGTGTAACTAAAGAGAACAACTAAAATTTTTAGAGAAGAAAGAATTCCTTTCCTAAAGCTGGAGAGGGGTGAAGTCAGCCTTGTCTAGCACAGGTGCTACTCGGTGAATGAAGGAGCATCTATATGAAAGCAGAGATCTTTTTAAAGGGGAAGTGGATGTTGAGATGCAACATCCTCCATCTCCTCTATTCTCTGGGTTCAAGTCAAGCCCTCATTCATCCTCAAAACCACCAGAGCCCTTTGGCCTCCCTTGTCTGCTCTTTTCCACAGAGTTCTAACTGCACTGCTCCCTGGGTGCAGAAAGGGGCATTGGCCCATTGCTCCTCAGGCAGCAACCAGAGAGTTTTGCTTCTAAACATTGAGTTTTGCTTTCAACTCAAGTGTAGCAATGTGTTTGAAATCATGGGCTCCACAGTCAAACCTGGTTCAAGTATTGGCTCTGCCATTTATTAGCTCTGTGACTTAAAGGTACTTACTTTCTCAGGGCCTCTGTTTCCTCACATATAAAATCGGCCAAGGATAGTACTAATGATGTAGTCAGCATTTTGGCTGCTATGACTAAAAGATCTGACCAGAGCAATTATAGAGGAGAAAAAATTGACTCAGGGGCTCAAGGTTTCAGAAGTCTCCCTCCATAGCAGGCCAGCTCCATTCCTTGGAGCTCAGGGGAGGCAGAACATCATGCTGGAGAATGTGGTGGAGGGAAGCAGCTCACATGGTGATCAGGAAGCAGAGACAGACTCCACTCACCAGATACAAAATAGATACCTCAAAGCCACGCCCCCAATGCCCACCTCCTCCATCTACACCCACCTGCCTTCAATTACCACTCAAGTAATCTCATCAGGTGCTTAATTCACTGATTGGGTTAAGGCTCTTGTAACCCAATTATTTATTCTCCGAAACTTCTTGCATCGCCTTACACATGAGCTTTTGGGGGACCCCTCACATTCAAAGCATAAAAAATGACTTCAGTGGTTATTGGGTGAATATACCTGTTACAAAATATTAGCTTTGTTTTGTTGGTGTTGTTTTCTATTAGAAAGAAAAGTCGAATTCGAAGAATTTTTTCATGACAGGCCATTCAGTACTTATTCTAAATCTAGAGGGCAATAAAGTTGCTGCTAAATATTGTCCATAAAATGGTCTCTAGCTAGGTTCAGTGGCATATGCCTATAATTCCAGCGACTTGGGAGGCTGAGGCAGGAGGATCGAAAATTCAAAGTCAGCTCAGCAACTTAGTGAGGCCCTAGGAAACTTAGCAAGACCCTGTCTCAAAATTTAAAATGAAAATGTCTGGGGATGTGTCTCAGTGGTTAAGTGCCGCTGGGTTCAATCCCTGGTACCAAATAAAGAAATATAAAATGAATGAATAAATAAATGAAACGGTCTCTAACACTCAAGAAGGCAAGTGTTCTCTTAGGGGAGCAAAACAGAGTGCCTGGGTGGATCAACAGAGATGGAAGGAGTTGGCTGTGATTTTCTCACCTTCCTTGTAGAGCTGTTAGTTCTGTATTTGGTGAAGTCGCTTTGGGTGGCTGGTGATGAACATCCACAATATCTGGGTTTACTGGTATGTTCAGGTTTCTGTAATAAACCATCACAGAACGGATGGCTCGAGCAACAGAAAGTATGTTCTCACTGTCCTGGAGGGTGGGAGTCAGAGATGGAGGTGTTGCCGGCTTGGTTACTTGGGAGGACCTTCTTCCTACCTTGTTGGTAGCCATCTCCCCAGCGTCCTCATGCGGTGGGGAGAGAGCGAGCTACTGTGTCCTTCTTCTTATTACAATGCCAGTTCCATCAGATTACGTCCCACCTTTATGACCTCGTTCGGCCTTAGTTTCCTTTAAAAGGTCCCATTATGTTGCGTTCTTGAATCCTCAGAGAGCATCTTCTTCCTCCGCAGACCACCTTTCTCTGTGTGTCCGTCTTCATATCACAATTTTTTCTACCTTTACTTTATTCATTTATTTTAAGTGGTGCTGAGGTTCGAACCCAGTGCCTCCCCCGTACAAGGCAAGTGCTCTACCACTGAGCCACTGCCCCAGCCCCTTCATATCACAATTTGTCACCTCCTTTTTTTCATGTCCTTTTTCTAACCATTCTCAGAGATTGACCTCCTGGCCAATAAATCCACTTCCAAACCCTGTATATGAGATTCTGTTTGTCCTCATTCAGACCCGGCATCCCTCTATCCATAATGCTGGTGCCAACCGACATGCCTGGCACCCTCTCAAAAGTCGGGGCCAGTCTCCGAAAAAGAAAGGACTTCAAGCAGGGCTTCAAAATATCCCAATAACTTCTTTATTCTGATGAAGAATACTGATTCCTGCCCAGACCACATGACACCCCCTGTCTCAGGAATTCTTACAAAGGACATCTGGAGACTGATGTGCCATTTAGGGTGTTTGGAAAGGTCTCCTGACATTTTAATGATTAACGAGTTAAAGATTGACTAGTTTTTATCTTGGAACATTCACAAATATGGTGGAAAGGAAGAACAAGAGGACTTGTAAAAAGAAGACTGGATTTTTTTCAACCGAGAGAAAATAAGATCAAGAATCTTCAAGCATACAGAAAGACTCACCCACAGACCATGTCCAGCTGTTTTCTGTCACCACAAAGAGCAGTACAAGAGCATGAAGTTGGAGGCAAGGATATATTTCTTAACAGGAAAAGAAGTCTTAACAGTGGAAAAGCTCTGTATCTCCGAGTCAGGGCCCGTGTACCTGAGAGTTCATGAAGTAGACCATCTGACCTTTGAGAATGCCACATGGTCCCTGGGTCTATGGTCCCCGGGCCAACTTCAGAGCCAAACCCGGCTTGGAAGCAGAAATCCAGCTCTTCCAGATGAAACTCGAGTTACCTAGAGCAAGAAAGGGAAATAGCTCATTCTCATCACTCTGACTGACTCATTTCCTGGTCAAATTGCATGCTCAATATATTCAAGTAAAAGAGGAATAGGTAGCCAGGTGAGGTGGTGCACACCTGTCATCCCAGCAGCTCAGGAAGCTGAGGCAGGAGGATCATGAGTTCAAAGCCAGCCTCAGCAAAAAGAGGCCCTAAGCAACTCAGTGAGACCCTGTCTCCAAATAAAATACAAAATAGGGCTGGGGATGGGGCTCAGTGGTCAAGTGTCCCTGAGTTTAATCCTTAGTAGTTATCCCCCACCAGAAAAAAGGGGGCTTAGATAGATGGATTCATTCCATAGGCACAAGAGAGATAGTGACCCCAACCCCATCTCCTTTCTTTACCCAGTCTTGATACCAGGGTGGGACGCTTTGAAGATCCAGCATCCCTCCTTCCAGCTGGATGTGACTCAGTAGTCAATGTGATGATTACTGAGGGGATGTGGCCTGGCCCTCACCAGACCTTCAGATGCTGGAGAGGAGAGGGTAAACCAGGGGTGGATCCAGTACGCTCTCTGATCAAGCAGACTGTCCCCAGGACACACTCTCATTTATCCACCTGCCTCTTGGTTGTTATATCAGATGGAGTGGGACTTACTGTCATAATCTATTTTTTTTTCTTTTTCTCTTTTGATACTAGGGATTGAACCCAGGGTGCTTAACCATTGAGCCACATCCCCAGTCTTTTTATATTTTATTTAGAGACAAGGTCTCACTGAGTTTCTTAGGGCCTCACTAAGTTGCTGAGGCTGGCCTTGAACTTGGGATCCTCCTGCCTCAGCCTCCCGAGTTGCTGGGATCCTAGGTGTGCACCACTGCACCCGGCTTGTCATAGCCTAGGTCTTACTGCCTGGATGCTTACCAACCAATTCTCCTTCTTGGTGTTCTGACGTCTCCACCATTCTCCACGCAGGTGGCTGGTATGTACAATGAGCCAGGGCTTGCTCTCCAGCTCTCTTGCTGTCTCTCCTTCCTCATCTTGCTTCTTCTGGGGCAGCTGGACAGTGAAAGATGCTGGGCTTTGGGTCTGTGAAAGATAATGGAAGCAGTAGGCTCCATAGAGGTCTCAGGTTTTTAACCAGATATCAAGATTACACCAGCTGCAAATAAAGTGGTAGCTTTGTGGATATCTTTATTCCTGAAGTATGGAATGTTCTCCGGGATCTGAGGAGGGAGGGCTGCAGGAGGTTGATTGGCAAGATAGGACTCAGGCATCCTCAGGTCCTGGGAAGCTTATCTCCCCATTCAACCCCCAGCATGTTGAAGTTGATGGGCGCTAGAGAGCCCACACTGTGGTTCTTAGTTGTACTTTCTCTTCACCCGCTGGTCATTTGTTCTCTGATCCTTACTTCCCAGATGAAAATGGAACTTCCCAGAGATCCTACACCCAAGAAAATCAACCTGATATTTTGGAGTTGTAATCCATGCATCTTCCTGCCCACCCACAGTGGACTGTTCTCTGAACTTCACAAAGAAGCTCCAAGAGGAAAGAAGAAAGTAACTGGGATTCCCCCAAACACCAGTCCAGACAGACATAGGGCCCTGGGCCACTGAGCCCTTCTACAGTCACTACAACGCTATAGTCCCGCCTCTCATCACCCCTTTCTCTCTACAAACATACCCCCAGACCCAACATGGGACTTGCCCAAAGTGGGTCCCAAAACTTTCATCACTTGAAATGTTCCTCGGAAATATTTCCTAAGGTTCAACAAGTTTGGGAAATGTTTTGAACTATGTTCTCCCCCCACCTTTGGGCATCCACAGAGCATCTTGTCCTGGGACCAAGACCAGTAAAGAAAGGAGATAGAGCTGGGGACACAATCTCTTCTGTCCCTACTGAATGTACCCATTGACATATGCTTCTTTTAATTCAATGAGCGGAGCATGCACTTTCAGGGCATTCACAGGTTAGCAAGTTAAAAGCACCAGGAATTCCTACAATAAGAGATCCCTCTTGATTTTGCTCAGCTTAGAGAATCATAGAGCTCTTTTTTATTTCATTTTTGCACGATTCCCATTAAAATCTTGAGAAGTGAACTTTGTCCCAAACATCAAAAGGTTGGCTCACATTAACATCTTAGTGAAAGGCATCTGGCCTGCATGGATTTCTCATTGTCCCCACCCACTCTCATGTCTTTCATGTGACATCTGTCAGTCTCACTATAATACTTGGAATATAGATTTTTTAAAAATATTTTTATGTTTGGTACCAGGGATTAAACCCAGGGGCATTTAACTACTGAGCCACACCCCCAGCCCTTTTTATGTTTTTATTTTGAAACAGGGTCTTGCTAAGATGGTTAGGGCCTCACTAAGCACTGAGGCTGGCTTTGAACTTGCAATCCTTCTGCCTCAGCCTCCTGAGCCGCTGGGATTACAGGCATGCGCCACCGTGCCTGTCTGGAGTATGGATTTTTAACTGTTTTATATGTTGTTATGCACTCCCAGTTCTATGAACTGCCAAATAGATCTCTTTTTTAGGAGTCTGAAGGCATTTCAGGCTCAGTGAGGTGGCTCAGTTCTCGAGTTGGGGCATTTCAACAAGTCACCAAGGAACTCCTCATAAAGTCAGATCTAGAAAGTTAAGGCGACCCACTCTTTGTAAGAACGGCTTGCCACTTTATTCCACTACTTAGTTAAAATAGCATGTCTGAAGAAAATATATGTAATTTGCATTGTCAGTATCAAAAATGACAGTAATTGTAATTTCTGTGAGCAGAACAATCTGCTGTAAAAGAAATGTTAATACTCTTAAAAAGTCTAAATCCTTTCCAGGGTGTGGTGTGGCCTATAATATGTGTCTTTGTGTTTCCTTTAGACTGTACTGTTTTTAGAGTTCTATTCACAGACCCCGACACCCCAATTTGAATATGTCTCCTGGGATGGCTAGTTGCTGCCCCTTACTGACGAAGGCAGGAGGAAGGCAAGAGGTAATCATTTCTGACTCTTGATGGATAGGGGACTCCTCGCCGATCACAGACTCCCTAAAAATGTAGGGAGGTGAGGGTGATTTTTCCCAGCTTGAGTTCAATCCGGCTATCACAGATACATAGGCACTAAATTAGAGACTGATGTGTGTTCAGAGATGGACATCATGTGTAGCTCTTTGAAATATAAGCGCAGACACAGGAGGGACCACAAATCACTTGCTAAACAGCGCTAGCAAGGCGAGCCATGTGGTGGTCAGAGATGGGGGGGACAATCACATCTGAAAGTGGTGGATTGGTAAATGGTGAGGAGGACTAGAAATCGGTATTTATGGGTGAGTTGGCCCCCAAAGTATAACTCTGACAAAGAGTTCCAAAATTGTGCATTTTATTGTTTCTGTCAGCCTTTTTAGGGCTGCTGGAAGGAAGCCTGCTGAGTCCAACAAGATCAAAATGACCCTGGAAATGTTGGAGAATGGGCTGAGCTCACGGCAATTTGAGCTGTCCCCACGTGGTGCCTTTCTGTGGAATGTATGTGGCAGGAAAGGAAAGTGACTCTGCAGAAAATTCACCCACAAACAGAAGGGTGCCTATTCCCAGGTCTGGACTATTTTTTTTTGTACCAGGGATGGAACCCAGGGACACTTAACCACGAGCCACGTCCCCCAGCCCTTTTTATATTTTATTTAGAGACAGGATCTTGCTGAGTTGCTTAGGCCTCACTAAGTTACTAAGGCTGGCTTTGAACTTGCGATCCTCCTGCCTCAGCCTCCCAAGCCACTGGGATTACAGGTATGTGCCACCGTGCCCAGTAGTTCTGAAATTCTTCAGGGAAATTTCCATGTCCTACAAACTCTTGAAAAACTACTGCTGGCTTCCTCTCAGCCCTGAGCAACACTTTAAGCCTTTCCTGTCACCATGGTCATGATGTTGTCCTGGCTTCTGCAGAGGCTGAGGGGGTGACCACCTGCTAGAGAATTGGGTAGGAGGTACCCAAGGACCCCTGCAGCCAGAATGGAAGGTAGGTTCACACTTCCCCTATGTGATCTGGGTTTTAGTCAAAGGATCTGCAGTTGAATAATCTCTCATATAATTTAGAGCTCTTGACACCTCAAGAAAACACTAAATTGGGGATCATCTTCATTTCATGCAACAAAAGTAACTCCGAGCGTTTCCTAAGGAGGTGCAGCTACATAACTTGTGGTGCCAAGGACAAAATGAAAATGTGGGCTCCCTTTGTCCAAAATGTAATAACAACATCCAGAGAATAACATCAGGGCTTTAAACCAGCAGCAGTGCCCTTCTGAGCCCAGGGACCATTGTGACTGCTGGGTCCCTCAGACTTTCTCTCCATTATCTTCATCTCCGTCTCTTTCTCAGACATGAGGGTACTATCCACAAGACTTTGTCTTCTCCCTGTCCCCATGGTTCCATGTTCTCCAGAGCAGGTCTGCAGAGACCGTCCCAGTCTGTCTCCTCGCTGGCTCCATCTCTGTTCTCTACCATGTAGATCCGCTGTTGGAGTCAGCTTGTCTGCTGCTGTGACTAACAGACCCGACCAGAATGATTTTAGAGGAGGAGAAGTTGATTCAGAGGTTCACAGTTTCAGAGGTCTCCGTCCACGGACAGCAGGCTCCACTCCTCGGGGCTCGAGGGGAGGCAGGACATCATGGAGGAAGAGTGTGGTGGAGGGAAGCAGCTCACATGGTGACCAGGAAGCAGAGAGAGACTCCACTCTCCAGAGACAAATAGAGACCCCAAAGCCACGCCCCCAATGCCCCCTCCTCCAGCCACACCCACCTGCCTCCAGCCACCACCCAGTTAATCCCATCAGGGGTTCATTCACTGGTTGGGTTAAGGCTCTCACCACCCAGTCATGTCTCCTCTGGACCTTCCTGCATGTCTCACACATGAGCTTTTGGGGGACACCTTACATCCCAACCATAACATCCACTTTGTCTCATGTCTCCTGGGTTGTCCCTGTTTATCTGACCCAGATTCAGTGCTAAAGGATGCTATAAATCTCACCTGATCCCAGCTTCCTTACAGGCAGGTATGGGGCAGAGGAGATCATAAACACTCAAGTATTTTTATTAGTATTTTATTTGTTAGTATCAATTCATTACTGACACACATCACTTGCTATCAAGTGCTGGAGCCTGTTTATCATCCCTAAAAAGCACATGTCCACCAGGTGTGGCGGCTCATGTCTATAATCCCAGCAGTTCAGGAGGCAGAGGCAGGCGAGTTGCATGTTTAAAGCGGGACAGCAATTCAGCGAGGCCCTGTTCCAAAAGAAAAAGTAAGAAGGGCACGGGATGTGGCGCAGTGTTTAAGCCCCCTGAGGTTTAATCCCTGGTACCAAAAATTAAAATTAAAAAAGCAAATGTCTCTGACTTTTAGGAATTTCTACTCTAAAGTACATAATAATGGTGATGATGTTTTTTCAAAAGGAAGAAATTGGGCATCTACTCTGTGCTAAAACTTTCCTTCTACACATTAGATCCTTTAGTGCTCACCGCTGTGTGAGGGGCATTTATTATTATTTCCACGTGCAGATGAGAAACGGGAGCTGACAGAGGTGGTTGACCTGTTCTTGTTCACACACCTGCCATCTGGCTCTGTAGCTTGGGTTCTCCGTATTATTAGGCTATGCTGCACACACAAATGAGAGCAATTAGCTTCTTTCCCCACCCTGCCTCTCTGCCAGGCATAAATAAGCCTTTAATTAATATTTATGGAATAAATGAATGTGGTAGTTAGAAAGGAAAGGGAAGAAGATGAAAATAATATATATAGATATATAATGGCAAAGAATTGGCCAACTCTAGTCAGAGGAAGAGAGAGCTCTGTACGATTTCCCATACTATCTTAATCCTCTGGTTTATAGAGTTTTAAGTAGCAATTTCTGAGCAGCCATTTAGCGTTGAAGGGGTCAGAGTCTGATCCAATTCATTTTTTATATTTGCTGCAGGCTTAGTATGGCACCAACTAGTTGCTCAACAAATATTTCCTTAATTGAATTAATTTGAATTGAATGGGATTGAATTAAATCAAAACTTTTTTTTTTTTTTTTTGTAAGAACGTGGCTTTAAGCTGAGGAAGCTTTAAATGTAGATTAAACAGAGTTAGTCAGGGCTCTTAACCACTGAGCTATATCCCCAGCCATATATATATATATATATATATATTTTTTTTTTTTAATTTTTGAGGCAGTGTCTTACTGAGTTGCTTAGGGCCTGGATAATTTGCTGAGTTCTCCTTAGAAGTATATAAAATAGGGCTGGGGCTGGGGCTCAGTGGTAGAGTGCTCGCCTAGCATGTGTGAGGCACTGGGTTCGATCATCAGCACCACATAAAGTAAAATAAAGATGTTGTGTCCTCCTTAATAAAAAAGTATACAAAATAGCCCAAAGAATGTGAACATAGCCTAAGGAGCCCCAGATACCTGAATCTCAGTTTAAGGGAGCTTGGAGAGGGTCTAGGCCTCCACATACCCAATTTGAGCTTGCGTATTCTCCAGTGGTTATGTATGGATTAAATGAGAGGCTACCACGCCTTCATGAATGGGTATTAAATGAGATGCTAGCACAACTCCATGAATGGATACTAAAGAATGTTCCTTTTTAGCTACCAGAATGGTTGCGTGGGGATTGTGCCTCATCTTTATGGATGACTTGTCATAATTTCTAGAATGATGGAAACCAATCCAAGCCTCCTTTCATGGCAAGGAAACAGCATACTGAATTTTTCTTCCTCTCCAGCTCATAATAGGTAACATGACCTTTCCCTACTCTGAATAAGAAGAGATGAATTTAAATACGTTTACTTGCATAGAGTTCTGAGTTGGCTTTAGGAGAGCAGCTCCCCACCCTCACAGGCCTCTACTTCTGAGGAAATCACCCAGGTGGAGGTGTTCCTCCCATGGAGGCCAAGATGGCCCACACAGTACAGGCTGCTCCCCTCTTGCACTTAACAGCTCCAGGAGAGGGAGACAATGTTGCTCTCAACAGCTGGTGGTTGGAGACAACTCTCCCTTCCACATACCCTTCAACTGCCTGGACTCTGCTTCTCTTCCAGCTCCAATTTCCCAAGCAAGATCCATGGCAGTTCTCACAGGGTCCTGTGAGATGGAAGCAGCAGTCATTTGGATCAAGCCCCATCTCTCACCACCACACACACACACACACACACACACACACACACACTAAGATACCCAACCCAAAGTGCAGTCCAGCTAAATGGTCCCGGGATCTCATTCCCAGGCTCTAGCAAAGCTGGGACTCTTATTCCAATATTGAGATCTAGATTGCAGTAAGCTGGGTTTATTTTCCCAATTTGACCCTAAACTCATGTCCCCAAATCCCACTAGACAAACTCAGTAAAGATAGCATAGTCTTCATCATCATCCTGTTCTGGTTTTTTAGGAGTTTGCTATATGTGAGGAGAAATAACCTGTTCCAAGTCACATGGACAGAAAAGGAAGCGCAGGTCACTTTTCTATGGAGAAATTAACTCAATAATGGCCCCGTGGCAGAGGTGCCCACCTGCAATCCCAACGACTCCTGAGGCCAACGCAGAAGGATAGCAAGTTCAAGGACAGGTTGGGCAACTTAGTGAGACCTTCAGCAATTTAGTGAAACCCTGTCTCAAATAAAAATTTTTAAAAGAACTGGGGCCAGGTGCGGTGACGCACACCTGTAATCCCAGTGGCTCGGGAAGCTGAGGCAGGAGGACTGAGAGTTCAAAGCCAGTCTCAGCAAAAGCGAGGTGCTAAACAATTCAGTGAGACCCTGTCTCTAAATACAATACAAAAGAGGGCTGGGATGTGGCTCAGTGGTGGAGTGCCCCTGAGTCAATTGTTGTGGGATATAGCTGGGATATAGCTCAGTGGTAAAGGATTTCTGCATTCAATCCCCAATTTTTTTTTTTTTTAAAAAAGGATAGGTACTGAGTGGATGTAGCTCAAACTGATCTTGGAACAGATCCATTTGTTTGTGAGAGCAGCACAACATTTAGGAAGAAAAACGAATCTGATCCACTGGTTTGTTGGTCCCCTGGGCTCTGTTTACCTCCCCAGCCCCTGTGAAAAGAAGATCCAGGCACCAAGAGCACTTGCCTCCTACAACCAGGTGCATGCACCTGCACACATGCCGCCCCCAAAACACACACCTCCACAAACACACACAGCATGCATGCCTACACACATATGCAGAACCTGAAGAGGGCTTCATGAATTCTTTACTTCAACCATTATTGAGTCCAGATAAGACTTTGGGAGTCATCCTTGGCCTCTGTAATAGGTCCCTACATATTTTGTGGATGGTTCTATTACACAAAATTTCTGATGGCCCCACCAGAAATTCTTTAGGGCTTCCCTCTAGGACCAGCAGTTTAGTTACAGATATTGTCCTTCACCTTCTTTTCCCATCTAAAACATCCCATGTTCTCCTTTTTTTTTTGGGGGGGGGGGGTGAGGGGGTATACTCGAATTGAACTCAGGGACACTCACACTCTGAGCCACATCCTTAGCAGTACTTTGTATTTTATTCAGAGACAGGGTCTCACTAAGTTACTTAGGGTCTCGCCTGTTGCTGAGACTGGCTTTGGATTCGGGATACTCCTTCCTCAGCCTCCTGAGATGCTGAGATTATAGGCATGTGCCACCGCACCCCACCCCATGTTCTTTTGACTCCTTCTTTTCTTCCACCCTGACACTACCTCATCTTTGGGAGTCGGCAGGTCATTTTCTCCTCTACCCATTTCTGTTCTTAAGAAGCTGGAAGCTCACAGTCATGAGGATGAAACACGGAACAGTGGGCTGGGAGAAGCCATTGGAGTGGCTGGCTCATTATTTTAAACAGGGCACATTTCACCCTGTGAAGGTTAACTTGCTGGTGGACTCCCTCAGATGGCACATGATCTCCATTCTTTCTTGGGATTGTTTTACTGCTGCATTTCCACCCAGATACACTAAGTATGTTAAACTAACTGAAATGGAAATTTATTGTTATTATTTGCAGCAATCCAATTACCATTCCTTCCTCTCTTGTTAACAGGACCCTAATCTTCCTTTATAACTTAGTAGAGCTATCAAGGGCTTCAGATCTCATTGGACCATGCGACACCTGAAGCTATATGTGCCCATGGAGTATTCAGATAGAAGAGCAATAAAATCCAGTTTGGTTTTGACTGGTTTGAGTTTGAAAACAAGAATCACCAATAATGTCACCCCCACCCCTCTGGTCAGATCTTTCTGGCCAAGACGTCATGATGTTTCCAGGTCTCAAATGGAGACCTAACAGCTGGGCAGCAAACTATCACTGACTTTTGCTGGGGGTTGTTAAAGTGTGGTCAGCAGCACCTGATCAGGGGAGGAGAGTCCTGGAGGCAGAGAGGCAGAGGCCCCTCATGTAGAGTTTCTCCAGCACAGGATAAGGATCCACAGAATGGCTACTGGCACCAAGGGCTAAGAGTGAACTCTCCTTGGGCCCCAGATGGGCCCCCTGCCCCTGCATGTAACTGCAAAAAGATGAGCTTGGGAAAAGACCATGGTACTGGCTTCAAAGCACTCCCAGAATGTCCTCCAGGTTGGGAGAAGAAGGAGTGCCTGAGGGCCCTCATCCAGGAGGTCTTCAATGCCTTGGAAATGTGAATCTTCTTAATTTAAGGTGAAAGTTACTGTACTATATATTTATTCTCTCTCTCTCTCTCTCTCTCTCTCTCTCTCTCTCTCTCTCTCTCCCTTTTCTCTGAAAAGGCTGGTCCACCGTTAAAGGGATGGGTCCCAGGGTGAAGACAAAGTTTCTTTATTTAACTACTGTCCCAACTTTCTTTCTTTACCTCCCAGCCTGGTTACCAGGAGTAACCAAAAATGCAAAGAGGTGAAGGGAGCCCCTTGGGGGCTTAAGGCCCAGAGGGCTCAGCTAGAATCAAAGCTGAGCTCGGAGACATGTTTCAACTTGTTCTGCAGATAATTCAGTGTTCTGGACTCTTCTTAAAGGAAATCTCACTGTGTCCCAGAGAAAAAGCAAAGGAAGGCATGTGAATCTTTATCAGACGCTCTGGCTAAATGAAGATTGTGTGCTTATTTGTGCAAATAGCCTGGTGTATGCTTGGCCTGGTGACCCAAAGAGGTTAATGTCATTTGTTGAGGAAGGGAATTGTAAGAAAGAGAAAAAAAATTTAAATAGCAGAATACTACAAAATATTTTTTTTTTCAATCTAGCCTTAGGAAGATTACAGATGACATAGGGCCAGATTAGAATACATAAACGGGTTATAGGGAGAAATGATAGTATATAAATATTAAAGATTCTAGCTAGGCAAAGAAGCACAGACCTATAAACCCCAGCAGTTCAGGAGGCTGAGGCAGGAGAATTGCAAGTTCAAAGCCAGACTCAGCAATTTAATTGTGAGGCCCTCAGAAAATTAGCAAGACCCTGTCTCTAAATAAAATAGAAAAGGAGTAGGGGATGTGGCTTAGTGGTTGGGTTCAATCCCAGTACCAAAAAATAAAATAAAATTCTATCCACTGCAACCATATACCCTCTCAATACTTGTGCTTGTTCAGTCTTTTCCCCTCCTTTAGAATCCAAGTAAGTTACCTTCAGTAGGGGAGGCCTTCCTTGACCCCCAGAACGTATCAGCTCCCTTGTTCATTCCCATATGTTCTCCTCAAAGGTATCCTTTTAAATTTTTTACATTACAATTTTTTTATATATTTGTCCAATTATTTGACAAATGTCCCACTTTTCCCAACTAGAAAATGATTTGTAGGATAGGGAATGCCTTACATTTCTATTTGTATTGAGATTCCTGTGCATACTACAGTGGTTGACATACATTAGGTATCCAATATGTTTTTGTTGGTTTATTGGGCAAATAAATGACTGATAAATGAGTGGATGGAAGATGTACTTAGTTCCTGAACACTTGCAGATAACACCCTTAAGAAAAAGGTCTGTCTGTTGGATGTTTAGTCTTATATCGACACCTATTCTCTCTGTGATCCAGGTAAGTGATTTGGTTTATGTCATTATTTTTTTTAAAGAGAGAGGGAGAGAGATAGAGGAGAGAGAGAGAGAGAATTTTAATATTTATTTTTTAGTTTTCGGCGGACACAACATCTTCGTTTGTATGTGGTGCTGAGGATCGAACCCTGGCTGCACGCATGCCAGGCGAGCGTGCTACCACTTGAGCCACATCCCCAGCCCTGGTTTATGTCATTATTTGTTCTTTGTGATAACAAAAAATTTTTGAAACTAAAAGACCCAGAATAGCCAAGGCAATTCTAAGCCCAAAAAGCAATGCTAAGGGCTGGGGATGAAGCTCAGTTGATAGAGCGCTTGCCTTGCATGCACAAGGCCCTGGGTTCAGTCCCCAGCACCATACACACACACACACACACACACACACACTGCTGAAGGCATCACAATAACTGACTTCAAATTATACTAAGGAGCTACAGTACCCAAAACTGCATGGTTCTGACATAAAAACATATATGTAGACGAAGAGTACAGAATAGAAGGCACAGAGACAAACCCACACAGATAAAATCATCTGATCTTTGACAAAGCTACTAGATATATACATTGGAGAAAAGACAGTCTTTTTTTTTTAGCTTTAGGTGGACACAATATCTTTATTTTATTTTTATGTGGTGCTGAGGATCGAACCCAGTGCCTCATGCATGTCAGGTGAGTGTGCTACTAATTAAGCCATATCCCCAGCCCCAAAAGACAGTCTTTTTAACAAATGGTGCTGGGAAACCTGGTTATCCATCTATAGAAGAATGAGATTAGACCGTTATCTCTCACTCTGCACAAAAATCAAACTCAAAATGAATCAAAGACCTAGAAGTTAGACTAGAAATGATGCAGTTTCTAGAAGAAAATGTAGGGTCAACACTCCCACATACAGGTAATGACTTTCCCAATAGGACCTCTAAAGTTCAGGAAATAATGCCAGGAGTTGTGAATGGGATGGATGGAATCAAATTTTAAAGCTTCTGAGCAGCAAAGGAAATCACTGAGAATGTGAAGAGAGAACCTATGGAATGAGAGAAAGTCTTTGCTAGCTATGTTGACATAGGAATAATATTCAGAATATATAAAAAATTCTAAAAACTTAACATCAAAAAAACCCCCAAATAAACCAAGTAACAAAAGGGCAAATGAACTAAACAGATACTTCTCAAAAGCAGAAATACAAATGGTCAACAAATATATGAAAAAAAAATGTTCAGCATCATTAGCAGGTAGGGAAATGCAAATCAGATGTCATCTCCAGTCAGAATGGCAGTCATCAAGAATACAAATAATAATAAATGTTGGAGAGGATGTGGAGAAAAGGAACACTTGTACACCATTAGTAGGCTTGTAAATTACTATAATCACTATGGAAATCTGTATGGAGGTTTCTCAAATGGCAAGGAATGGAACTATCATATGACCCAGCTCTACCACTCCCAGGTATTTCTCCTGAAGAATTAGTCAGTATATAAAAACGATATAAGCCATGTTTATAGCAGCACAATTCACCGTAGCCAAACTATGGAACCAGCCTAGGTATCTGTCAATGGATGACTGGACAAAGAAACTGTGGTATACATACACAATGGAGTTTTATTCAGTCATAAAGAAAAATGAAATTGGGTCATTTGCAAGAAATTGGATGGCACTTGAGAATATTATGTTAAGTGAAATAAGCCAAACTCAGAAAGTCAAGGGTCATATGTTTTCTCTTATATGCGGAAGACAGAGAGGAGAAAGGAAAAGACAAGACAAGTATGTGGGGCTTGTCATGAAAATTGAAGGGAGATCAGTGGGGTAGGGGAAAGGGAGAGGAACAGGGAGGAGGCTAGAGACAGGGGAAATACTGGGGAAAAATATTGGCCAAATTGTATGGATATATTGTGGCATGCATGAATATGTAACAATAAGTCCCACCATTATGCATGATCATAATGCACCAATAAAAAATTAGAAAAGGAAAACTAACAATAAAATATGTGAAACTGAATCTTGGGACTTTACCACTGTTTAGATCTAACCCTTTAGAAGGGAAAACTGAGGTCCTGGAGATAAAGTGGCTTGCCCAGAGCAGGGCAGTGTGTCAGCAGCCAGACCAAGATGTGGGCTCCTTTCCTAGTGGAACAACACTGTGGTCACAACAGAAACCATCCTGGGGTTTGGGTTAGTCCATACGAATCAGCCTGAAATATGGTTTTGGCCCCCAAAGGCGAAAAGAATTCATTGGCCTCTGTATTTTCCTTTTTTGTTCTTTTCATTTGTATGTATTTTTCTGCTTTTTAAAAAATTAATTTTAAGAGAAAAAGTGTTTTGTTTTGTTTGGGGTATTAAATCCAGGGGCACTGAGTTACATCCAGAACCCTTTTTAATTGTTATTTTGAGATGGTATCTCACTAAGTTTCCCAGGTGAGCTTGAACCCGTGACCCTCCTGCCTCCACCTGCCAAGTAGCTGGGATGACAGGCATGTGCCATCTCATCTGGGTGTTTATCTCATTTTCATTTCTGATTGATTGTAAGCATTTCTCTAAATTCTTAAAAATGGGGTGTTTTCTTTGTATGCCCTATAGTGTGAAGCTTTTCAATAAGTACACTTTTCACTGAGTTAATTTATAAATAAAAATAATAATACAAATAAAAAGGAAAACTGTAAAAAGAGTACTACGGAGTAGTACAAGAAAGAGAAGTGGCATGGGTTTACTTTAAAAGGAAAACCTAAGGGTTTCTTTTAAGAATACTTCCGTGATGCAAACTTTGGAATTCGAAGAAAAACGGAATGTTGTAAGAGAGTGGAAATTACGTTCTTGAATTAAAACTTTGCGAAACGTGAGAAGAAAAAAATGTTAGGGAACCGACTCAAATGTTCAATGTGAGCATCAATAAAGTTAATTATTGCAGTGATCTGCACAGATCAAATATGTTTAAATCTATGAGTTAATAGTGATTGTTTAGAAGTAAGGACTCTCTAAGGAGGCAAGATGGTGGAGTGGAACTGGACAGCAAATCACGAGTCCTCTGCAGTCTGGAATGGAAGCGAGAGCTGATCAGAGAGAGGGGGTGACGGAGGGAATGAGCTAAGACACAATGAGCTGGACAGTCAGCGACTTGGAGGGACTTGGAAATCCTGGAGCAGCCACAGCCAGACCTACTTAGCTTGAAAGAATTAAATCTACATGGTTTTGCTGAGTGTGGTGGTGCACATCCACAATCCTGGGCCTGAGGCTGAGGCAGGAAGACTGCAAGTTCCAGACCAGCCTCAGCAACTGAGCAAGTTCCTGTTTCAAAACAAAAAATAAAAAGGATTGGAATGTAGTTCTGTTGTAAAGCGCCCCTGGGTTCAATCTAGCACTAACATGCAGTGAATAAATAAGTCTGCATGGGTTCATCCCACTTACCTATAGCAACTAGCTGAAGTAACTAGCAACTAGCACCTAGCTGAAACTAGCTGTCCAAGTAATTTTTATAAAGGAGTCACTTTGGGGCTGAAGGTTGCTGAACCCCTTCTCCCACCATCAACAAGGGCAGTGGGGTGGAAGAAGACAGAGAATAAGTCACTCTCAGGGAGTGTAGCATCTCGGGAACAGCAAATGCCCCAGCTCCTGGCCACACGTATGGGAACTGCAGCAAACAACGGAAGCTGCCAAGGTCCCAGCAGCACTGTGCAAACCACCAACTCCAGGACCCCCAAAGTGGGCCGCAGTAGCCAGCAGAAGCCATCCATGCCCCAGAAATTGCCACACAAACCACACAGGCAGTCCACTGACACATGTTCCAGGGCTGCTGGCCTCATCAAGATGAGGGTCCAGATGACAGCCCACTGACACACATGTTCCAGCCACGGGTGGCCACCCATCCCTCCTATGAGCCACCCAGAACAATGACCACTTTGTTGCTGAAACTCTACCATGAGTTCCGTGATCTGTTAACCTAGAAATCTACAAGGATGGACTCGTACCTATTTTGACACCTCCACGCACACAAAGCATTATTGTAGGTAGGCACACAAGACTGCATTCCCAGCAAGGAGATACCTGTCAGTAGGTCAACAGGCCATCCTGGGTTGTTTCCTTGAAAACAATCAGAGAACTAACCCCTCCAGAGAGCTGTTAGGGTCTGGACACCCCCCAAAGAATGGAAGGAGCCTCCTAGATTTGCTTCAGAGGTGGACTGGTGAGGATGCTACCCCCATGCCCAGAGAAACTTACAGGAAAAGCTAAGGAGATAAGATAATTTACTAATCCTCCCCAAACTTGCCAAGATTCAAATCTGCAAGGCTCAGTAATAAATCTCAACCCACCTACCCCTCCCCCCTCTCTCTTATCTTACAATGGAGAAACTAAAACTCTAATGTCAGTTTCTTGTTTCACAGATATTATCTTCTGTATTGACTTGATGTCTCCCTCTATTACTTGACATTATCTACAATAACACAATTTTATGTTTTTATTTTAGTGTCTTCTTTTCATTTTTTTCTCCTTGTTCATGTTTATACTTTTTCTTCTTTGGTCTTTTTCTTCTTGCATGATCTGCTCCTGTACCATCATTTTTTCGTTTTCCACTCCCTATATAGTTGAATAGTATTCTACTTTATTTAATAATTAATTTCTCAGCCCTGTTTAGAACATTACTCCCCTTTCCACTTTGGGGTTAGTGCAGTTGTGGAGAATATTTTCAATATTTTTAAAGTTGTATGAGCTTGGTTCTGAAGTGGTCACAGCTACTGGTGGTTCTCTCCTCTCAAGGCAGTCCTAGGAAGGAAATACAGCAGCATGATCATGTTAGGTGGGAGTTTTGACACCTTGGTATATAAACAGCCCAGGGCACATAGTAAAGAGAAGAAAGCTCAGTAACAACTCCCTCATAGAACAGTACAGGAGAGAATCACCCCAGTAGATGCACAAAAATTGATAGTAATAAAGGGAATATGAGGTAATAAGGTGTCCCCCAAAATTTATAACACTCCAATAATCGACTCCATAGGCATCAAAGGAAACACTGGATAAATAATTTTAAAACCTGATTGTTGAAATAATTGATCAACTAAATGAAAATCTAAGAAATGAACTAAGAGAGAAAATGTAGATACATTTTCTCAATAAAAAGAGGTTCTGAGAAAGACTCAAACAGAAGTACTAGAAATTAAAAACTCAATAGACCAAAAACTCACTAAAAGATTAATTCGATCATGTAGAAGACAGAATTTGCACCCTTGACGCAAGATATATGAACTTGAACACCCAGAAAGTAATGAAGAAAAAAAGAATACAAGAAACTAGGGATCAGAATATAACAAAAATTCTGGAACAAGAATTTACTATTAAGAAACAAATCAGTAATTATTGTCAACAAGGAAGGAGGGAGACACAACCAAATACAGGTAATGTGTCCAGTGACATAATAGCAGAAACTTTTCTAAACCTTGAGAATGAGGTGCATATCCAGATTCAGGAAACATTAGAAACCCAAATAGACAAGACCCAAAAAGAACTTCTCCACAATGCATTATAATTTAAGTGCCCAAATATACCAAATAATAATTGAATTCTGAAAGATTTAAGAAATAACAGATCATATTTAAAAGGAAGCAATCAAAACAACATATGATTTCTTAGAAGAAATCAAGCTCTGAAAAAAAAATAACTAGCATGAAGATTGCTATACCCAGCAAAACTATCCTTCAGAATTAAAGCTGGAATAAAAACTTTCCAAGGTAAATAAACTAAAAGAATACATGACCATTAAGCCAGCATGGCAGAAGATACTTAAAGAAATTCTGTGTGTACATAGAAGATGAAAATAAACAGAAAATCTTTGGAAACAATAACTATTAATAGAAGACTACTGAAGAAAATAAGAATTAGGATCAAATAAAATAGTAGATTTAAATTGAAATAGAAGGAAACAATCAACATTTCTCTATAATAACACTGAAAGTAACTGGTCTCAACTCTCCAATTAAAAGACATAGACTGGAAGAATTGTCCAAGAAACAAGATCCAACTTTAGTTTTTTAGAATAACTTAAAGGCTAATAAATCTAGTCTGAAAGAGAAAGGATAGAAAATGATATTTCAAGCAAATTGAGTCTGAAAGAAAGCAAGTGTAGCTACTCTCATACCTGACAAAGAAAACTTCAATTCAATTTTAATCAGAAGAGAAATAAAAGGTCATTACAAACTGGTAAAGGGAATAATTAAACAAGAAGATATAATGATAGTAAAGATGTATGCCCTCAATACTGGTGCACCTAATTATATAAAACAAACTTACTTGACAGAAAGCCTCAGATATATACCAATACAATTACACTTTGGTGATTTTGATACACTTGTCTCACCAATACCTCATGCAGGTATAAACTGGGTATGTTAGTTATGTCATTTGCAGGAAAATGGATGGAACTGGAGAGCACCATGTTAAGCAAAGTAAACCAGATTAGGAAGTCAAGTGTTATACTTTTTTCCTCACAGATGGAAGCTAGAGAGAAAAAATAAAAAAGAGGGTGGGGTGTCCATGAAAATTGAGGAGAGATCAATAGAATAGAGAGAGTAGAAGAAGAGGACTTGGTGAAGAGAGGAGGGAGGGGAAAGGAGAGGTACTGGGATTGAAATTAATCTCATTATATTATGGACAGGTACAAATATGTCACGATATTTCACTATTATGTAAAATTACAATACACCAATAAAATATTTAAAATATACAAATATATAAATATACAAAATATACAAAAATATAAAATATACAAAAACTTTCCGGCCATTTTGGAAGATACTGATAAATTATCTCATTATTTTAATAGAAGAAAAGATTCAAAGGTTCATATTGCTTTTCCTATATGATTTATACCATTGTTTAACCAGAGTCAAAGAGATTTTTGAAGTAAAATATTCCAGCAAGCATATTGTATCATCATATTCCAATATCACCTTGTGAAATCCTTAGTCCATTAACTGATCATCACAAACTATCTTTCTCCCCAAAGGACATGGTGATATAAGCTTGTTTCAGGGCCTTCTTGGGTTGCCTTAGAAAATGGGAAAATGTTCACCTCTTTTTCTCTGGAATCCCCTCCCCAGGTTCAAGGAATCCTGAAACTGAGAAATTGGTTGTCAGGGACAGAGGGAGTCCCTCTTGGAGCTAGTTGTTTGGTTCTATCAGGAAGAGTGGGAAATGGCATTCCTAAAGGTTCCAGGGAGTGAATTCCCCTGTTTTTTCTTTCCTCTCTTCTCTCTTCTCCATTCTCTTGTACACAAGCTCCGACGACCCACCTAAAACTCTGAGGAAGGCGAAGTTTCTTCTCTAGTCAAAGAGGTTGCCTCCATGAGTATGTGGAAGGGGGACCCCATTACGGTATGCTTGTTGCTCTCTTTCGGCTTCATGATCTAAAGAAGGCCATCATCACAGGCAACGTGCAGCCGAGTGAGACGTGTAACTCTAGTCTGCTGAATGGAAGATAGATAAGTGAGCACCCTGGGGAGCCAGGAAGTACTGGGGTGGTCATGGAGAAGAGGGTGCTTGGAAAAAATGAACCCAGAAAGTTGTGTTTTGAATTCCTGGATTTCACTCACACAGGACTCATGCACAGATAGGATTCCAAACAATGACCACAGCCAACCCCCCCCAGGTCCCAGACGGGCTGCTGGTTGACACACAATGATCTGAACAGCAACGTAAGGCCTTGAAAATGGACTAGACATGGAAACCACATCCCCCAACGGTGCACTGGAACTTTTGGTTTCAATGACCGTTCAAGCAAAACCATCAGCATTCTTCATGGGGTTTAAATAAGAGCCAGAATCTCATAATACAATATTCAAAATTCTGATGATATAATAACAATATCACTCAGCTCAGGAAGAACCAGAACAATCTCATCTCCACAGAACAGAGAGTCCAAAAATAGACAAGCACAAATATTGCTAATTGGTTTTTGACAAATGTTCATAGGCAATTCGATGGAGAAAGAAAAGTCTCTCCAGCAAATGGTGCTGAAACAATTGACCTTCCATCTACAAAATAAGTACATAATCCACTCAGATGAATGCATAGAGAAACTGTGGTATATATGCCCAATGGAGTATTACTCAGGCATAAAGAAGAATGAAATTATGGCATTTGTGGGTAAATGGATGGAAATTGGAGACTATCATGCTAAATGAGATAAGCCAATCCCAAAAAAACAAAGGACAAATGTTCTCTCTGATATGCAGGTGCTGGGGGAGTGGAGGTTCACCAATTGGGTAGGAGTGAGTTGGGAGAAGGGAAGGGGGATGGGAACAGGACAGACAGTAGAATGAACTGGACATAACTTTCCTATATTCTTATATGAATACATGACCAGTGAAACTCCGCATCAGGTTCAACCACAAGAATGGGAAGTTAGATTCCATGTATGTATAACATGTCAAGTAGAAACACATTCTATTGTCCTGTATAACTAAAAATAACAAATATTTTTTAAAAAAGAGGTTGAAACGAGTTAAAGCTCAGGAGAAAGTATGACTATGAAAGGATCTCTTAGAGTAATGGAGTTGTTCCGTACCTTAATTATGGTGGTTAGAAGAATCTATGCATGTGTTATCATTCATGGATTTGTGTACTGACTAAAAATGATCAGTTTTTCTATATGTTAATCTATAAGATTAATGAACTATCAGAAAAGTTTTATAGATCCCTCAGCTAAGATCTTTAAAACAGATTTTATCAGTACATAAATATAAACAGTTTTATTATTACCCTAACTTCTACTCCAGTGCATTCTGATGCTCTTTTCCAAACCTGGTTCATCAACATGTGATTCGTTTCAATTTGCTTTACCAAGAAGAACCACGACAGATGTGGTGGCACCTGCCTGTAATCCCAGCGGCTCAGGAGGCTGAGGCAGGAGGATCACGAGTTCATAGCCAGCCTCAGCCACTTAGTGAGGCCCTAAGCAACTCAGTGAGACCCTGTCCCTAAGTTAAACCTTTTTTTTAAAGGCTGGGGATGTGGTTTAGTGGTTAAGCACCCCTGGTTTCAATACCCAGTACCAAAAAAAAAAAGAAAGAAAAAAGATAAAGAGCCACAAATTTAAGTAGAAGCACCCCCCCCCTTTCCTCAATGTGACAAAATAAATGTCGGTCCACTTTGACTTGTTCTTCAGGGGTACCATCCTCGAGATAATGAAAACCTGATGACGGGAAGTGCTGTTTGACTGCAGCATGATGTCTCCACACACCGCCATTTCTGGACTGGCTCAGGCAAATTCTTCCCAGGATGCCTCAGGTCAGCAGTGGGAAGCAGTGACTCCCGTGGAGGCTGGTCACACTCTGCGGTTCTCCTTGAGCAACAGACGCCTGCCCCTGAGGAACAGGATAGAGAGACGCTGCTGTCACTGAGACCTCTGTTGAAGACCCCATGTTCAGAAACTTGAAATGGCATGGCCAACTATGGTGGTCTCAAGGTCTGCTCCCCAATTCTCTCATAGTCCTTCCTTTGAGAGGGGGAGGCCAATTCTCCCCTTGAATGAGCTGAACTCAGTGACACATTTCAACAATGGAAGGGAAAGGAAGTCCCGTGTGGGAGACCCTGGAGACGAGTTCATAAATGTCACCGTAGTTTCCCGTCTGTTGTCTCTTCTCTCTCTGTCATGACTCACTCTGGGGAGAGCTGACTGCCGTGTCCTGGGGACTCAGGCAGCCACGTGGAGAGGCTCACAGAGAGGAACTGAAGCCTCCTACCAAGAGCCACGTTAGTGAGGCCAGTCACCACACCCCTGTGGACCTCCGCCAGCCTCCACCTCCTGAGGGACCCCAAGACAGAACCACCTAGGAAATCCACCCCTGTATTCCTGACCCCCAAAACTATGAGATTAAAGATAGACAAAGGGGAGTCAAGGGAAGCCGGGATGGGAGTAGGAAAGAGAGAAGGAATGGGGCATAGCTTTCCCATGTTCATATATGAACACACGACCCATGAAACTCCACAGCAGGTACAACCACAGAATGGGATCCTAATTAGAGTAAGTTAGACTCCATGTATGTGTAATATGTCAAGATCCACTCGACTGTCATGTAGACCTAAAAAAAAAAAGATACTGGTTGTTTTAAGATGCTAAGTTTTGGGGTAATTTATTCTGCTGCAACAGATAACTAATACAACGACCATTCTAATGCTAAACAGCTCTTTGATTTAGAAAGAAGTAAAGAAAGATCATGATACATTTTAACATTTTCACCAAACTAAGAAAAACTCAAATTTATGGATTTCTTTTCCTAAAGATAAGGGAATACAAAGATTCAGGGCATTTCTTCTTTCTTTCTTTCTTTCTTTCTTTCTTTCTTTCTTTCTTTCTTTCTTTCTTTCTTTCTTTCTTTCATTTGTTTTCTCTCTCTCTCTCTTTCTCTATCTCTATCTTGTTCTTTCTTTCTTTTCTCTTTCTGGTACTGGGGATTGAACCCAGGGTGCTTAACCACTGAGCCACATCCCCAGCCCTTTTCATTTTTTATTTTGAGACAGGGTCTCACTAAGTTGCATGAGGCTTCATTAAATTGCTGAGGCTGGCTTTGAACCTGAAATCCTCCTGCCTAAGCCTCCAGATCCTCTGGGATAACAGGCGTGTGCCACTGCGCCTGACTCTAGGGCATTTCTTACAAATGATTTTTTAAGTTATTCATCTGCCTAAATAGATATACTCTCTGTGATGTTCCAGGTGATGCTTAGGGAAGCTACACTGAATATCACCGTTGACCTCTTACCAAAGATGCCAAACTGCTAATTTGATAGACAGCTTCCTAAATAGGATATATTCTATTGACTAGACCAAGAACAAAGTCAAACAAAGAACTATGGCCGAAATAGACTCAATACACATATTTTGGCGTTAGCAAAGGGCTGCTAGATTTATTCTTTTACTTAGCAAACGCTGAGCTCACATGGAGTCCAAAGAACCCAACAAAACCAAATGTAGCACCAAGATTAAAAACGTCACCCTGTTTCTTTGCACTCACACATAAAGAACTTTCTTCTCCTTTGGCATATACCATGAGACAGTTGCCCGAGAAGTTACACTAAGAGAAAATATTTGATGTTCACATCTTCTAACACTGAAGAGGGAAAATCTGCCCAGCAACTCACAAATCAGGAAACACTTGACAGAAAAATATGCTTGGGCAGCATTGCTTGTTGCATTCTTTAAAAGGAAAATTGAAAACATAGAATCACAAGGGTCAGGCAGTTATTATTGGAATCCGGCTCTTATAAAACATAATACATACCATTTCTCCCAACTAAATTGCATTACTTTGTCCAAGTCACCCGATGGGGCCCAGGATAAGGTGTTTTTCTGATGTAGATAACCATGTAGGCTTCCAAAAGCACATCCACTTAAAAGTGGGGCCTCGAAGAACACCAACAGTGACAGAAAAATGATATTTTTCTGTAACCTCAGCATCACAGAGAATAGTTCCCCAAGAAATAGTTGACCAAAAAAAAAAAAAAAAAGGAAAACTTTATTATTAAACACATAGAGTGCTATTCAGCAAAATCTGTCGCTGAGGGCAATTTCCAAAACTGGGCCTTCTAGAGAGTCTCCTTTGGAACTAGGCTTTTAGGAAACTAGAAACATTTTACAGATCAAGGTATCTTTATGACTTATGTGTGTGTAAAGAAGAGGAAAAAATTTGAATACCAAATAAACAGCAACTATCAAAGTAGTGGAGGGAAGGATACAATAAAGAACAAGCCGAGCCACAGTTTCACATGAGCTTGCAATTTGAACATGTTTTTTTTTTTATTTATTTTTAAAAATGTTCTTTTTAGATATACAGGACAGTGGAGTCTATTTTGACATATTACACATACACGGAGTCTAACTTTCTAATTGGGATCCCATTCTTGCCGTGGGACAGAATGTGCATTTATATATAAACAGGAAAGTTCTGTCTGATTCATTCTACTCTTTCCTATTCCCACCCCCTCACCCTTCCCTTCCTTTCCCTTTGTCTAATTCAATGAATTTCTGTTCTTCCATCCCCATTCTCCTTATTATATGTTAGCATCCACATATCAGAAAGAGCATGTGGTCTTTGGTTTTGGGGGACTGGCTTATTTCACATGGCATGATAGTCTTTAGTTACATCCATTTACTGACAAATGCCCATAATTTCACTCTTCTTTATGGCTGGGTAATAGTCCATTGTGTATGTATGTCACATTTTCTTTACCCATTCATTGTTAAAGAGCATCTAGATTGGTTTCTAGCTTAGCTATTGTAAATTGACCTGCTATGAACATTGATGTGGCTGCATCACTATAGTGTGCTGATTTTTAAGTCTTTTGGGGATATACTGAGAAGTGGGATAACCAGGTCAAATGGTGGTTCCATTCCAAATTTCTGAGGAATCTCTACACTGCTTTCCAGACTGGCTGAACCAATTTGCAGTCCCACTAGCAATGTATGAGTGATAAGAGAACATTTTCCCCCACATCCTCACCAACCTGTATTGTTTAATACATAGTTTAACCATGTTTCTAAGGTCAGCTAGTTACAAAATTCTGCAGATCTCATAGTCGACCTATGTAGGCTTTTAACAAAATGTCACTTGAATACCCTAATTCAGAAAACATCTAATGTCATGCTGGTGTTGAGAAGCTAATGGCCAGAAACAGGAACTGAGTCTAGACTCTGGAATAGGACGCTATTATTGTGGAATCTTGAAGGAAGAACATGTCTCAGTGTTTTTGTCTGATCCCAAACGATATTCCTCTAAATGTACAGCCATCGAAAATGAAATGGGGACATGGTGTATACATTCATGGTGGCCACATGTTTCAAGAGAGAAGAAAAGATGGATGTGGAGACAAGAAAAATTTATTTAGAAACCCATTTTAACCAGGCATGATGGTGCACAGCTGTGATCTCAGCAGCTCAGGAGGCTGAGGCAGTAGGATCTCAGGTTGGAGGCCAGCCTCAGCAATTTAGCAAGGCCCTAACCAACTTATCGAGACCCTGTCTCAAAATAAAAAATCAAAAAGGCTGGGAATGTGGCTCAGTGGTTTAGCACCCCTGGTTCAATCCCTGCTACCAAAAAAGAAAGAAAGAAAGAAAGAAAGAAAGAAAGAAAGAAAGAAAGAAAGAAAGAAAGAAAAACTCACTTTATTTCTAGAAATCATCTAGAATTTCTCAACTCAGAAGCAAAAGTTAGAAAAGGGATACCCATTTGGAAGAAGGTAAAATTTTCTCCTTTTCGAAGCAGAACCAGGTTACCCATCACTCTCCCCTCTAAAAGGTCTGATGTATCTCTTACCTCTCTCCATATTGAAAATGAAGCCCAACCTCTTTCCAACAACAGCATCCGCTTAGATCCCATTCCCACCTGGGTTTACATGGTGCTTTAATGTTTCATCCTCAGAGTCAGACATCCAGTAAACAGGTAACAAGCACCTGTGAGCGTGGATGCCCTAGACCTGTAGGTAATCTGAAAGTAACTAAGTGACCCTGGGGATAAGAACATGAGCTAATTTCCCGTATGTGAAATCCCCAGTGGCCACTCAGACAAACTTAAATTCTTCCTGAGCAGCAGGGATCCCTGAAAATCTGCTCCCTGGAGGGCTCTGTTGCAACCTCCTGTGTCTCTAGAACAAATCTCACCTTTGTTCATATCCCCACCCAAAGGCAACTGGAAAGCTAAAGCATAGCCTCCGTTAGAATCACCCGAGGAGCAAACTTCAGGACCCTCTCTTCAAACCTAGGGAGGGTGGAACCCTAGGTTTGCCCAGATTGAAGAAGAGTCCACGGGATCATCAAGCATGCCACAGAATGCTCCCCAGCCTCATCCTTCGCATCCACATGTGCCCTCGGAACTCAGGACACTTTCAGCAGCCCAGCTGTGGTCCAGGTGTTATTTGTGGGCGCATCCTGCAGACGGTTCAAGTGACTACAAAAGAAACACAGCTCAACTTTGGCAAAGGTCTAGACAGAGCTGTAATGATCTCAGAATGACATTTGCTCAGTGTGGCCAGTAGTAGTGTGATGGCAGGATGTTTTGGTGAGTGCCTACTATGTGCAAAGCACATAGTAGGTGATTTCATGAGTCTCTTTTCAATCTTTTCAACCTGCAAAAAAAAATCACTGTTATTTCCCCATTCTACAGATGAAAAGATGGAGGCTGAAAAGGGGATGAATGATTTATTTGTTCAGTGACACAGAGCTGGGAAATCAGAACCAGACCCTGCTGACTCCAAAGCCTTTATCTCCTTTCCCACTGACCCGTTCCCCACCTAAAAGCACCAAAGGAAATATTCTTAATTTCTTCAAGATTATTTGTCATTTATCGGCGTGGTCCCTAAAAGACCCCTGCTGAAATGTATAGGGGGGTGGGCAAATAAGGAAGATGATTCTATTTGATACATTTGTCTCTGACATGTTGACCAGATTCCCGAGTGACATATTTAAAATGCCATTGACACTTCTATGGGATGATTGGGCAATTGTGTGCCATTCTCTGGCTTGAAATATTTAACTCACCCAAGTGAATGAGATGTGATAAAATGACATTCAAAATGGAGTTTGAGGAGGTTCTGTGTGAGTATCAAAGACATAACCCATAATAGGGCACAGGATTGGAAATGTCCCCCCTAACACCCATCTGTCTACAGTGCTATTTATAATCTCTTTACCCAGCAGCAGGAAAAAAAGAATGGAAGTCACTTCAGGTAGCAGGGGGGTAAGAGAGAAAACTGATAAAGGAGAAAATACTGTCACAAGAGACCAGGCTTTTTAATTGGTTTCATCTCTTAAATCCTCCAGGCCAATATTTTGAGCAAGAGGGAAAAACAAAATCACCACCCACGCAGGCGATTCCATCCAACCTCCCACCCTGAGACGGAACACTCCAGATAAGCCAAGACACCTACACAAACAGCTCATATCTTTATTTAGAAACTCTCATCCCACTGTTGGGAGAGAGTTCCTAATCAAGACAGCGAGAGATGAAACTGTCAAGCAGAAAGAGAAATCACACAATTAAGAGAGACTCAGATCCCAGCTCCTCAGGCTCTCATTGTTCCTAGGAGTGGGCACGGGAGCCCCCTGACCACCTCCCCAATAGGCCCTCCTCATCCAATCTAAAAAAAAAATGCAAAACACCCTCAATTCAGCCCAGGAGCCCATGGATGCCACATAAAGGTGACGGGGACCCAAGAACTTCCAGCATTTTCCGACACTGTTAATGATGTGAACTTTGTTCCATCTAGAATGTCTCATCCTGGACTCGTAGGAATCGCAAGGTAACCAGAAAAATGGCAAAAAGTGCTTCTGCCTCCAAGAAAGCATAAAACAAATAATGCCTGGCGCTCCATTTATTTGAAGTCCCAGCCATGCTACGTTATAGTTAATGGACTTTGCCCGTCTCCATTCTGGCAGGGCCGAATTGGAACAAAGAAGGAGTTACAGTGAAGAATTTGTGCAGCTATATCTGGGGACCCAAGCGGGCCGACGGCAGCAGGCCAAATGGTGTCTCTTAAGATGAACAGTCCCAATCTTGAATGTCTCTACCATATGCTGTACCATAATGTCTCTGCAATGAGATGGATTAAGGGTTCCAGTCTGCCACCAATAGCCAAAGGACATCCACTGATAATCACATATTTTGTTCTACGGACAGATAACAGCAGCCCACAAATGAGATGTGCCTCCTCTCACGCACATGGTTACATGAAATCAATACTTAATTACAGCAGGCCTGCATGTGTCCGTGGTGGTCAGGTCTGGTGAGGAAGTCGCACAAAGTTCCTCCAGTGAGTTAATGAGACTCAGAAGGGTTGGGGCATGCTGGAAAGACGGTGGCCCCTTAGTAATCTCTTTCTGAGTTTTAGAGTTAATGAATCCCCGTGTGTGAACACTAGGTTTGGATTGGAAGGAAGCTATGAGCAACACCTAACGATGCCATTGAGGGGAAGGTGCTGCCCCAGGGAGCGGTTTCTGGAATGCTCTTCAGATCTCAGCATTCCCTGGTGGACACGCAAAGCCTCCTGATACAGACCCTGGGAGAAGCAGGCAGCATCCTCGGTTTAAAAAAACCAGAACCTTCCACAGGAGGGTTAAGATGAAATGTGCACTAAAGTATCCAAGCCTTTCTGGGTTTCTGCTTATAAAATTGCTAAACAGGATGCATCCAGGAGCATCCCAAAGGAAAACTATCGAAAGAACTGAAAACATGGAATCAATAGGGTGCCGTGGTCATGGATCCCGGCCCTCCTGTCCCCAGAAGCTGCAAAATACCTTGCAGTTCAAGCTACTTGTCCATAAAACAGGGATGACTTTCTTCTGACTAAACCAGAGGGCCACCGTGAGAAAGATCAGAGAGGCAGAAAGTGCTTTGTGAACTAGGAGCTTCCAGACCCCCCTGTAAGAGATTATTATTATTATTTTATTTTAGAAGTGATAGGACCTGGGGATTGCAATCTCATGAATAATCAAAAAGAAGTGATAGCTCCATTTGTTAAGTTCTCAAAGCAATGTTAGGCAAGGTCACCCTGGGACACACACACACACAAGAAAAGAGGGGAATGAACTTGGAGAAAAGATTCCAACCACCAAAGCCAAGGATATAGGCAGGGGGAAATCCTGCCTTCATTTATCTATGCCACACTCGGGAGACTATGCCAAAGAGCGTTCTACCTCCAGGATGTATGTTCCTGCAAGAGATTTTTCATTGTCCTTCAAAAAATTTTTTTTCACTTTATTTTATATAGTCACTCCTTTTCGGAATGTATTTCTTTGCTTTTATCAAATACAAAGTTCTATGGGTTTATTTGTTCAAGAAAATATACCGAATCATTCCTTGAAAAAAATAAATGAATTGAAGAACCCTAAAGATATTTTTAGAAATAATATTAAAGATATGATAGGGAAAGAGAATGAAATAAAACAAGAAGAGTCTCCTTCACAGGATAGCGGAGGAGTATGGCCTTCAAAGGAGGGGTGGGTGGGGCTGCTTGCAGAAGAGAACCCAGCTCTGTAGCTGGGCTGGCCTCACCACTGGCCAGCTGTGTGACTTTGGGTGGGTGACAAGAATTCCTGGGGTCTCCATTGCTTCATCAGCAAGATGGCACACGAAGACTTCCAAGGCTTGTTACAGGACTCCTTGGGCCAAGGTTAGCAGAGGGGAAGCCTGCACCCTTCCACATGCTTCCAGAATGTTCTATACCCACCTTCTGGCTATGCCTGAGCTAGCAAGAAGCCCTCCTTGAAACCAATCACTGAAACCTCCCTTAATCCTAAGTCAAGTTTGCTCCTGTGACTTGTATCACTCATCACCTCTGCAAGAGCCGAGAGACGTTTCACAACTGAGAAATCATCCTTGCACAGAAATGAAAACTCTTCATTCAGTTCACAATGGGTGTGTGTGAAAGCAAGAGGGAGTTGTCAGACATGAGTGCCCCGGTTTACTAAAACCAGAACCTTCTACAGGAAGGTTAAGATGAAATGTGCACTAAAGTAGCCAGGCCTTTCTGGGTTTCTCCTTATAAAACTGCTAAACAGGATACATTAGGTAATTGATATATTGCTAATTTAAACCATATAGTACTCCAGCAAGTTGGGGCATTGTAGATGGTACAGATATTGCAACCCTTATGAAATTGCAAAGCTACCATGATTAATGCAGATTTGAACTACAAGAATTCAAAATGATGTGACCTGGAATAGGTTGAACCTCTCTTTATGGACAAAATTGGAAATAAAGCAACCTATCCCCACCAGATTCAAAGTCTATTGACAATCACATACTTTAAACTCAGAGGGAAGCCCAGCAAACTAAAAGCTGAGTTGACGGTAGAGTCACATTGGGGACATTGATTTTAGCTGGTAAATGAAACTCCCTTCTATTTTTTGTCAGTATTAATCTTGATATATATGAATTTTGAATATGCAAGGACTTTAGGGATATATTCTTCAAATACAGTACCACCTCTCTGTGTTTGATTGTCATCTATCATTTAGGAACTAAAAATTTAGACAAAATGCCTAAAGCCTAAGGACTACTGGGAACCAGCAACATGGAATGGCATATTAGTCAGGGTTCTCTAGAGGAACAGAAAGAACAGGAGATATACATATAGCTATTATTACAAGAAGGGGATTTATTAGGTTGGCTTACACAATCAGAAGCCGGATAGTCCATAATGGCCAACTGCAGGCTGGAGAGCTGGAGGAACAAGTAGCTGCGTGTTCCAAGATGCTTGGCTCAGAACAAGAGGGATCAGTGACACTACCCCAGACTGGGACCAAAGGCTTCTGGAAACTCCCTGGAGAATCACTGGTGGAGACTGAAGGAACTGACATCCTCAGGCATTTATAGCAGAAAGGCCTAAGGACTAAGGAAACAAGCCTGCATCTGATATCACTTCTTTGTTCTTCCAATATTTGTTCCATCCAAGCCTCCAACCTATTGGACAGTGCTGCCCACACTTAAGAAGGGTCTCCACTTCAGTTCGCTATTGCATGTGTCAATCATTCCTAGTCACACCCTCATTGACACACCCAGAAGCCTCTTAATCTTAGCCATCTCTTAATCCAATCAAGTTGACAATTCAAATTCATCATTACAAACGGATGGTTTTCAAAAGAAGAAAGAGATTTTGCTTTACAAGTTACAGCCTACACCTGGAGGATACCTAATCATTTTACCCGAGAGGACACACATTTATAAAGTGACATTGGTCTCAGTATCTACAGCAGGCTCAGGATCTCAGACATGCTGCTGGGGCTTTGTGTGTCTCTCTCTTTAGGCTACTGTAGTCACTAACTGAGGGTTCTCAAACTCACAGGAACATTCAGGAACTGCTCTTGAAGTACTTTCACATACATTAATGCAGATTGCTCCTGGTGTCCTTAATAACTCTGTGAGGTGGCAAGATGGGGAAACGAAAATGCAAAGAGAATAAGAGGGTTGCACAAAGTTACAAAACTGAGCAGTCTGAGAACCAGATCTTCAGCCTCTATGCCAGGAGGTCACTATCAAGCCAACGTGAGCTTGTACTTTGGAAACAGTCTGAGAGGAGAAGGTAGGCTCTCCATTCAGGGTCATAGTCATCTTCACACCGTGGACTGTGTGCTTGCTGTTTGGAGTTTCTCCATGTTCATCCTTTTAAAGATACCCCTGCTGTATTCATCAGCAGGACAGCTGAAGGAAGTGACCCATTTTCTCCTTCCAAGGTTGACAATGTGAGCAGATAATTCAACTGGATGATTCCTTTCTGGAATCTCAGTGTCAATCAATGAAAGAACAGAAAGAAAATGGTTGGGTCTCATTCAGGAAGCCACAAACTCTAAGGATGTTACAAAATAATTCTTACTAACTAGAAGAGCCTTGGGTCCTAACCTCCAGGTTGATTTTTTCGGTTTCCCACTGATTCTATAAGCAATTCTAACCCAGCCAATTCCTGTTTGGTTAAATTAGCCAATTGGTTACTTGTAAGCAAAGAAACTAGTTCAGAACCAAATTATGTCTATATCTTTGCATATACACTGGGGCCCAAAGTATAAGAGAAGTGAGAGTTTCAGTGTGTGACCTCATATGTGTGTACATCATGCATGTACACAGGTGTAAGCTTGCTGTCTCAAAAGCATAGGCCTCATGTACAAAAAATGATTTGCAATTTTATTTCTAATATATTATATCTTCTGGTTATTGAAAATACTGGGCTAAATTTTTCATGACCTAAATGGGAGCTTAAGAGAGCTCTTGCTGGGAGAGAAATTTAGCTTCATCTAATGTGTTTTTTTCTTACTATTTTATGCCATGTTTCATTATTCTGATTTTTCTTGTTTATAACTAAAAATCAAAACAATATATTTGTGTGATAATTGGGTTGTATGATTTTTTGAGGGGGGATAGAATATCATTCCAAACTATCATCAGGCTTCTGATAATGTACTTGGCCTGCCGTGTGTGTGTGTGTGTGTGTGTGTGTGTGTGTGTTTTGAAAATATTCCCTTTGTCTTTGAGAAAGTTGAAGCAGTTACCCAGAAGTTGTGGATCAGGAATCCCCAAGATATCTATCAAACTTAAATTGACTTTATCACATTTCTTCACTCCATAGCTTACTTCTTTGATGGCATGCTTTTGCCCATGATCCCAGTAATTCCAAAGCAATGACATTTCCAAGAAAAGAAATGCAATAAGCAAAGTAAATTCATAAAGCAGGGCTCTGAATGCTTTTCTACCATCTTGGGTTTGACGATTGATCCTAGAAGATGTACACAGAGATGCGGGGAGATCATTTATAATCTTTAGTCTGATGACAGCAACGATGCTGAAAGATGCCCTCCCATGTCTGGAGATACTTGCTCAATTCTTTGTAATTAAAAAAAATTGAATTGGGTATCAATATATGCACAGCAGGATGCCGTCCCCCTCAAGTTTATGATCATGTGGCTAGAGGATTTCAGGCTAGACATGGGCTGAAGTATCTAGATCTCATAAAGATAATCATACTGATAAACTGCTTCCCCAAGTTTATTGTTAAGGTTTTTGCCTGAATTTGGATGGATTTATGTGTCTTTGCTGACACTGAACATTTCTAGAAATATCATAGATAAACTGGGGTTACAGAAGAAAGGGAGGAGAGAGGAAAACAGGAACAAAAGGAAGGAAAGATATATTGTTTTCTACTTCCACTTATAGGCTAATTACTTATCTCTAGATTTATCGCTATTGGAAAAATGTCAATCCTAGACTTCCCCATTACTTGGCTCCTATCATATTCTCTCCTTTGATTTATCAATTATATATTTTCTTTTCAGAATTTGCAAACACATGTTTATATTATCTCATTTTAAAAGTATCCTTAGGAAGGAAAGTACCAGGCTTTGTGCAGGATAGGCTTTATCAGACAGCCCAGTGGAGATGGATTTTTTAAACAAATTTGGTTTGAGGGGAATTATCTATGCTGATCTTCCCTCTCATTAATGCAAATATTTAAAAATTAACTCTATGCACAAAATACACTTTTGTCAAAGAGGCATGCAGACTTAATTAAGAATTTAACTGTGAATGTTACTGTAAAAGAATTACAATTGCATCTAATGTGAAAGATTTTAATTTTTTCCCTGTCTAGTTTATTCATAATTGAGGTAAAATTATGATAATCAGGTATTATATGCCAGGTTACACAAATGAATAGTAGGAACATCAAGTTTTAAAAAAATGATCATCTACTCCAGCTTTTCATTCTATCAAATTTGGGGAAAGTTTAGGTTATACATATTGATGAGGCTTTATTACTATTTCAGTTCACCAACTAGTCATCCGTCCAACACCCATTCTGAAAATACAGCTCTGCGTTCAGGCTACCCAGGTACTACCAGTGAGTCCATCAATGGAATGCATTCTTATTCCTATGAATTCCATAAATTTCCCATCAGGGATCTAGGCTGGCACCACCATCTCGGGAAGTCTTCTTACTCTCCCTTGTCCTGGATTTGGGAACCCTCTTGCATGTTCCCATAGCAAGATGTCTGGCCTCTGAAAAGAAATAATTCAACCTACAGTAGTAAATGCTTGTTTCTCATAGTAGATGGTGAATTCAGAATACAATGACCATGTCTCCTGCCTGCTACGGTACCCACAGAAATGTTCATTAGAAGACATCTTTAAATGAGTGGATGTAACAATAGAATAAATACTGAGCATGGGTTAAATGTTCTCTTTCTGGGGATATGACAATATGCAAGGTAAGAACCCGAGTCTTTATGAAGCTTACATCCTACTGAAGGGGATGCTCTCCTCTCTTATGATAAGATCCCAAGATTTGAGTATGGGTTTCTTGTATGCATATTTTTGAAGTTTACTTGTTGGCTGCTTTGTTGATTGGTTGAGGTCATTTTACTTAATGGTTCTCTAGTGGGGTGTTTTCTACCAGGTCAGACAAGGATAAGGGATTATTCCTGCTTTTCCCATGTCATTTTTTTCTTGTGACTCATTCTCCCTTGAGAACCTCCCAGGAAAGAGAAGTGACTGGGTTAAGGCAGGATCTGGCATTTCCAGGATTTCTGATTGAATTACTCTCTCATAGCAGTCACCATTAGCCATCCCACCCCTGTTTGAGCAATCCACCCTGATCTAATTCTCTGAGTCCCTGTCTTGTTAATCCATTTCATATCATTAAGTTGGGTCATATGAAAAATGCTGATTATTGACATGTGCCTACATTACATATGAACTAATATTCCTGTCTTGTTACATTTGCACTTATTTCTCACAGCTTTATCTATTGCTTGCAATAATAATCTTTATGATTCACCTACCTCCAGTTTATTTTCTATACCAGAGGCAGAATTATCCTTTATAAAATAGGGGTATTAGACCACCACTCCCCAACTCAAAGTTCTGCAAAGACTCCCCATCACACTTGGAAAGTCCTTACCACATCCCCAGAGGCCTCCTTTCATGATCTGATTCCAGTCTCACCCTTGAGTCTCTTTTTCCCACTCCCTTGAACTGACCTTGCATCTCTCAGAATATGCTCAGCCTGTGGCCATCTTAGGGACCCTTCTGCTCTTAAAACCCTTTTTATCAGATGGCTGTTTGAACATTTAATTATAAATCCCTTTACTTATTACTTCAAACAGAAGTCACTACAACACTGTGCTTTCTGGCTTTATTTTTCTTCCAAATCACTTGCCTTAGGTGTTCATTTGCTTATTGTCTGTCTTTCCTCCTGAATGTAGACTCAACTAGTGAAGCCCTTGGTTAGTTATATCTCTACCTTAGGGATTGAAGCACTGTCCGACACATAGTAGGTACCCACCAATTTCTGTGGAATGAATGAATGAAGAAATTATACATTTCCTTGTTGACAAACTGCCCAACTAGCTGTCCTTTAGAGTATCACCTCCTCCTGAGTTATTAGTACTGAGTTCTCCCACATCAACCCAAGTAAGGACCTTGCAAGCACTAATAGTTGTGTGCACCTGCACAGTCCAATATGGCAGCCATGAGCTGCACATTGGTACTGAGCCCTTGAAATGTAACTAATTCTAATTAAGATGTGCTCAAAATGTGATATACACATCAGATTTCAAAACTTTAGCATGAAAAACAGAATGTAACATATCTCATTGAGATTTTTTATTGCATGTTAAAACAATAATAATTTGGATATATTCAGTTAAATAAAATGTGATTAAAATTAATTTCATCTTTTTATCTTTTTTAAAATAACTATCCAGGAAATTTGAAATGATACAAGAGTTTGCACTTGTGGCTTGACTTATATCTCCATGGGTCAGCTCTAGACTAGGACTCGTCTCTATGAAAATAAAGTATAAAGGGATTTGAGTCGTATGATTGGAATTCTGGACTTTTCGTTGCTAGCCACAAGGTTGAGCAGATGTAAGTTTTATGAACCTCATTTGCTTGTCCATTTCATGTGTGCAATAGAAGTTACATTGGAAGATGGTTGTGAGAAATAATGAAATGACAGATATATGAAAAGGGCTGATATTGTAAGGGTAAAAGAAATTGAAGTTAAAGTGTAAAAGTTAAAATGTAAAGGACCAGGCATTGTAAACCTGCTTCTAAACTGCAAAGCATGGGTTAAATTCCTGAGGCAGTTAAGACAATGCCCTACTGGCCATTTAGTTGATTTATAGCATTCAAGACCCTGTGCAGCTTGTCACTTAGGCATTCAAGACCCAAACCAATCAGTTTGAATGTAACCCCCTCCTTAGGAAGGACCTATCACTCCAGCCTGACCTGTTCCCGCCAATGTATGTACTAATCAAATCTAAGAATTGTTGTTTGACTTTCCCGCGGTGTATGATGATTTGTTAAATGAGACTGTGATGTATGTAAAGTCCCGCCCTCCCCCAAAAAAGTGTACTTAAGCATTGCACAACCCCTGCTCTGGGCTCTGGGCTGTTCTCCCTTCTTGAGTGGGCACGGAGCCCTAGAATGCTAGATCAATAAATCCCCTTCTGCCAATTGCATGAGTGGTCACTTGGTGGTCTCTTTCTCTGACGCTTCGCCGGACCCTTACAATATATCCAACGCATGGAGAACATTCTGCTTTTTCCCTTCTCTCACTGAGGCTAAAGTCCTGGCACCCATTTTGTCAATTCCCCCATACTTACACCTGACCAGGCCAGTCTGTGTCCAGAGCACTGGTAGAAATGAAACATCTGTATAGTCATTTCACAAGGATGTTGGAGCATCTGCTCTGTACAAGGAATTGTGCGGGGCCAGGTATGGTGGTGAATGCCTGTAACCCCAGAGGCTCAGGAGACTGATGCAGGAGGATCATGAGTTCAAAGCCAGCCTCAGCAAGGTGCTAAGCAACACAGTGAGACCCTGTCTCAAAATAAAATACAAAATAGGGCTGGGGATGTGACTCAGTGGCCAAGTGCCTCTGAGTTCAATCCTTGGTACAAAAAAAAAAAAAAAAAAAAATTAAAAAAAGGAATTGTGCTGGACTGGAAGTAGGGAACAAGATTTTCAAAACTCTGGGCAAAATGAGGAAGAAGGGGCCTTACAGTGTCCATGTGGGAGACAGACTTGACCCCACACCTGTGCATTGTCCCATTCTCCTCCTGGGCCAAAAAGGAGAGTCTTCTGCCAATTCTCTGTCCCTCAGTCATGGCCTGTTGGCAGGTAGGGCCTTCCCATCGCAGGCCTGTGTGGCTCTGAAATCTGTGCCCCAGAATCTGCTTGAGAGCAAAATACACAAACCAACAAGCTCTGGCAACCAACCATGCATGGTTTCTCAGCCCTCTCCCTGACAGTATAGGGTAACTCCAGGAATTTAGAGTTTTGTTTTTTGTTTTGTTTTTTTTTTGGTACCAAAGATTGAACCCAGGGGCACTCAACCACTGAGACACATCCCCAACCCCTTTGCTCCCCCTTTTTAAAAATTTTTATTTAGAGACAGGGTCTTGCAAAGTTGCTTAGGGCCTTGCTAAATTGCTGAGGCTGACTTTGAACTCCTGATCCTCCTGCCTCACCCTCCAGAGCCTGGGATTATAGGCATAACCCACTGGACCAGGGATTTGCATTTTTAAAAGCTCCAACAGGATATCCTGATGCATATACAACTAGGATTAAGAACACTGGGAAGGGTGTTCACAAGTCTTATGTTAGCATTTTCACCTCCAGGCAAATCATAAAGCCTCCCAGAATTTCAGATTCCTTGTCTGTTCTGATACCTATAAAGAAGGAAGATGTCAGGATTGAATGATGTAAGGTTTGGGAAAGCATTACATATCCACATATGGTAGCGATTTAAGTGTCATTAAGAAATAAAAGGGGGAACAGTGGTATAAAAGAGAGCCTCTTGAACACCATTTCCTATTTTCTGTGGCATATTTTCCTTCAAATTTTGAGCCATCCATTTTTTTTTTCATTTTTTAATTTGCTAGAAAAGTTGTAGATTCACAGCAAAACCGATCAGGTGGTACAGAGATTTCCCATATGTCTCCTATCCCCACAAAACCATAGTCTACCCCACCACCAATACCTCCCACCATAACAGATGAAACCTATATTAAGGCCTCATTATCACCCAAAGCCCAAAGTTTACACTAGAGTTCTTTTTTTATTTTTATTTTTTTTAGTACTGGGGATTGGACCCAGGGGCACTTAACCACTGAGCCACATCCCTAGCCCTTTTTTATATTATATTTAGAGACAGAGTCTCACTGAATTGCTTAGGGCCTTGCTAAATTGCTGAACTCATGATCCTCCTGCCTCAGCCTCCCCAGCGGTTGGGTATTCATTCTCGATGGACATCATATTGATTTGGACAAATGTATAATGAACCACACGAATCTACCATTATTGTCTCCTGAAGGTTTTTCGTTTCAGCTGCCCTTCAGAATCTCTGTGCTTCACCAATTCATCTCTCACAGCCTCCATACTCTGGCAATCACTGATCTTTTGACCATCTCCTTAATTTTGCCTTTATAAGAGTGCCATATTGTTGTCATTGTACAGTACGACGGCTTCTTTTTTCATATTGGCAACTTTCCTTTGTAATATGCATTTCAAGTCCTGCCATGTCTTTTCCTAATTGGATAGGCCTTTCATTTCCACAGTGGCTAACATTGCATTCACCCGCAGGTTTTTAGTTGCTCATCCGTTCACCTACTAAAAGGTGTCACAGTTGCTTTCAAGTTTGGAAATTAAGGATAAACTGCTATAAACAAACATGGGCTGTTTTTTGAGTGTACACATGGTTTCAATTCCAAGATGCATGATTCCTGGACCATATGTTAAGGGTATGGTTAATTTTAAAAGAAACCAACAAACTGTCTTCCAAAGTGATTATACCATTTGTATTCCCAACAGCAGAAACAAGAGTTCCTGTTCCCCCAACATCCTCATCTGCACTGGTTGTGTGGTGTCTGTGTTCTAATAAGTAGACAATGGCAGCTCATTATTTTGTAATTCCCTAATGATGAATGATGGCAAGCATCTTTTCATATGCTCATTAGCCATTTGCATACCTTTTCTGATGATGTTCAGATCTTTTTCATCAAATGGTTCAGTTTCTGATTGTTGCATTTCAAGCCTTCTTTGTGTGCTTTGGATAAGACTCCCTTCCAGATGTCTTTAACAAATATTTTCTCCCAGTCTGTGGCTTGCCCTCTCATTCTTTCAAAAGCCATCGGTTTTTGTTGTTGGTGTTAGTTATTCTCAAACTTCTAGGACAAATGTTCTAAGTGCCAACCTAATGGGGCATTTTATATTGGTGCACCAAAGCAATTACCACTGAAAATCCAATCACACTGTCGATGTTTTTAGTTAAGACTAATGAAGACGTGTCTCCTGTGGACAATGGTCGACTCTTTTTCATGCTGTGCAGATTTTCAGCTTTCTAGCTGAAATGTGACTCCATTACCCTCCGCCCCAGAACACTACCTTGGACCTTACCATATGAATCCGCATTGACTGGCACAGTAAAGAAAGAGTTGGGAAGAAGCTACCCTGGGATGGTTGATTTAGGATTTTTGTTCACAAATCAGATGGCTAAAGTTTTTTAAACTTCCCCAGAGGTTGCAGACAGTAGCTGGAGCACATCTGGCGCTTCATTTCATCTTAAAAGTAAGCTGAGGCCCAGCTTTTCTCTGGGCTCCTGGTCCTGGGCCTTGGCCAGGAAGCCATTTAGCTAAAGAGAGGAAAAGGAAAAGTTAAAGAATATTTCTGGGGGTTGGGGTTGTAGCTCAGAGTAGAACACTTGCCTAGTGCGTGTGAGGCCCTGGGTTCGATCCTCAGCACCACATAAAAATAAATAAATTAAATAAAGGTATTGTGTCCATCTACAACTAAAAAGAATATATATATATATGTGTGTATATATATATATATATATATATATATATATATATATATATGAAAAAAAGAGAATATTTCGGGTATTCACACAGAGGTCTGTCTCAATTCTCAGAATTGTCAGTCGAATTTCCAGGAGAATAGGATGGTATCTCCATCCAATTGTTCTTGTATGATTATATGTATAAACACATAGAAATTTCTTAACCAGGGGCTGGGGTTGTGGCTCAGTGGTGGAGGGCTTGCCTGGCGTGTGCGAGGCACTAGGTTCAATCCACAGCACCACATAAAAATAAATAAATAAAATAAAGATATCGTGTCCAACTACAATTAAAATGTATTTTTAAAAAAAGAAATTTCTTAACCATGTTGTGTAGCTATTTCTTCAAATATCTTCTTTCCTGCCTTCCCCTGAAGTCCAGCCACAGAATGCAGGTATCAGAAAAAAGAAAAAAAAAATCAAGTGCTTTGATTCTGTTCCCTAAGTTCCATGTCTAGTTCATTATTGGGTAACAGCTTTGCCTGGTGAGGGAAAAATAAACGAACACGAAGAATCACCTAGGTTTTTATTCTGAAAACAAAAACAAAAACACATATACAGGTAACAAATCACAACTGTATTGTTGTTCCTGGGATGGTAATACAGATGTAACAAATGTGACAGAAGGAACAAATCAACATTGTAATCACTATAAGAGCCAAACAAAAATCCTTCCACACCACAAAAGATCCTGTTATCCAATGGTGACAAGTGCCTGTCAGAAGCCCTTAGTCCCCCAAACTCTCTCCAGGTAGCAGCATGAGGCCACTGGCCAGCGGCTCTCCCACATGGCTGGCAAGGATGGCCCAGCTTTAAATCACTGGGGAAAGCCACACCTCCTGAATGTCCTCTCCGATCTGAAGCTTGGTTTCTCCTTTCAGACTTCCTTGGCTGAAGCCCTTCCCCTTTCCGTGACTGGTTTTCATGAGCAGTCCTGCCATTTCATGAAATTCTTTCTTCTTGATGTTTTACTTTTTTTTTCTATGGCTTGGGGGTGGGGTGGAGGATGGGAGATTTCCTAGTCCCCCAATCTTTCGATTTAATCTATGTTTCTGAATCGATAGACTCCATTTCTGTAGTACACCCAAAGGGCTGAGGTGATCTCCCAGCCCAGAACAGAAAATCAACAGCAAGATTTCATTTAATGAGAGCTCGATACACACAGGTCTGCTTTTTGGACCACTCGAGGGCAATTATAATGGATTGAAAATATTGGGCCCATTTTTAGTGCTGTGAGTTTCCCTTAAAGTTAAGCAGCTGGCATTGGTTCAATCGAAGGAGTTTAATATTTAAAAGAGTCAATATGTAGAGTTATTTCTTAGGCCTTAAAGGAGAGAGTAATATAAAAATGATGAACTAGTCTGAAGATACTTAGTTTTAACTCTGTATAGCTTCTATGGCACATAGAACCATCTGTGTTACAAACCACATTGGAGAGAAAAACTGTGCATACTCTAATGTCATTTAAAAAAGCAGTTTAGTTGGGTGTGGTGGCTCATGCCTATAATCCCAGCAGCACGGGAGGCTGAGGCAGGAGGATCACAAGTTCAAAGCCAGCCTCAGCAACTTAGCCAGGTATTTCACAACTCAGTGAGACCCTGTCTCTAAATAAAATACAAAAAAGGACTGGAGATGTAGCCCAGTGATTAAGTGCCCAGTACCAAAAAAGAAAACAAACAAACAAAACAAAACAAAACTCCACAGAGTTTAATTTCACAAGTGTTTTTGGTGGTGGTTTGCAGTATTAAGAATAGACTGAAGAATAAACATAAGAAAGAAAGAATGCAGAATCCAGGGGACTCTACTCTGTTCTCAGGGTCTACCTCCTCTTTGGATAAAAAATAAATAAATAAAACCCAAAGGAAATGGGCCAGGCATTATGTAAGTGTGTGCAAAACACAGGAAAGGGGTCTTGTCCACTGTCACTTATCCAAAAGACACTAACTGGTCAAAGAGAGCTAAGTACAGTGCTCACCAGTCAGGAAGCATAGATCACAAATGGCTTCATCACTGGGCCTGATGCCACAGATGGATTCAGCAGGGACATGGTTGGACATAGACAATCTGAAAGTAATTGGAATTAATATAATGTAACTAGAAAATATATAAATTTTCCTCATAACCAGGAAAATAAAAATGTCTTCTTTGGTTTTAAGGTATGCAGAACAGGTGTTAGAAATTCATTTCACATGTGGGGAAATGGAAATGAATTAATTTGCTGCTAGCTCCCAAGTCGAAGAGGTCTGAGTGAAAGTTAGGTCTGGTGACTCCAATTCTCAATTTAAGGAGAGTCAGTTTCTATTGCAAGTCCATCCATCCCATTTATCAGGAGTTTCTCTCTATCCATATGGAAACTTTAGCTCTGATGGTACATGGAGCATCTATCTTGCTGTCAATTCTGATACAGTGGTAATGGGAGACATCACTAACCAGCCACAGCATTCCATTCTACTGGCACAAGATGCAACTTTAGGATCATTCTTGTTGGCAGTCACCCTGGCTCCAAAGACTAACTTCCTCATCCCCCGCCCCCCCAGAAGAGCCGTCCAATGGTGAGCCCTGCTGGCTCACATGATCCTTACCCACCAATCAGAAAGCACCCCATGCCAACTGTCAAACCATTCAACCATTAAACTGCCATAACTGTCATAACTGTCAAACCACCCCCGGCTCTATAAATATGCAGAGCTGTTCCTCAATAAACGGGCATTTTCTCCGACGACAAGCCTTGTTCGTTCTTTCACTTCTCAAACCACTTCTCCAGGCAGCTACTTCCTCAGGGGGGTTATCATTGGAAAAGTATTCTACCAGGGGCAGCAGAAGAGCCATGAGGACCTGCATGATAGCATGAATTTGTTGTCCTTGCTTTATCAAATCATGCACCCTCTGCAATTAGATGTGTGTACAGCAGCCCAACCACGTCTTTAAATGCATTGATCATGTTGCCTCTTATGTATTATAAAGTATGGGGAAAACAGGTAGAGGCCAGGCTTAAATCTTGTTTTCAAAGGGGCCTACATTTTATTAGGGAAGACTAAGATGCATAAAACTTGTGCTACATGGAGAATTCTAAATATCAGTGATGAGTGCTCTGTGCCAAGAAAACCAGACAATCTGAAAGTAATTGGAATTAATATAATGTAACTGGGAAATATATAATAATATATAGAGGAGGCCAGATTGCCTCCAGACAGAGGGGACACAAATAAAGCTTCACGATGGGGCTAGAATTTGAGACGGGGCTTTGTAGAATAGGGAAGACATGACCATGGGGATGACAAGGAAGCAGAGGAGGAGAAAAGAACATTCTGGGCATGAGAAACACCACCAAATAGGCACAAAGGAGGGGCCATGTAGGGCATATATAGGAAACAGTGGGTAGTTCAATATTGGATTGGCAAGCGCTTAGGAATGGTAGGAAATAAAAATAGAGAGTTAGTTGGGGTCAAAGAGGAACAGGCACTGAAGACCAAGGTAAGGCTTTTGAGATTTACCTTATGGAGAGTGGGGGGTTAATGACAGCTTTGAGACGATGGGATGGGCCCCCTGGTAAAAAGCTGTGCAGAAGAATATGGCCGGCAGCGTCATGTAGAAATCCGTGGAAACAGGCCTGAGACTCAAAGGGTTTTGCAAAGGGAGAATTACAACTCCCAACCTCAGGTTGGAAGATGTTACTGCCTCTTTTAGATAGCACAGCTGGAGGAGAAATAAATACTTCTGACCAGTTTTAGTACCTGCTTCTCTCTCCTGTATTCAGAGTCTGTGTTGACCTGACCTGGAGGGATCTGGCTGCCACCTGAGGGAAGATAAAATATGACCAGCTCAGTAATGGAAACCAGGGTCACCGGTGCAAACTTGCAGGAAAATACATCAAGAATTCTCTCTGCCTCGCCGAGTTGGAGCCCAATTTATCTGCAAGCTCACGGGGCTTCAGCATGCTTGTAGACAGAAAAGGGGAAAAAGAGGAAGAGGAGGAACAGAAGGAGGAGAGAGGTCAGGCCAAGGCACCAGAGTGTCCTACCCCCAGAGAGCTTGGTGACAGCAGGCAGTTTCCAGAGAACTCACGACCGGCCCAGACTGAACAATTTCTGGGCAACTAGTATTTTGGAGGTGTCATCTCATTTAATCCTCACACAGCATTGTGGGGAGTTCATATCATTCCTACCTTATAGAAGAAGAGTCCCCAAACTCGGACTCAGTGAAATCAAACAGCTGAGAATTTCTCTGTGAGTTGGAGAAAACTGGCTTGGCCAAGATTGGAAGTCCCAGCGGCAAGCGGGCAAGCTGGATCTTACCTTGGGTCTACCTGGGGCCATATTTTCCCACTGAGCAACTCAGCCTTAAGCTCAGCTACCTGCACTGACTGTGTTGCCCAGGTTACCCCCAGGAGCAGGCACGGTGGCCGTCATTATCTTTGCTTTCATTCATTCCCTTGATGCTCTCCTCTGTATTGATCTGGATTTTTTTTTTCTTTTGGCCTTTTGAAGCAGTGTGTTCATTTCCAAGGAATTTTCCAGATCAGCCTCAGAATGACTTGTCAAGCTGTGCCCCCGTGTCGGCTGCCTGACACGCTGTAGCCGCGCCAATCTTCCCTGATGTTTACCTTTCTCATCCAGATTTCTGACAGGGGTGTGACAGCTGTGTCCCCCACTCTATTCCTCTCCTGTGTTTTATTTTCCACTCCACCACGCTGAGCTTCACAAATCCATTTCTTGGTGTCGATCCCTCCAAGGATGCCCTGGCAGCATAAGCGTATCCCCTGTTATATATTGCTTGTCTTCTCCATCTTGGACATGCACAGGCATATACCCCTTATTGCTTAAAAAATTAATGCTGCAATCCAGAATGTCAGATCAAGCCGACGGCAGCAGGCAGGGAAGGGTAACAGCAGCTGGGGAAATACATGGAGCCAATTGTGGACTCAGAGGCCCTGACGACAGGCATCAGCCACCCCATGTGGACCCAGGGATTTTCTTTTTGTTGTGACTGTGGTTAATTCAATCCTATCCCAGTAGCCTTTAACCTATGCATCAAAGTGCTCCCTGGCCAGCAACTCTTACATTTTCTCAGCTCAGAAAGATAATTCCCTGTAAGGTCGGCAATGGGAAAATTTTGATGAAAGTCTATGGGGTCAAAATAACAGGGCATTTGATGCTGAACCACAAGATGCTTTGTCCGTGGCATGGATCTTTAGCCCCAGAGTGCAAGAAGGGGAACAAAGACCTCAGTCTTTTTCGGTTACTGCAAAATGGAGATATCGTCATTGATTTCTTTTCTACCCTTTAACAGTAATGTGTGCCAATCGCAAGACTTTCAGAATTCTATACATGTCTACCCTCTCTACTGCATAAGATAATCTCAGTTAGCAGTATAATAAATATTCTTAGTAATAGGTTAGGAATATAAAATGTATTTTTTAACCCAAAGGGATACGTACCTAGCGAATGTTTTCTTATGTCTGACTCTGTATTGTAGTCACATCTCCATATCAAAACATGGTCTTCCAGTTAAAGATGAAACAGTACAGATATTTTAATTCAACTTCTTTCTAAACTCATACAAAACAACTTGAAAAAAATAAAAACTTGCCGGGCATGGTGGCGCACGCCTGTCTTAGCACTGGGAGGCTGAGGCAGGAGGATCACAAGTTCAAGGCTAGTCTCAGCAACGTAGTGAGGCCCTCAGCAACTTAGTGAGAGCTTTTGTCAAACTAAAAAATTAAAAGGACTAAGGATGTGGCTTAGTGGTTCAGCACTCTTGGGTTCAATCGCCAATACCAAAAAAGAAAATATTAGACACATTTATACACATGATCGCCACAAATAAGATAGGTAGGTAAACTAAACTCCAAATCACATGCCATGAACCACAAACTGCAAAGTCAGCCCTGTGCTTTATTAAAAAAATTTTAATTTGTTTTAATTAGTTATATATGACAATAGGATGCATTTATGCACTTTGATATATCATACATAGTTGGGATGTAATTTCTCATTTTTCTGAGTGCACATGTTGCAGAATCATATTGGTCATGTAGTCCCACATATACATACAGTAATAATGTCTGTTTCATTCTACGATCTTTCCTATCCTCACATCCTCTCCTCTTCCCTCCCACCACTTCCCTCTGTCCAATCTAAGGTAGATCTATTCTTCCCTAGTGCCCCCCACCTCACCTTATTGTGAACTAGCATCCGCGTATTAGAGAAAACATTTGGCCTCTGTTTTTGGGGGGATTGGCTTATTTTGCTTAGCATGATATTCTCCAACCGCATCCATTTATTGGCAAATGCCATCATTTCATTCTTCTTTGAAACCTGGTCCAAAATGAGAAAAGTTGTTGAAGGCTACACAATTCACCTCTGTAGAAATTAGGTATGACATAGGATTCCCTCAATATGCAAATGACTCAGTCCTAAAAGGCTAAGATGATAACCCATTGATGAAAACAATGAGCCATAGAGACATAGGAAGGCCAGAGGAAAAACAGTGTACTCTCTCTTTCCTTCTACTCCAATAAAATACTGTGTATACTGGGTAATTTATAAAGGACAGAAATCTATTTCACACAGTTCTGGACCCTGGAAACCCCAAGATCAGGGCATTAGCAGGTTTACTGTCTGGGGCACCTCATTACTGCATTCTCATATAACCAAAGATAGAAGAGGTCTAGGCAGTTACCTGCAGCCTTCTTATGAGAGTACTAACCCATTCTTCAAAGTGGAGTCCTCATAATCTAATCACTTTACACAAAGATCATAGCTCTTAATACCGTTGCATTGAGAATTGGGGTTCAACATGAATTTTGGAGGGAACACAGACATGAAAACCATCACATGAGGATAGTTCCTGCACAGTTCCATGTTCCACTCTACAGAAGGCAAGCTATATAAACAGGTGGAGCTCAACAAGGTACATGTCATTTTTATTGTCCCAAATCCAAGTTCACAATGTGGCTGGATGACCTGATTTGCCCATTTCATGCCTCGTGTTTAGTGTAATTAGAAATAGCACCTGGCTTCCACACAGAGCGAATGATCATCTGAAAAATAAATTCCATGGTCTCTCTCTATATTACTAAAAGAGTGTTTTAATCAGATTTTGTCTGCTGAAAATAAAGACCCAACCAGAACAACTATAGAGGAGAGAAAACTTAATAATGCGGGCTCATGGTTTCAGAGGTCTTAGTCCATAGAAGGCTGGCTCCATTCCTCAGGGCTCCAGGTGAGGCAGAACATCATGGTGGAAGAATGTGGTGTGGAGGAAAGTGGCTCACGCGATGATCAGGAAGCACAGAGAGACTAAGATGAGCTCACCAAATGTGTACCCCAAAGCCACGCCCCCAATGACCCACCTCCTCCAGCCACATCTTAGCCACCTTTAGTTACCACTCAGTTAATCCCATCAGGGAATTAATCCACTGATTGGGTTAAGGCTCTCATGACCCAATCATTTCTCCTCTGAACCTACTTGCGTTGTCTCACACGTGAGCTTTTGGGAGACACCTCACACCCAAACTGTAGCAGAGATTTCAGAGATGAGGAAAGATAAGCCAAAGACAGATAGCATTAATCACCAAATTACAATTTCAAGACCACAAACAGGGAGGGGGATCCCATCTAAAGTTTGGTGGTCTCCATTGTTATGGTGTGGACATGAGGTGTTCTCCAAAAGTTCCTGTTAATGGTGGAATATTCAAAGGTGAAAAGATTGTAAGAGCTGTAACCTTTTGGTCCATCTTAATTTGAATAGTTATTAGCTGTAGGCAGGTGGGGCATGGCTGGAGGAGGTGGCTCACTGGGAGCAGGCCTTGGAAGGGTTCATCTTTCTTGTGGCCCTTCCCCAACCTGTTTCCCGACCCCTCCATGAGCTGAGTAGCTTTCTTCCCAAGGGCCCTTCTTCCATGATGTGCTGACTCACCTTGGGCCAGAGCAAGGTCATCAGCTGTCTATGGACTGAGATCTCTGAAACTGTGAACCCCAAATAATCTTTCCCTCCTCTAAGTTGTTCTTGTCTGGTATTTTGTTCACAGTGATGAATAGCTAACTAAAACATGTATAAAACAAAAATTAAAGACAAAGGAGGATGAAATGACTGAAAATTGGAGAGCAGAGGTCAAGAAAGAATGAGGTTACACATTAAGGGGGTTTTAAGGGTTCTCTTGAGTTTTGGGTAACTACAAGGTTGTGCATGCATAGAGTAAAACCCTGCAAGCTGGGGAAAAGGATGACAGAGTTGGAAAAGCGGAACAATTTCCAGAGCTCAACAGAATTGTAAGGTGTTCAAATTTTGACCAGCCAGAGTGAAATGTCCACAGTAATCACCAGTGACATTCAGTAAACACCCCCGAGGGATCATGATCTAGTAATGGCAAAATGCCTACAGCAAAGCCTCCTCTAGACAAATCTTCACAAAGCTTTAAAAGAGGATTCCAAGAACTTAAAGGTGCTTATAAATAAGTGCTTATAAACTAGCAAAACGTTAGCTCAAATGCCTTTGGGTTGACATGACCTAAGTCAATTTTTTGACAGAGATGTTAAGTTTGTTTGTAAGATAAAGGTAACAATGTCATTAAAGTTGCAAAACTAATTCTCATTTTGCTTAGGTGACTGGCCTATTAACTAATTGGGATAATATTTGTCTCTATTAGGTTTTTAAAATATAATGTTCATTGCTTTTCATGTATGGTAAACTTTTAATGTTTTGACAAAGAAATAACTTAAAAGGTTAACTGTATTTGATTTTCATGGATAAAAAATGCTGTTAAAATTAAATGAATTGGGTAAATACAAATGGGATAGATTCCCATGAGGGTATATTTTAGAAAAATATATCTAAGTTATTTGTACATTAAAATACTATAATATCAATTGCTAAATGTAAATTCACCTATTATTGGTTTCTTAAATTCTATAAATGAGAATGTATTGGGGTCTATTAAATGTGTCTTTATAAATTATTGATACATGTAAAAATAGCTCAAGATTATCTTTTTTCTGGGTCTTCATTAAGATATAAGATAACTAAGAACTTAAATTCTTTTATTAACAGGTAATTCTATATGCAAAGAGTTCAAAAAATTAAACTGTGTTTTAAAGATGAGGAAAGTATAAAAAGGACATGCTATCCTATTCAGAGGAGAAGTTATCTAAACTCACAAGTTGAGCAAGGATTGTTTCAAAATGTAAATTTTAAAAATGATCAGGCAAAATAAAATAAACAGTAAATAAAAAGAAATATGAGAAAGTTATAGGTATGGGGATATACTGTCAGTAAGAATGGTTAAATGTAAAGACTATGCTTTGGAATGAGAGGCAATTTTTGGAGGGTCGAACAAGATTTTCTTGCCCTAAAAGAGAATGACTGGATTGTTTCAGGATAGAAGGAAGAAAGATGGGGGGGAATTGGAGATGTAAAAAAATTGTACAGGTCTAGGTAGATTATAGAGTGTTTATGAAGGACCAGTGTTTCTGGAATGAGATTTGTGTGTGATCGAGTTGGCAATAATTTAAAAGTTATTTGAGGGGTTTTCTAAGATCAAAATTTGGAGCATGGATATCTGGTTCTAAGTTTAAACAACAAGATTTTCTTAAAACATTATTCTGCTCTTAGAAACATTTACAAAGAACCTGCTTTAAAAAGAAAGACTTTGTGCTTTATGCAGACAATTTTATGTGTCTTTTGCTGATTGTTGGGTTTTCATTATTTAGGGAAACTATGTCTTGAGAACTGTACGGTTTACTTTTAGCACTCCAGTTGAATGGCCAACTATTATTTTAGGTTCTTATGGTATGTTTTATACCCTAGATATCAGTGACTAGGGATGTTTATACATCTGAGGGATAAAGATGCTGCATGTTTGAGGTGTTTTTTTTAAAATACCTTTTTAGTTGTCAATGGACCTTTGTTTCATCTATATGCAGTGCTGAGAATTGAACACAGTGCCTCACACATGCTAGATAAGCACTCCACCACTGAGCCACAACCCTAGCCCCAGCATGTTTGAGTTTTATCTAAATGTTATAATATAAAATTTTGTTAAGTTATAGGCACACAGGTTTAATACATACATGGTAACTGACAAGTCCTTTCTTTTATACAATATACATTGTATATGGACATTAAACATGTAAAATGGCCAATAAAACTTATGACATTACTATCTTTTGTTTGTTTTGACTAAACACGTTTTGTTACAGTACTTGTGAGATGCACTTGTAAATCAGGTAATATGTCCATTTGTGATCTTAATACTGTTTCCTAAACTTATAAGATGTCAAAAGATATCCTTTGTTTTTTTCTGTTTGTTTGTTTTGTTTTGGTGCTCTTAACCTATGCAGACCTGTTAAAGGCAAAGCCACATAATAATAATTATCTTACTGAGCTATAAATTCTAAATTTCACTTTGACAGTTAAAGCTAAATTAATATACAAAAAGGACTTCTGTATAACTGTGATGCTAATTATTACTGGCTTCTTTTTATGCTAAAAGTATTCATGTTTCCTAAGTATACAAGCCTTCTAAAATACAAAGCTTTGGAGAACATTGACCATGTTGGTGTTTTCCAAACTGAATTATTTTTTTAAAGAGAGAGAGAGAGAGAGAGAGAGAGAGAGAGAGAGAGAGAATTTTTAAATATTTATTTTTTAGTTTTCGATGGACACAACATCTTTATTTTATTTTTATGTGGTGCTGAGGACCGAACCCAGCACCCTGTGCATGCCAGGCAAGCCCGCTACTGCTTGAGCCACATCCCCAGCCGCAACAACTAAAACTTTTTTTTGTAGAGACAGTCTTTAATTTCAGGATTGTTTATGTGCTCCTCATTGCATTATGATTTTAAGTGAAGATAGGTAGACGTGCCCAAACAGGATGCAGTCCAAACAGTGCCACTCTGATTAAGAGATCAGGCATTGATCACCCAGGGAGCACACACGTAAACAAGTACATTCAATTTTATTTTTTAAACATTTCCTTTATTCTTAAAGGAAAACAAGTTGGGTGGGTATTTATTTATTTCCTTTAATATTTTGTAATTGGATCAAAGTAATCTTTTATGAAAAAGTTAGATTTCCCAGGCTTGGTATAGTGGCTCATGCCTGTAATCCCAGTGGCTCTGGAGTCTGAGGCAGGAGGATCATGAGTTCAAAGCCACCCTCAGCAATTTAGGGAGGTCCTGAGCAACTTTTCGAGACCCTGTCTCAAAACATAATATATAAAGGGCTGGGGAATGTGGCTCAGTGGTAAAGTCCTGGGTTCAATCCCCAGTACCAAAAAAAAAAAAAAAAATTAGATTCCCAGGAAAACTGCTGAAGAAAATTTCAGGCAAGATGGAAAGAGATTTTGCTGGTTTTTTACACTTAAATGTAGATTTAAATGTCTGGAGATATTAAGAGTCTGTTGGTCATGTAATAATACTATCATAATTTTTATCATAAAATGCTGTATACAATGGAAAAAATGAGACTGTTTTTTCAATTGCTAAACTTTCCTCAAAACACTAACAATGGCTATTCTATGTCTTTGTCACCCACAGTTTTCGTTCTTCTCTTAAAGCATTTGCAAACATAGTCATAAAAACGATTCTCAGGGGACTGGGGTTGTGGCTCAGCGAGTGGTAGAGTGCTCACCTAACACATGTGGGGCCCTAGGTTCCATCCTCAGCATCACACAAAAATAAATAAGTGAAGGTATTGTGTCCAACTACAACTAAAAAATAAATATTTTTTAAAAAATGATTCTCAGGTTACTCTTAGATATAGTTTTCTGACAAAACTAGGCTTTTTTTTCAAATAAAGTTGTTTTCATGGAAACATCTTTGATAAATATTTGTATTACTCCAAAAATTATTTCTTGATTCAGAAATATCATGCAAACTAGATTTGTTTTGCTCTTATTAATTTTGTTGTGTATTTTCCTTGTAAAACTCGGTAACTGTTGCCTGTTGGTTTTTTGTTTTTTTGTTTTTGTTTTTGTTTTTTTTGCAGAAGAACAATTTCCAACAGAACAACCTGAGCAGTATTTTTGAAATGAGAACCATTACCCACAGAGCAGATAGGATATGGCCCTCCCTCCGTATACTAACACTGACCCCCACTCACTGAAAGGAGTAACTCTAAAATTACTAAAGTTAAAATTAAAACCCACTAATCTCATATCAAAAATGGTGAAACGAGGGCTGAGGCTTTAGCTCAGTGGTGGAGCGCTTGCCTAGCATGTGTGAGGCACTGGGTTCAATCTTCAGCACCACATAAAAGTAAGTAAATAAATAAAATTAACTTATTTAAAAAATGGTGAAACTGGTCTTAAGGGAAAATACCTGATTTTTGACCAACATAGGGGCAGTTTGTTCACTCAACAGGGGAGTACAACAAATGTGCCATCACTGGGATAAAAGCCATACATAAAAGCCAAAGTTGAGCTGGATACAGTGGTACTTGCCTGTAATCCCAGTGACTCAGAAGCCTGAGGATGTAGAGTTCAAAGGCAGCCTCAGCAACTTAGTGAGGCATTAAGCAACTCAGCGAGACCCTGTCTCTAAATAATAAATACAGAAAGGGCTGGGGGTGTGGCTCTGTGGTTGAGCGCTCCTAAGTTCAATTCCTGGTACCTGCCCCTAAAGGTCAAAGTTGACTTTAGAGTTCTTAGCCCCCAGACTATAACCCATTCAAAGACCAGTAGCTTATTTCCCAAAGAGTTTCACCCTGTGACCCACAGATGGCCCAACAATTGAGATTAATAGTTACAATGATGATGATTTGTTATTGAGGTCTCTAAACTGATCTTGGGATAGGCTATCCATACACAGGCCAATGAGCTATAACCAAACCAAGGGCCCCAGCACACACCTGTATAAACCTGTAATCAACTGATTCTTGTAGACACTATGGGAACAGTCATATCTCTTGCTCCCTGGGGTAAGTAATACAAAACATAAAACCTTAATTAAAACCCTTTTCAAAAAAAAAAACCTAAAAAAATAAAAATGGTATACTTGCTGGCTTGCAGCTTTTACTAAACTCCTTGGCTATTGGAAAGCATTAGAATTTTAGCAGAGGAGGGAGGAATTTGTGTACTCTTAAATTCCATTGGCTGTGCTTGGTTATATACCTCAGAACAAGTAAAAATTAACATTAAGGAGATATACAAGGAAACCCTATGGCTATATAAATATAACCAGAAAGGATTTATCGAGTGATATACCATCTCATCTGGCTTCTACCACTTTGGGGGCCATTATTCACCATGATCCTACTTCTGATTTGGGGGCCTTGCATAATTAACACAACTGTAAGATTTATGTCTTCTTAATTTCACCAGTTCCAAGTCAAGCTGATGTGAACCATGGTTTTCAATCCATCCCAGACAGAAAGCCTGGGACACCGTACTTGTCCCATTTAGATTAGTCAGTGGAAGATTTTATGTCAATAGACATGTAGGGTCAGTATCTAAATGTCAGCATGAAGAAACTACAAGAACATGAAGACCTCTACTCTTTCCCCCACAAGAATAAGGAGGATAAAATCTCTCAGTGGGATAAGAGGTCATCCGCGATCATAATAAGGGGCAAAGTGGCAGATAGACTCTTGGGCCTCAATTCAAAGTCTTTTCCAACTCCCCAGCAATGTGTCTTTCCCCACCACCTTTTTCTTAACCAGATCAACCATAAACACCAAGTATAGGCAACTCCAGAAGGTAACCTGCAGGAGACTGTCACAAAAAAAAAAAAAAAAAAAAAATGGACTCCTTAAAATCTGTACTGTAAGAACGCTAGACCCTTCCTGCAATAAGGCAAGAAAAAGAAAAGAGCAGAAAAGAATGATTAACATTTTTAAAATTAGGAAATGGCATGCAAAATCTAAAAAAGCCTAAGAAACTACAAAGGAAAGCATGAAACTGCTAGAACTCCTAAGTAAGTTTAGCAGATGTGTCAGTTGAATAAGCACATGAGAAGATATTACATGATGAAATCATCTCCACAATTATGAAAAGATAGAAGAAAAATGTAGAAATAATGATACAACATAGGATTTTATTCCACATGCCAATTTTAATGTTTTTATTGTAACAATTACAGAGAAATGCATTATGCATAGTTACTTGTGGTATCTATAACACATATACAATATACCAACTAGCTTTAGCCTGCATAGCATTTCACTGAACAGATGTATCTTAAATTATTTAACCACACTCTTTATAATGGAAATAGAAATCCCAGACTTAATAATATTTTGAATAACAGTGCAAAGAATATTCTTGCACAAACATACAGGTTTTAAAGGAAGGGATGCTGGGTTTCCAGTGGTGGTAAGAAGACATTATTGGGTGCACATCCAGAATACATACACACACACACACACACACACACACACACGGTGTGTTTATGTGTATAGAGACAGAGAGAGAATGAATGAACCTATACGCAATGACTGCCCAGAAGAACAAACCTATCGCCAGAGACCTTCATGTGCCTGTGACAATCAAACTTGTCACTCCTATGAAGTTAACTTATTATTTCCTTGAATAAGTTTATGATTTAATCTTCCATGCAAGCAAACCTGAACAATACCACGTAATTTCTTCCTATCACTTGGAACTTAGAATGTAAAAATTCTTTTTTATTTGCTTCTTTTGCTTAACATTATGTTTAATATATAAACTGTTTCTGAGAGCTATGATTTGTTCATTTTCTTGTAGTATAATATTCTCTTGTATATTACATTACAATTTATTTAATGATCCTACTGTTGATAAGTGTGTTTGTCAAGTTTCTGTTACTGTAACAAATACCCGAGTTAATCCAGTTATAAAGAGATAAGGTTCATTCTGGCTCACTGTGTCAGAGATTCCAATCAGTTGGCCCCACTGCTTTTAGGCCTGTGGTAAGTCAGCACATCATGGCAGAGCGTGCAGGGAAGAGCAAAACTGCTTACTTCTGGGCTGGGAAGTAAACGAAGGGAAGAGGAAGGGGCAGGAGTTCCCCTATCCCCTTCAAGGGCACCCGCCTAATGACCACATCTGCCTCTCAATATTCAAGTTTTCATGACCTTCCTATAGAGACAAGAGGGAGACCAAGATTTTGACACATGAGCTTTTGGGGGACATTCAACATCTAAGCTATGACAATGAATGTCTGAGTTGTTGGCAGTTTCTATTTTAAATACACTTTAAAAAGTAGTTTTGCATCTGTCTATCTATCTATATACACACAAACATATATACATATCCATACATACATCTGTATCATATGTATATATGATTTTACTTTCCTCACATATATATGTATTATATTTTTATATATTTCTTTGTATATATCATACATATATATGATTTTACCATCTTTTTTGCTATCCTCTGAAGTACTTAAACACTAAAATAATAACAATAAATAATGTAACACATGTAGCCAGGTGCAGTGGCACAATCCTGTAATCCCAGAGGCTCAGGCTGCAGAGGCAGGAAGATCTTGAGTTTAAAGCCAGCCTCAGCAACTTTGTGAGGCCCTAAACAACTCAGTGAGTTGTCTCTAAATAAAATATAAAATAGGGCTGGGGATGTGGCTCAGTGGCTGAGGGCCCCTAAATTCAATCCCCATGACCCCCCAACCCTGAAAAAAAAATAATAAAACACATGCAAATTTGCTCCAGCCTGAATAGTATTTCCTTGACCCCAGGTGTACCAAAGTCTTTAATTACTCTTCTTATAAAGGCAATGGAAGTTGCTAATTTAAAAGAATCATAAACAGCAGTGCAACCAACAATCAACACACTGGTGAGGGAGGAGACAGCTGCTGGGTGTTGGACGGTGCAAGGGATGGCATCTTCCTTTCCTCACCTCACCCTTCACATGTTCCCAGGAGAAGCACCCCTGCAAGCTGGTTCTGCAAGGGGAGATAAAGTAAGAAAAGAGCAAGATGGAAAGAAAGATAACAGAAGACAACAGAAACAGGAATTTTAAAAACGTAAATAGAAAAGTTGAAAGAAAAAGGCAAGGAATTCACATAGAGAAGTCACTTAAACAGGATGTGTTAACTCTTCACAGTAATTGCTTCATATTTGCCTTTTTATCCAAATCATTTGGGGTGGTTACCAGGGATTGAACTCAGGGGCACTCACCCAGTGAGCCCCATCCACAGCCCTGTTTTGTATTTTATTTAGAGACAGGGTCTCGCTGAATTGCTTAGTGCCTTGCCTTTGCTGAGGCTGGCTTTGAACTTGTGATCCTCCTGCCTCAGCCTTCTGAACCACTGGGATTACAGGCGTGCGCCACTGTGCCCTGCTTTATCCAAATCATTTTAAATGAAATTGCAGACATCATGATACTTTTCCCTTCAATATTCCCACCTGCACCTCCTACAAAAGGCGAATCTCCTATGTTCTCAACATATCATTGTCCTCAAGAAAATGAAACAGTAATTTCCTAATGGTGTCTACATAAACTTAGTCCAGTTTTCAAAGCAGAGCACAGGAAGAGAGAGAGTCATTATAGAGAACGTGGACTGCCGCAGTCTGGCTGGGCACAATCAGGAGCCACTTGTCAAAAGAAACTAACTTTATTTTTAGAACCACACACGCCAAACAAAACAGCCTCTCAGGAAAAACCCTCAGAGCCTCAACTGCCACCACCGGCTTTCCACAAGCCTCTCTCTCCCACACAAGCTTCTCTCCACCTCCCACAATCCTCCTGCTCTTGAGGCCGATTGGCTGGGTCATGTGGGCGGAGCCAAAAAAGTCCCCCAATGAGCAACTCCGTGGTCTGAAAGGGCAGGGAAACAGCCCAATGAGCATCACCACAGAGGAGCCAATCAGCTAGATGTTGCTGGGGCCGAGGAGCCAATCAGCTAGATGTTGCTGGGGCCGCTGTGAGCCAATCATCAGCCGGCAGCTGGAAGTTTGCTGGCAGCTGGAAGTTTGCTGGGGCCCCTTCGGCTGTGGCTCTCAACATCTCCTCCTCTCTGTTTAAACAACAAGCATGTGGCTTAGGGACCGTGCCTGCCTTAGGTTGTCCAATAGTACATATGGTCCTTACCCGTTAGGTTGGTACCATTGCAATTGGATCTTACCCATCATTGACTACCGGTCCAATATACAGCCACACCTGTGGAGAGGTCTTTGTACCAGCGGGGGGGTGAGGTTCTTTGCCTCACCTCTGTTGGCCCCCAAATTTTAGCTGGACGATCATGACAAGCAGAAGGGAGGAAGATACACCAAGCCAATTGACGGCTCCTTTTGGAAAAATTGTACCACCGATGACATCATCAGCAAAAATACCCCAACACTACCACAAGTCGCTGCACCAACAGATAGTTCACAATGCATACAGGTGAGCTCACAATGTGTCCAGGCAAGTTCTGCAAGCAGTTCAGTGATGGCTATTGTAGAAGCTGTAGATTGGTTTTATCTTTGACTTCACCAGCACTGGGATGAAGATAGGAATTCTGGCAATAATGGCTAAAGAAAAAATTATGTAACATTACAGAAGGCACTAAAAGAAAACAATTTTCTTAACAATTTACATTATCTTTAAGAGAATTATTAAATATAATGAAAAGGAAAGGTGAAAGTAAACAAACAGATCTGTTAACCTTCTTTTGTGTTCACATATTAAAACAATCTTTAACAGCTGTTTACCCAATTAAATTAAACCATTTAAATCACGTGAATTAAAAAAAAATATTTGGATCCATTTTATCATGAGCGCTCATCATATATGATATATGGACATACATACATTCAAACATATAACACAAAACACAAGTGTGCACACATAATATAATACATACAACACATAACATTATAGTAAAGGCCTTATAACTTTTTACAGGTGAAATCTCCATTGCAATGTTTAAAAACTCTATAGTCAAAAAATAGAACTGATCAGCAAAACATTAACCTAGGTCTGTATGAGCTCAAAAAACAAAATAGAACTTCATGATATGGCAAAGGGCAATAATAAAATAGATATTGAAAAAAGCATCCTGGTTCTGTTGCAGATGTAAGAATAGCCAAACTGGAGTTTTGGATATCAGTTGTTATGGATTTGAGCCAAATCATCTTCTTTTTGGTCTGTAGAAATCGCTTTAGTTAATCTTTCTGGAATCCAAATCGGCTGCTGTTCTCCCTGTGGAAACACATAAACAGACCCCCGACTCCAGACAATCACTGGGTCAGGACCTTGGTTAATCTCTCTGGAATCCAAATCGGCTGCTGTTCTCCCTGTGGAAACACACAAACAGACCCCCGACTCCAGACAATTACTGGGTCAGGACCTTTCCATTGTCCTGTTAGAATATCCTTCCAAAGTACCTTGGGCTTATGTACATTTTTTGGACACATATGCCTTTCCGCAGCACTAAGTCCTGATGAATCCAAATTTAAAAAGTTTAGAGTAAAAAGGGTTATTTTAAGTTTATCTTTGGGGAATATATACCCCTTCCCAATTCCTTCTTTTTGCTTTAATAAGTACATTTTAATAGTTTGATGAGCTCTTTCAACTATGCCTTGTCCCTGTGGATTGTATGGGATTCCTGTTATATGAGTAATGCCAAATGTTGAGCAAAATTGTTTAAAAGAGGTAGAAGTATAACCAGGGGCATTATCTGTTTTTAACTGTTTTGGAACACCCACAGTGGCAAAATTTTGTAAGCAATGAGCTATAACATCTTTAGTTTTTTCTCCGGCATGAAGGGAGCCCATCAAAAATCCAGAAGAAGTATCAACTGTAACATGCAAATATTTTAATTTTCCAAATTCTGGCAAGTGTGTGACGTCCATCTGCCAAATATGGTTAGGTATCAATCCTCTAGGATTGACTCCAAGATTAACTTGTGGTAAAAAGGTCACACAATTTTGACATTGTTTTATTATTTGTCTAGCTTGTTCCTTAGTTATTTTAAAACGCTTTTGTAAAGTATTAGCATTGACATGGAACTTTTTATGAAAATTTATAGCTTCTTCTAGTGTAGAGAAAATATGTATGTCATGTGTAGTTTTATCTGCTAAATCATTGCCCAAACTAAGGGCTCCAGGCAATCCTGTATGTGCCCTGATATGTCCTATAAAGAATGGATCTTTTCTGTCCCAGATTAGACTTTGTATAGTGGAAAGCAAAGAGAAAACAGTAGAAGAAGGGGAAATCCTACCAGCATCTTCAAGAGATACTATAGCATTAACTACATACTGACTATCAGAAAATAAATTAAATACAGAATCTTTAAACATCACAAAAGCTTGTAAAACTGCATTAAGCTCTACCTTTTGAGCTGATTGTTTGGGTACTAAAAATGTAAAAGTTTGATCAGGGGTAACTACTGCTGCTGTACCATTATTTGACCCATCAGTGAATATATTTGGAGCATTCATGATAGGTGTTTTTCTTGTCATTTTTGGAAAAATTACAGGATGCAATGACCAAAAAGACAATAAAGGATTAGATGGTAAGTGGTTATCAAATGAAACATTAGATTTGCACATGATTATTGCCCAAGTATTTAACTCATTAGCTAACTCATCAATTTGATTCATAGTATATGGAGTAATAATTTTATTGGGAGAAATTCCAAACACTCCCTTTGCTGCTTTTATTCCTTTGAGTATTAATTGTCCTACAGCCTCAGGATACCTAGTAAGAATAGTGTTAGGAGAATAAGATAAATGTATCCATAATAATGGACCTTCTTGCCAAAATACTCCTGTAGGAATATTTTTTGTTGGTAGTACAATAAATAATAAAGGCAAACTTATATCAATTCTATCCAAATGCATATTTTCCATATATGTTTCAATGATTTTTAATGCCTTTCTTGCTTCAGGCGTTAACATTCGGGGTGAATTTGGATCTGATGGACCTTTTAGGATATCAAATAAAGGTCCCAACTCTCCTGTTGGTATACCTAAATAAGGCCTTATCCAATTTATGTCTCCTAATAACTTTTGAAAGTCATTAAGTGATTTGAGTTGATCTACTCGTATTTGAATTTTTGGTGGACGGACCATGGTTGAGGATAATAGAACTCCTAAATAATTAATTGGAAAATTTAATTGTACTTTATCTATTGCTATCTCTAGATTATAATTTTTTAATAAGTTTGTAAGTGTGGCATAACATTCTAGCAATGTGTTTTTATCTTTGTGTGCTAATAATACATCATCCATATAGTGAAATATTTGTAGTTCAGGATTTTGATTTCTAAGTGGCTGGATTACTTTGTTAACATAAATTTGACACATAGTTGGGCTGTTAGCCATCCCTTGAGGGAGTACTTTCCATTCATATCTCTGATCAGGACCTTCATGATTCAGTGCAGGGATAGTAAATGCAAAACGTGGACTATCCTCAGGATGAATTGGAATTGAAAAAAAACAATCTTTAATATCTATAACTAAAACATACCAGGTTTTTGGCAAAGCAGACAATTGAGGAATCCCTGATTGAGCAGGTCCCATAATAACCATCTCATTATTAATGGCTCTTAAATCTTGCAATAATCTCCATTTACCAGATTTCTTTTTGATGACAAAAATGGGAGTATTATGGGGAGATACAGAAGGTTGTATATGTCCTTCTGCTAATTGTTGTTTGACCAGGTCATGGGCTGCTTGTATCTTTTCTTTAGTCAGGGGCCACTGAGGAACCCATACTGGTCTTTCTGATTTCCAAGTAATTTTTATTGTCTCAGTGGCCCTTTCTGAAAATCCAACCCATGTCTGTCTGTTCCTTGATCTATTTGTATTGGTGCTGCTATACCTTGTTCTTGTTTTTCTAATCTTTTTCCTTTCCTAAAACCTTGTCTAGTCATAATAGTGGGTGCATTTTGGTTGATGTTATTTGTTAATGTCAAACCTAATTGATCTAGGACATCTCGTCCCCATAAATTTACGGGAAGATGATCCAATACATATGGCTGTATAGTTCCTTCACATCCTTCAGGATCCTTCCAATCTAATACCATTGCACTTCTATGGGGATTAGTCGCCACTCCTAGGCCTCGAAGCGTTTGAGTGGCTTGTTGTAATGGCCAATGTTTTGGCCATTCTTGACGAGAGATGATGCTAAGGTCTGCACCTGTATCCAGTAGCCCATTAAATTCATGTCCTTGAATATTTAGTTTTAGCATGGGGCGAGAATCTAAATTTAAAGAAAGCATAGCCCAATCTACACCTGTGGAGCCTAATCCCTTGGAACCTCTTTCTACAGTACGACTGGAAAATTTATCATGTAGGCTGGGTATTATTAGTAACTGTGCTATTCTATCTCCTGGTGAAATTACTGATATACCCTTTGGAGAACTGGCTATAATTTTTATTTCACCTTCATAATCGGGATCAATTACCCCAGGACTTATCATAAGTCCTTTTAGAGTAGAAGAGCTGCGTCCCAATAATAAGCCTACTGTTCCTTTGGGAAGAGGTCCTTTCACCCCTGTGGGAATGATTTGAACTCCCATCTCTGGAGTTAGTACTGCTCTGGCGGAGGCGCAGATGTCCAACCCTGCGCTCCCTCTGGTTTGTCTGATGAGGGATCTGATGGACAATGTGTCCTGGGCACTACCCTGATGGGGTTGCTGGGTTCCTCCAGTGCTCCGTATATTTGTGGTTTTGGGCCCCGGAGCATTGGGCCCCCCTGTCCATTTTTTGGCAATGGAGCCCGATGCCTTTCTCCACGATATCGTGGATAAACACCTGGTCCTTGTTCGTTTTTTGATAATGGAGTACCCTCTATGGTGGTTTGAGAACGGCATTCATTAGCCCAATGTCTCCCTCTACGGCATCGTGGGCAAATACCTGGTATTCTACTCCTTTGATACCTAGTTTTGTTAAACCCTCCTCCAATGGGGCAATTCCTTTTAAAATGTCCTGTTTGTTCACAATTGTAGCATGTTCTTGGCCTGGCATCTAAAGCCTGTTTTACTGCAGCTGCCACAATTTGCCCTTGTTCATTAATGTCTCTGGCATCTAAAGCCTGTTTTACTGCAGCTGCCACGACTTGCTCTTGTTCATTAATGTCTCTACATAATTTAATATATGTGTTTAAATCTTCATGTTTCCATGGTCTAATGATATCTCTGCACCAACGATTCGCTTGCTCATAAGCCAGGTGTTTTAGTAATGGCATTGCTTGTTCTGTATTCCCAAAAACTCTGGTAGCTGTTTGAATAAGCCTATCTACAAATTCAGCATAAGGTTCATTAGCTCCTTGTATTACCTTAGATAATTGACCTTGTAAACCTCCATGTCCTTGTAAAGTCTTCCATGCCTTAATTGCATCTGCAGCAATTTGTGCGTATACACCAGGATCATATGCAATTTGTTGCTGCTGATCCTCATAAGGTCCCTTTCCTAACAACATATCTAGATTTCTCTGAGGATAACCAGCTGCTGCATTTCGCCTAGCCGTCTCCTTGCAAAATTCCTCATTGGCAACCTTCCATAACAGGTATTGTCCTCCATTTAGCACAGCTTTACACATATTAGCCCAATCTGCTGGCGTCATGTTCAAGTTGTTAATGGATTCGACCATGCTTACAGTGAAGGGTGCTTGAGGACCATAGGTTGTTACAGCCTCTTTTAGCTGCTTCACTGTTTTGAAATTTAAAACTTGGTAAAATCGCTGCCCTCCTGCCTCAAATACAGGGCATGTTAATATTTGAGATCTTGTCTCAGGATCCCAACTATCAACTGCGGGGGTTGGGGACCTCCCAGCATATGGAGGTGGCCTTGTTAGTTGGACACTTACGTCCTCTGGTGATAGAAAGGTGTTAGTAGCAGTCTCCTGTTGTAACTTTCCCCCTGATGGCTTTTTCTGTTTTACACTTTCTTTCTCTGTCTGACTAGCTTGAGAGGCCTTCTCTTTTACTTGAATCTTTTCCTCTGTCTGACTAACTTGAGAGACCTTCTCTTTTACTTGAATCATTATGTCTTCTTCTTCCTCTACCATTGTCTGAACTGAAGGCTTTGGACTAAGCAAACAAGATATGAACGTCCACAATGGCAATGTGCCAACTGGCAGAGTCCCTGGGCTTTTCTTTTCTATTCTTTTTAAATCTTCACCATGATGGTTCCATTGTGATATATTTAACAACTCCTCCTTAAAAAGCCATGGGCTACATTTTTGTATTGTATCAACGTATGCCCTGATTGTTCTTGATTTTACTGAGATGCCTCCTTCCTCTAACAATTTACTTAACACTCTTTCAGTTTGTTTTTTACTAATTTCTGATCCCGTATTTCTACTATAATACAACCCAACAAGATAACGCCTAACAAAACTGAAACAGAGTGAAACAAAATTGGAACAACACAAAATCATTATAATAGCCTCCTGAAATGTCCATCCGTCCTTTCTCCCTATCTGTTCCTCAGATGTGAGCGGTTTTTCTTCCATCTTACACATCTCCAGGGACAGGCAACTTAAAACAAAAGTGAAACAAAATAACAAAAGAAGAATCTTAAAATGGCTACCCATCCTCTTGCCCTGCCCTCAGGGGCGAGCAGTTCACTTACCCTCAGTCGCTCCCCGTGCGAGCCACCAAATGCCGCAGTCTGGCTGGGCACAATCAGGAGCCACTTGTCAAAAGAAACTAACTTTATTTTTAGAACCACACACGCCAAACAAAACAGCCTCTCAGGAAAAACCCTCAGAGCCTCAACTGCCACCACCGGCTTTCCACAAGCCTCTCTCTCCCACACAAGCTTCTCTCCACCTCCCACAATCCTCCTGCTCTTGAGGCCGATTGGCTGGGTCATGTGGGCGGAGCCAAAAAAGTCCCCCAATGAGCAGCTCCGTGGTCTGAAAGGGCAGGGAAACAGCCCAATGAGCATCACCGCAGAGGAGCCAATCAGCTAGATGTTGCTGGGGCCGCAGTGAGCCAATCATCAGCCGGCAGCTGGAAGTTTGCTGGCAGCTGGAAGTTTGCTGGGGCCCCTTGGGCTGTGGCTCTCAACAGTGGACATTCTAGGGAAACAGAACAACAGGGCAAAAAGTTATCCATGAGCCCATTCCTTTGCACAGAAAAACAAAATCTTCACCATCTCATTGATATGTGGAATGTAAAAAGTCAAATTCTATGTTCAGAGAAGCAAAGAGTAATATATTAGTTTCCAGAGCCCAGGGATGAAAGTGTTACAGAGATGTTGGTTAAAAGACACAAAATTTTGCTGGGCACGGGGGCACGTGCCTGTAATCCCAGCAGCTGGGGAGACTGAGGCAGGAGGATCAGGAGTTCAAAGCCAGCCTCAACAACTTCGTGAGAACCTAAGCAACTTAGCGAGTCTCTCTCTAAATAATTTTTTTTTTTTTTTTACAAATGGGCTGGGAATGTGGTTTAGTGGTTAAATACACTTAGGTTCAATCCCTGGTGCCAAAAAAGAAGAAGAAGAAGAAAAAAAAAAGACACAAAATTTCAATTAAACAGGTAGAATAAATTCAAGAGATCTATTGTACATCGTGACTGTGGTTAATAACAACCCTACATATTTTAAAATTGCTTAGAGAGTGGATTTTAAGTACTCTCACTTCAAAAAAAAAATCCTGTGAGGTAATACATATGTTGAATTATTTTATTTAACCATCCTACTGTGTATACATACATCAAAACATCATGTTGCACTCCACACACAATTTTTACTTAATTAAAAACAAATTTTAAAAATACGTGGTTCTGCATGAAAATTTTTAAAAAAAGATTAAAAAAATCAATAAAATTGATGCAAATAAGTGAGCATGCACAGGACAAATGGTGCTCAGAACAGATCCTGCTCATCCTGGTTCGTCCTCCTGGCTGGTGGAGACTGTGGGCCCATGAATTCCACCCCAGACTTAGCCACATTTCAGCCCCACCATTTGTCACTTGGAAACCTGCCTAGGACCTGCTAACAGAGATTTGAGATGAACATTCTGTGTCCAAGTGCCAAAGCCAGGACTTATTATAGACCCTCCACAACTCTGCCTACTTTCTTGAAAAAAAAAATTACTTTTCCTCCCCCAAGCAGAAGCTCCAGATGAACTGTCTTGACAGCTTCCGGTCCCCTTGGACTCATCAGAGAGTCCGCAGACGTCTCAAGAAGAGGGGAAACAGTTTCTTGGTAGGAAGGCAGTGTTTGGAGACTGCAGTTAGAGCTCGAAACATAAATAACTTCCAGATCTCTCTGCGGCAGGCAGTCAGCCTGTACCAGGGCACGCTCTCAGCAGACGGTGTTCCAAGGGTTCAGCCTTCCTTCCGTTTTTTGTCACACGGGGGATATTTGTGAGCTAGTTAAACCACAGCCAGGGCTTAAAAGGGGTTTATCCAAATCATCTAGGCTTTGGGAGGAAGGAAAAGCACCCTGCTGGCTCCTCTCTCCCTGTTACCCTGCTTATCCCCAACCTACTCTCCAACTGCCACCTGCTTCTCTCTCAGTGCCAGTTCTTAGGGACAGGTGTGAGACAACAGATCAGGAGAGAAACTACTTGCTTGCAAACTCTCCTGCAGATCTAGGGCCCTTTCATTCCCAGCACTGCTTTCAACCTTTTCTTTAAGGTAACACTCAAAACACAAAGGGAGTAAAATAATGCACTGCTCTGAAGGACAGTCTCCTTCCTGGCCTGGGCCCCCAAGGATGGGTCAGATCTTCTACACATAAGTAGCCTTTTGCTGCTGTCCTTCATCAGCTTCGCGGATTCCCCTCCATCTTTGCACACATCCAGTGTCTTCCGGGACACTGGCCCCCACCTGAATTGTGGCATCTGTCATTTGGATTTGTAGCTGGTAGCTCCAATCCTGATGGATGATAACAATGATAATAAAAGCTCTTTTAAGTTTGTGTAAGTCACTGCGACATGCTGGCTGGTTCTCACAACTGGGGTCTGCCTTCTCTTTGGGTTTGGATTAAGCACCCCCAGTGCTCCTCAGTGAGCTCTCTCAGTCTCTCCTGCTGTCTATAGACCCAAATTTCGGCATTGTCTTCTTCCATGCCACATGACAGAGGGGCCCATGGCAGAGCCATAGCTCCACTCAGGGTCCATGATGTCAAACCCAGGAAGCTAAAGCCTAGCATCTCCTTCTACCACCTGTACCACTTACCCCAGTAAATGCAGGGGCAGCCCCAGATGAGTTACATGTCCAAATTCCTCTATGGGCCTGAGCAACAACTGCCCATCTTTCCATTAAACCCTCATTTATGAGGGTTTAAAGCTAAGCATGGGGAAATCCAGACCATTCCCCTTCTTCTTGCTCTCCCTCCCCACAGGCTCCTTTGTCCCCACTGTCCTTTTCCAGGCCAGAAAAGTGGTGGCATATTGGCCTTTAACTTCTCCAGGGCCAGCCTCATTGCAAGAACAGAGGGATCTGCTCCACAGAAATCAATTAAACTGGGTCATTAAATCTATAAACTGGGTCCTTCCTCTGTGCCTGCCAAGAACCCACCGCACCCCAAAAGAGGGAATCAAGTGTATTGCAAGAAAATGGTTGAATTTGCAAGGTGTCATGATATCTAATCTGCTTTTGCATTTTAATGTCTAATCTGCATTTCCAACCTTAACAAATCCTAATCTTTCATCCCACACATCCTCTAACCAGGCAGATGACAGCTCTTTTGGTTTGAGTCTGGAATGTCTCCCAAAGGCTCTTGTGTTAAAGGCTTGGTTCCCAATACAGCAATGTTTAAGGTAGGACTTTGGGGGAAGTAATTGGATCATAAGGGCTCTGAGCTCATCTGTGGAGATATCTGAATGGACTATTGGGAGATGGTGGAAACTGGAAGAAGTTGAAGCTACTTAGTGGGAGTTGATCCTTGAGGGAATGCTCTTGGGGACTATATGCTGCCCTCAGCCCTTCCTCTCTGCCTTCCTGCCATGATGAGGTGAAAAGTTTTGCTCTGCAATGCCCTTCCGCCATGATGTTCCTACCTGGCAGCCATCTGACCATGGACTGAAACCATGAGCCAAACCAAATCATTCCTCCTGAAAGGTGTCCATATTGGGTATTTGGGTCATCCCAATGAAAAATTAACACACCGGCCTTAACAATGATCACAATAACACATCCACGAAAAGAAAAAGAAAAAGCCCATTTAATAGTTTCTAATAACTCCTATATAACAAGCAACCCTCCCCTTGGGTTATACAGAGGTTCAAATAAGATTTTGCATGTCAGATGCTTAGGAAAAAGCCTGATCAATAAGTATGCAATAAAATGTAGCTGTTCATTATTATTTGTCATTTACAGTGTCACTTAACCTACTGAGACACAGGAGACAACTTAAGCAGCTGTTGCCATCTTACAAATTAGAACGATGTGGCTCAAAGACACTCCTACTTTCTCTGAGTCATATGAAGACTGAGCCATGGGACCAAATTGGAATTCAGAGTCTGAACTCTTGTATTCAGAGTTTTAATCGTTCTTCTTTTTTTGGGAGGGGGAGGGTACCAAGGATTGAACTCAAGGGCACTTAACCACTGAGCCACATCCCCAGACCCTTTTTGAATTTTATTTAGAGACAGGGTCTTGCTAAGTTGCTGAGGCTGGCTTTTGAACTTGTGATCCTCCTGCTTCAGCCTCCCAAGCTGCTAGGATTAGAGATATGTACCATTGTGCCCGACCTTCCTTTCTTAATCAGGTTCTATCACATTTTACAAAGTCTTCTGGGACCCTTAGATCAAAGACGAGCATACCTTTTTAATAAAGGCCCAGGGAATAATTTAGGTTTCCCAGGCCAAAAAGTCTCAGTCACAACTCAATTCTGCTGATGTAGCATGAAAAAAGCCTCAGACATGAACACACAGGTATGGCTATGTGTCAATAAAACTTTATTTAGACAATCAGGTAGTGGAGTGGATTTTTGCCTATGAGCTGCAGTTTATCCACCTTGGCTGCAAAACAGTAACAAGTGCCTTGGGCATAATGAGAGATCCAAAACCAGTTAAGATGGATAAATGAATAGAACAATACCCCATTCTACTCTAAATTCTGTTATTCCAGTAAGTGTCTATCTAATCTAGCATCAAATTACACATGTCCTTGGATTATTCAGAATTGTTTCATATGCCTCTCCTTTTTTCCATATGTGAAATAATACTGAATTCATATGAGCCTTCTGACTTTGTAGTCAAAGAGGACTGGAAATGAGGCCTAACTTTTTCAGTTGAGTAATTTAATTCACCTTGAACTTCTGTTACCACATTTACAAAATGGGGATAGGAATGCTTACTGGTGATAGGATGAAGTTCAGAAATTGCATTGGCACAGTGCAGAATGAATAGTAGTCAATATTGCAAATGAACTTGAGACAGGGGCTAGGTCTTCTTTTTCAACCTCTTACCCAAACCTTGTTTTAGTGTTCTTCATTGATTTAAGAGAGTGAGAACTAGGGAAATGGTGTGTTGGGCCTGGCCCGCAGGGGAGGGAGACACACCACATGTTGAATTGCCTAGATGTTGTCTCCTCTCTCTTGCTGTGACTGACTGCAGAGGTTTTGCAAAGGACCAGGGAAAGGTCTCTACTTGTGACCTAAGCTCATGGTTTCTGAGAGATGGACAATGTGTTCAAGACCTATGTTTAAAGGTACTGTTGAAGATTTTCATATTTCACAGTCTAGGTTAAACTCTTCGACTGATATACATAAGAAAGTAGTAAGTCTTCTATGTGGTAAACACAAACTAGAAGCAGAGATATGATCAGTGGCAGAAGAACTAATCTTCACTATATTACTGAGAATTAGAAGATAGTCCTAGCCAGGTGGCCCACGCCTGTAATCCCAACAGCTCGGGAGGATGAGGCAGGAGGATTTTGAGTTCAAAGCCAGCCTCAGCAACTTAGCAAGTCCCTAAACAACTCAGTGAGACCCTGTCTCTAATAAAATACAAAAAAGGGCTGGTGATATGGCTTAAGGGTTAAGCACCCCTGGGTTCAACCCCTGGTACTAAAAAAAAAAAAAGAAGATGACACGTCAGTGGGTTAGTGGTGCCTGTCACTCATTATCTGTCTGAGGGCAAGGCAGACCCACCCTCCTTACTGGGAATCAATATTTTCCAAATTTCAGAAACTTATATACCAACCTGATGGTTTTTAATCATGTCCATGTACCCGTTTTAATATTATTTTCCTTTCTTGTTGAGAGCCACGGCCCAGTCAGAATGACGCCTGGCATTTGCCAGAGAGAATGGTTGAAAGATGACGCCAGCGAACCATTGAGATGATTATATGAGTTAAGCTATATATAATTGCTGTGATGCTGGATTGATTGAATTGTATATTTGACCTTTACTGTCAGGCAATAGGGCGGCTCTTGCTGCCTTGGTTGCCCCATACTTTGGAGTTCCCGTGCAGTTCTCGCGGGGGTTCAGAGAGATTGGACGGAGCCCAGTGGAGGGAGTGTGTTCCTGTGTGGTGTGTGCAGTGACGGTGAGAGTTGGGGAATAAAGGGTTGCTGTTTGAATCTACAAGGCTTTGTGGTGGCTCGGTTATTTGTGCCCAGCCAGACTGCGGCACTTTCTATTTCAAATAAATCAACTAGTTTATTTTACTTACTGTGTTCTACAAAACACCTATAATATATCTTAATATATTAGTTATGATACATGCATATTTTTCCTATCATGCATGGTAATAAATGCACACATACCTATTGCAACTCTAATAATACAAATGCTTCTTTATGCAGCACTAAGTGTCATCCCAGGTTTCACCAAGAGTGGGTGTTCCCACGTTTGGAAACATTGCATTTGCTCATGGTTAGCTACTGTTCTTTCCACATTGCTGGATTCTGTTTCACCCTGAGCAGCACCTGTGCGGCACCATGTCAGACACACACTTGGCATTTGCATTTACATAGAAGCCCTTCCATTGATATTTATCATCTCCAAAGCACTTCAATAGAGATGGGAAGGAGATGGAACACACAGGAGAGAATTTCCTTAAAGGTTTGCATAAACTCAGCAATGGAGAGAAACAACTGGAAGATCCCAGAAGGAGAACCAAGCCCTGTTTGCTCACTGTAAAGAAGAAGGCACTACTTCTGGGTGAGAGGAGTGGCCTCCCTCCAAGAGAGCGGATTTCTTTAGAGGGTGTTGATTCTGATTGCAGAACCTTAACCTTGAGATTTTATGGTCCCTTAAAGTGTCTTGCTCTTTGCACTAACAAGTACTTGCTGATAAGTTATCTGGCTGGATTGCTAGGAGGAAAGTCGTGAGATTCCAGGCAACTTCAAGACATTATTAAAGCAATATATTTTGATATTATTACCAAGCTTAATCCTACGTTGAATCTGAAGTTATGGAGTTCATTCTAAGGCACTTGATTGTACCCAGAAGAGAAATCGTCTTATAAGGAATTTTCTCAAGCATGCTTGAAAGAAGGGTAGTACATAGCTCAGTAAATACAACAGCTTGGACAGCTATAAGCTATCAAAGTAAGTTGAATTGTCTTACTGATATAACCTGCAGTGAATGAGTTCCATCTCTGAGATGCTCGTTGGAAGGCTACAGAGCATATGATTTTATGAACGTCTTATGATTATCAATATAGATAAGGACTGATGCTGTCTGATATTTGGGGGAAGACTTTTTGGACCACATGACCAATTTGTTTGTGATCAACAAACAAATTTAGTGGCCATTAAAATCATTTAGCTTTAAAAATCACTATTAATTTTTGTAATGGTCAGCTGCCCTCTTAGGAGATAAATAAGAGTAGATAAGGGTGAGAAGGTATAGCTTTTTTTTTTTTTTTCAGAAATCCCTTCATGTTCTTGCACTAGTTTATGGTCAAGTGTCTTCCATTAGGTAAACTAAAAAACTTAAGCTATTTGTGCACCAAACTCCAAAGCTGAACCTGATTGTCTTCCTAAGGAAGCCACTTCTCTGAAGCTGCATACCTCACAAGGATGCTGAATTACTTATTCAGAGATTTTGAGCTGAGGGTGGTGATGCACTCCTGTAATCCCAGCAGCTTAGGAGGCTGAGTGCTTTAGTCAGCTTTTTAGCTGCTGTGACTAAAAGATCTGAACAGAACAATTATAGAGGAGAAAAAATTTATTTAAGGGCTGACAGTTTCAGAGGTCTCAATCCAGGGACAGCAGGCTCCATTCCTCAGGGTTTAAGGTGAGGCAAAACATCATGGAGGAAGAGTGTGGTGGAGGGAAGCCGCTAACATGATGTTCAGGAAGCAGAGAGAGACTCCACTCTCCAGAGACAAATAGAGACCCCAAAGCCACGCCCCCAATGCCACCTCCTCCAGCCACCACCCAGTTAATCCCCATCAGGGATTCATTCACTGATTGGGTTAAAGGGTATAACCCAATCATTTTTCCTCCAAATGTTCTTGCATTGTTTTACACTCGAGCTTTTGGGGGACACCTCATATTGAAACCATAACACTAAGGCATCAGGACTGCAACTTCAAAGCCAGCCTCAGCAATTTAGCAAGCTCCTAAGTGATGCTGAGATTCCTGACCCACTGGTGACATCTTGATTAGAGTATGCATTAACCCATGTGATCCTACACAACCTTAGGGGAAGTTTAANCCCCCCCCCCCCCCCCGCCCCGGGTCCAATCCCTGGTCCAAAAAAAAAGAAAAAGAAAGAAAGAAAAGAAAACCCACAATCCTTATTTAGCCTCATATTCCAAAGAGTGGCTTCAAACTAGGACATACCCCTGCCTAGATGAGATACAAATAAAGTTCTCAAGGCAGGCAGAACAGGAAGAGTCAAAGAAAATCAATGTATAGATCCTCAGCTCTTCACCAAGTTTGATCTGCCTAAGAAGTGTCCTGAGGCTGGGGGTTTCCTATTCCAAATTCTCTTTATGCAATCTGTCGAATGATCTTGAAACATTCTCACGGAGAAGCTGCTCCTCACATGCCTAACTAAGGCTGGTTCTTGAGCAAGGGAGGGGTCCTGCACCTTCAGCCCCCAAATTTCCTTGTTGAAGAACCTATCCTCTGGAAAGAGGCCATGAAGTGGCCATCAGTTTTATCTTGAAGAACTTGAACTGTTTATGTAAGAAATGGAACTGGACCAAAATCATGGTGCTATGATTTGAATGTGGGTTTTCCCTTATGAGTTCATGTGTCAGAAGCTTGATCCCCAAGGGTGATGGTATTGAGGTGGGGGGGGCCTGTAAGAGGTGGAGCCTACTTGGAGGTCCTTAGGTTGCTCTCTGGCTTCCTGGCTGTGCCCTCCTTCCTTCCATCCCCCACCACACTCCTTTCCTCCTCTCACTCTCTTTCTCTCTCCTCCCCCATAGATGTTTCAAAACATCATCATTCGCCATTACACTTTCACCAGAGACCAAATCAATGGGATCACCTGATCTTGGACTTTCCGCCTCTGAAACTATACTCGAAATAAACCTCTTTTCTTTATAGACATCCTGGCTTCAGGCATTTAGTTATAGTAACAGAAAACAGACTAAGTCAAGCTATGTGATGGAATTAATATTGCTTTTTTTCCAATTTAGCAGGTCAGTGATATCTCATTTGAGTATAGGTCACATAACTAAATTCATCTGTTGTATGGATTTTACTTTCCTTAAAGAGCAGTCTTTTCTTGCACTTAATGATCATATGTACATTATGTTAATATATTAAATCTTACACATGACACATGACTCAGAAACACCTGCATGGATATGGGTACTATTCTTTTATAAAATTAGCCTAGTTAGTTTTGGTTTTCCAAGATCAAAATACTGACCAGTTACACAAAGATAAACTTATGTAGTTTATTTTCATTCTCTAAGTAACTGATTTGTTTTTTCTACCACTTCTTCCAAATTGAACCTCTTATCTTCAATCATTGGCCAAAGAGTAAAGGTCATTAAAAGATTTTTTTTTTTTTTTGCTTCATGTGTTTATGCCATAAGCATTGGGTAAAAAATGAACAATTTAAATAAGGGAAATTGTTTCACATTTATCAATTTTGGTATAGTTTCCAATTTTCAACTTAACATTTTTCAAACATAGAAAACTAAAAATTGTTTAGGCCAGTGACTGTAACTCACTTAGGAAACATAGATACATTTAGGAAAAGTAAAGTCATTATTGCACAGGTTAATACCATTTTTTTCCTATAGAGTGAGGCAATCAGTCATTACAAATTAAAACTGTAGATCATCAATTGCAGTGATCTGGTTGATTACTAGCCTCTACTAATTTGCAGTTGATAAGCCTAAAGTTTGGCTCTGTACCAAAGGTTACTGTTTACTCTAAAATTACCCTAGAGTCAACCTTAGTAGGACCACTCATGAACAAGCTAGTGGCTTTCATCAAGGACAGAGTAAACATAGTTCAGATGATGGTTCTGCGTACCCACTATCAAACCCTAGACCCAGAAGGAGAATCCTACCAAGATGTAGGGCTTGTCCAAATAGACCCCCAACTGAGGGAACCATGATTGGTCCCCAAGTTTCCAGACAAAGGGGGGAATGAGAAACTGGTGTGACTCCATTTTTAAGAAACCAGCTTCTACCTCAAGTCCTGTGCAGAGGGAGCGGGCGTGACCCTTATCCTTGGAAAAACCCACAGAGCCCTCCTAGGCACATACCCACCCTGCTGAGTTGTTTGCAAATTAACAGGAGGGGTCTGTGGTGCCAGATGTCCCTGACTCAGTTACACTAGGTAAGGACCCACAGCAACCCTCTAGCAACCACCAGTCAGTGTGAGACAGGGAAAATACCTGAAATGTCAGGTGACCCTCCCAGTAGTTTCGGTGGTTGATAACATGTTAGGAAACCTATAGTTTGGCGCATACAGCCCTCATGGATTAAACCAATCAGTTCAAAGGAATCCCCCTCTTGTACTAACCAATCACTCTTACCCAACTTGTTCCCGACAGTGAATGTGCTAATCAATGTTAAGAGTTATTGTTTGATTTTCCCACGGTATGGAATGATTTGCTGTGTGATGTTGTGATGCATAGAGTATCCCCCCAAAACCTATAAAGTCTCACTGAACTGAGGGCCAGGACTCATTCCTCAGGACTGCTGCATCGGAAATGGTTGTGAGTCTAGGCTTGAGCTTGCAATAAAGACTCTTGTGTGATTGCATTGGAAAAAAAAAAAATGAGCGGACAGCTAAGGGCTGCTGAAGCCTTTCACGTAAACACTATTAGCGGTCAGTGGCACAGGATCTTGCTACTTTTGAGCTCTTGGTGCAAAGTGTGCCCTGGTCTGAGAACAGAGTAGCCTCATGGGGAGCTGGAGAGAGTACCATCTCTCTTTTAAACATCATTTTGCAATCTGTTTTTGTTTTGTTGTTGTTGTTTTCAGTGGGTGAGTGTACCAGGGATTGACCTCAGAACCATTCCACCACTGAGCCACACCCGGAGCCCTATTTTGAGTTTTATTTAGAGACAGGTTCTCACTGAGTTGCTTAGCACCTTGCTTTTGCTGAGGCTTGGCTTTGGACTTGAGATCCCCCTGCCTCAGCCTCCTGAGCTACTGGAATTACAGGCATGTGCCACCGTGCCTGGCCCTGTTGCAATTTGGATGCAAGTTCCACCAAGGAGGACTGTGGTCCAAAGGCAGCAATCACTTCTTATCCATGGGAAGGGCTCAGTTACACTAGGTGAGGACCCATAGGTGAGTCTCCAGCATGTTGCCAGGATTCAGAGCGTGCCTTTGGGTCTCCATCCTGACCTGGGATGGTACATCTTCAAAGTTCTTCAAGGGCTACCTTTTGTTTGTTAGGGTTGCTCATTTTCTGAGTTGTTCACATTGACTATCTTAATGTAATCGTTGGGAAAGAACTGAAGAGTAAGGATGCTGGGCTGCGAACGTAAGAACGTCCTGCCCTGAATGGTACTTCTTGCTCTGAACTTAATTCAGTTTGTTGGGAGGCCGTCAGCAATCAAAACTGTCAGGCTCAGGCTGCAGCAATGGCTCAGTGGTAGAGCGCTTGCCTACCATGTGTGAGGCAGTGGGTTTGATCCTCAGCACCACATCAAATAAATAAATAAAACAAACAAACAAATAAAATAAAGTTTTAAAAAATAGCTGTCAGGCTTGATTTTGAGCTCCACCTCTTCGACTTAACTGGTTGAGTGACCTTGAGAAAGTCATCCTCTCGGTTTACTCATGTGGACAATTATGATAATAAAAGCATCTGTCTCTTAATCTCCTAAGGCTATTGTAGAGAGGAAATGGAAGAATATAAATACAGTGTTGAGCACAGTCTCCAGCATGCTGCCAGGATTCACAGCATGCCTGCTCCAGATCTCCATCTTGACCTGGGATGGTACATCTTCACACTTTCTCCCGATTTATCGAGACTTCCTTGGAAACCACAAGCACACCCATTTCCTATATGGCTGAGAATGCACCTAGAGATCTGCCAGTCTTCCTATTGGCAATCTCCCCATTTCCCCTACAAGTCTCCTTATTGCCCCAGTCCATGAGGCCCAAAACGTGCTTATTTATATATCCCACAAAGCCTTGATGAGCACTGGGATAGCCCAAGCCTTGTGGTAGGCCCAGGGGTGAGCAAAGCAGGCAGGGCCCCTGCTCTTTTGAAACTCACAGTCTAGCAGGAAAACAAACTATCAGTGACAATAACTAACAAATCTGGGTAATACCAGATGCCCTGGGAAAGCACAGCAGAGTTACCTGTCCTTATTGTGGGAAAGATAGTCGGGGATTAAGGGGAAGTTAACTTTGCTTTCTTGAATAATCAAAGTCTTGCACCCCCCTCCATGCCAACCAGCTATCCAAAGTACAAATCTCTGTTACCAAGAAGACCATATAAGCAAGTGGGAGATGTGCTAATGTAACCATATTTCAGATGCCATCAGCAGCACCCTCTTGGACACGAAGCATAGGTATTTATATGGTTGACTCTCAGAGTGAACAGTCAGTGATTTCCCAGGTATAGAAAATACATTTTCCATTTCACAGCTCAAACCGGAGTCTGTTTCTCAAAGGCATGTACTGGATGACAATATCATTTCCAACACAGAATCTTGAACAATTTTTTTTAAGAGAGAGAGAGAGAGAGAGAGAAAATTTTTTTAATATTTATTTTTTAGTTTTCGGCAGACACAAATCTTTGTATATGGTGCTGAGGATTGAACCCGGGCCGCATGCATGCCAGGCGAGCGCGCTACCGCTTGAGCCACATCCCCAGTCCCAATCTTGAACAATTTTTAGACTTTTAATCCAGTACTTCCATAAATATTATGAGATAAGATCCCCACCCCCTATAGACAGTCTATCTCCCCATATCACTTGCTGAATAATCTTTCATCTCTTCCACATTCATTTTCAATTTCTACTCTCTCATATACAAAATTCCCATTTATTTACAAGTTTATTTGGGGGCTCTTGGTCTTGATCCACTTGTCAATGACATACTTTTCTAATTGCTACCGCTTTATGTTTTGGTACCTGATGGGGAGATGCCCCCTCTTTGTTTAATTTTTTCTTGGCTGTCCTTTGAAAACCATAATATACTAAATATCTTTACAAAACAGCTGAATCTGAAAGTCTATTCTTTTTACCTATTTCTCAATATGAAGGTCTAATTTATGGAATATGCATTGCTTTTCAATATTTATTATTTTCACAGATTTTTTGACATCTTTATATCAGATTCTATTTGTATATATAACAAAAAAATGGGGTCGTGGAAACACTATGGGCTTAATAATCAAAGGATCTATATTTGAGACCAGAGTCTGCCATTTGCCAGCTGTGTGACCTGGGAGACACCAATCACTCTCCCTGAGCCTGGGTTTCTTCATTTTTAACATGGAGGTAATAACAGCCTCTCTCATAAGGTATCATGAGGATTTTATAGGAGAATCCATCTAAATATTTTAACAAAGATGCCGGCACACATCACAGAGATATTAGAAGCTATAGGTGTAAAAAAAAAATAGGCTATAATTTTTTTAATGGTACATAGTATTCAGTACCACTGTTGTAGAAATTGGCTAGAACATTTCACAAGCAGAGAAAATCTTGTCCTGGAACTGTAAATCTATATAACCTACGGTTTGTGGATAATGGACATTTTGATGATCTCATCAGATTCCGTGACTCCTATTTTTCAAGATGTGTGTCCAAGTCTTTGGCTTTGAACTCCAATCAAGAAAGGATCCCCACCACCACCAAAAAAAAATTCAAACAGTGCATTTGCTAAACACAAGTGGGCTGTAGTTGTCATTAGGGTGTCCTAAGAGATGAAGGTAACTTATAAAGCAATGTGTAAACAAGATAAACTAGGGAGTCCCGGAGTCTGCATCCCAGGAAAGATTACCTTATTAAATGATTATCAGGAAATCAATCACTTTGGCCTGTAAATAACTGCCATGTGTGGTAATGTGGTTGTCACACTATATTTGCCACAACTCAACTAGAAGAAAAGGAAAATGCAAAAGTGTGAATATAAGTCCATAAATATCTCCAAAGAGACTACTGCAAATTTAATTAACTGAGCAATTGAGTCTGACTTCTTTAAATTTAGATCTGAAATATGAGGCATTCCTCCAGAGTATTCTTCTTATTAGAATGAGGGAGGGTAGGAGAAGCAGGGAGAAAATAAAACAAAACAAAGGCTCCATTGAATTTTAGCTCAGTAATGTTTTATCATTAGAAGAGATTAAAAGAAGGAATCGTTATGTCTCTTATAATCAGCTTTTGAGTCAGCTTTTTCCCTGATATAGCTAAAAGGACCCAACCAGAACAACTGTAGAGAAGGAAGTTTATTTGGGGGCTCACGGTTTCCGAGGTCCCAGTCCATAGACAGCAGGCTCCATTCCTCAGGGCTCGAGGGGAGGCAGGACATCATGGAGGAAGAGTGTGGTGGAGGGAAGCAGCTCACATGGTGATCAGGAAGCAGAGAGAGACTCCACTCTCCAGAGACAAATAGAGACCCCAAAGCCATGCCTCTAATACCACCTTCTCCAGCCACATCCACCTGCCTCCAGCCCCCACCCAGTTAATCCCATCAGGGATCCATTCACTGATTAGGTTAAGGCTAGAACACAACCATTTCTATTCTAAACCTTCCTGCTTTGTCTCACACTTGAGCTTTTGGGGGAACACCTCACATCCAAACCATAACAATCAGTAAAGTATATTAGGCAAACACCCTGATGTGGCTGTTTTTCCCAAAAAATAGGACAAAGTCCTCAGTAAATAATTCCACTTCTGCAAACATTGTGATCCCTATTAAATGTAAAGAACCAGCACTATACAAAAAAAAGATATGGCACATAAGACACCATATCTTGGCAGAGCACCATATCTTTGGCTTCACTTTCCAGGGACCAAAGTTCAGAGGAAGGTAGATATGTGAGTGTGTGGATCACACGGTAGAGTGGGTAGAGCTCTTGGTAGAGGCACAGATTCAAACAAAAGAAGACAGGCATCGATCAGCAGTCATGGGCCACATTATGGAAGTGATCAGGGACCACAAGCAGAAGTGCCTTAAACAAGATACACCCTCCTGCAGCCTCTGGCTCCACACTGAAGCATGTGGAGTCATCTGGGCCATAGCAGTCCCAGGGGGCATTCAGTTTTGCCAATAACCCATGACAGAGTCTTTTCATCTCCTTCAGGCAGCAGGCTAGGTACATGGCCTTGGAGCTGGCTCTGCACACCCAAGTCCCCTCCCTTCTCCATCCTTCCTTTCCATTTTCTTCCTCTCTCTCTTTCTCTACTCCCTCCTTCTCATTGTCTCTTGCTCTGATGCCCGTATACCTGTTCTCTCTCCAACACACTCAACACACACACCACACACTATTTGCGTTGGGGTGGGACAGGAGGCCCCCACATGACTGCACCGTCTTCTAAATGTAGCTTTTGCAATGCTCTTATGCTGGGGCTGGGGTGGTAGGAGTCGAGGACTCACAAGAATAACACCATAGAGGCAATGCTCTGTTTCCCAGGAGGCCCGCCCCTACTGTGTTTGCCCAACTGGGGCTAAAGGGAGCACCAAGTCCTAGACTGGAGAAATTCACACAGGCTGACCCCAGGGGAGACCATGTCTTGGAGAAGCCAAGATTCGAACCAGGCTTGGAATGCAGCATGAGCCATATTATAGTCGGGGAAGTCAAGACCTGAAGGGAAGCCCAGAAAAGTACAAAGCATCTATTATAGTTTAGATATGAGATGTTCCCTAGGAGCTCATGTGTGAGGCATTGCAAAAAAAATGTCAGAGGTGACATAATTAGATTATGAGAGGTGTGACCTAATCAGTGAGTAGATCCACCCATATGGATTAACTGGGCTGTAACTATAGGCAGGTAGGGTGTGGCTGGAGGAAGTAGGTTACTGGGGGTGTGCCTTTGGGGTTGCAATTTTGCCCCTGGTGAATGGAGGTCTTGCTTACCTTCCTGATTGCCCTTCTCTGAGCTGTTTTCCTCTGCAACATCCTGCCACCCTGATGTCCTGTGTCACCTCAGTACCAGAGCTAATGGAGTCAGCTGTCTGAAATTATGAACCAAAATAGACTTTTCCTCCTTTAAGTTGTTCATGTCAGGTTTTCTGGTCACAGCAATGCAAGGATGACCAAATCATCATCTCTCTGCCTCTGCCTTCCTGGACAGCTGGATCTTTAAGTCTAAGGCATCTGTAAATAAGCTTTGTGGTACTTGGAATCATGCTACGAGTTCCTTGTCTTTGAGCCCCATCCCCATGTCAGGGTGAGGCCTTAACAATGCCAGGAACATGTTTATTCCCAAAGGACTTGGGCCCATATTGCCATAGTGATACTGAAATGAGGACAGAAGCCAGATACTTCACAAATAGGTGCCCATCCCCTGGGTCCAGAATTCCTCAGGCTGCTTCTAAACACCCTGATAATTGAGCATCTGCTTCAGATATCGGGGTACGTATGAATCACTTTCTTGCTCATAGGAAATGGTATACTTCTTTGGGGCTCATGATCACAGTTGAGGACATCATCAGCAAGAGAGGGCACTATCAGTTTGTGAATGACACTAGATGACTGAGGGGGTGTGGAGAGCTGTGGCTCAGATCATGATCTCTGTCTGCCTGGTGGTTGTGTTTGCACTGGGAACTTCCTGTTCAAAGGTGCAGGTCAAGAAGGCCCAGTTGTTATGGCGACACCTGGCCTGGGGAGGCTTTCTGTGCAAAGGTGCAGAGCTATATCAGTGTGGTCCTTGAGCTCAGGCACCAACTCCAGGGGATAGAGTATTCTGAGCATAACAAGATGACCACGATGTCTCGCCAGTTCCCCTGTGACCTTCAAGTCTGAAACTTTCCCACAAGAAACCTTTTGATGATAAAAACCTATATAATAAACATTCTGAGCGAGCTCTGGGTCATTATTCCTCCATTAGAAGACCGTGTCCCACCTGGTCCCAGCTTTTCTCTCTACGTGTGTCTATTTGTCTTTTTTCAGTCCCCCAAGGCCCCTTGCCAGTTTCTGAATTAACCACCGTGCAGGTCATGGCAATAGGGTGAGGAAAGAGGGCAGCTTTTGTGGCTTTAATTATGTAGGGGTCCCAGGTGCTTTTAGCTTCACTCTACGGGAATCCTGTGATCAGCCACCATTAGCACAGTATTCTCCCTTTCCAAAGGAAACAAAGGAAGAAAGACCATATTTCTTCCACCAGTGGATATAAGGCAGAATTCCAGGTCCAAGGGGCTGTGGACTGGGGCCAGGGTGGAGGCAGAGATCTCTTTTTTTTTTTTTTCCCACCACATCTTCCAAGCATCTGCAGAGTGCCTGGAACATGTTAAGCCCTCAGTAAATACTTTGTGGATGAATGAAGTGGCTGTGACAGGAACCCAGCAATCTGGCTCCAGAGTTTGCCCTGGACACCCAATGTCATCTCTCTCTATTCTCCCCTGCATTTCTCCATCTTCACCCCAGGAAGTTGGTTCTCAAGCCTGCAGGGGAATCACCTGGGCAAGCTTGTTAAACACAGATCGCTGGACCCTGCCCCAGGATTCTGATCTGTAAGTAGGTCTGGAGGGGGGCGGGATTTTCCATATCTACCAAGCCCCCTGGTGAAGCCGCTGCTGCTGATCTAGAAACCACACATTGAGATCCTCGGTTCCAGGCCATAAACCCCATGTTTTTATTACCAACCATTTTTCCCCCACAGGAAGGAAATCTCCTCCTGCTCACCATGGTAGGAGTGGGAAGGAACAACTGAAAACTGACCCATCTGTTTACAGGCAGAAGCAAATTTCAGCAGCCGCAGCAGGACATACTGAAGTAATAGGGCCCATAATTGACAATCGGGAAACCAGGGATTTGAGTCCTAGGCCTCCTGACTGCAGTAGCAGTCAGTTGATCTTTCTCCTCCTCATTCGGTCTAAGGGGCATGTGCAACCCTCCCCCCTCCCCCCGCCTTGCTACATCCATAAGTGTCATGAGAAACCAAGGAAGAAACCAAGAAAAACACTCAGAAGACACTCACGGATGGTAGATCCAGCCTGTGTGATTATGCAGTCAGCTCATGAGGTCCTAACGTTGGTCTTGAAACTAGAATGACCTCTGGTGGGTGATGGCTGAGTTCAGAAAGAAGCCTGGGCTCCCTTTGTGTCCCGTGCCATTGAAACAACAGGAAACAGCAAGATGTTTCCGAGTAGAACATGGAAATTAAAGCCATATACTTCCAGGTGAAATATAATTCATTATCACAGGGCAAACATAAAATAAATAGGGCAGAAATACAGCTATCTGTTCCCCATAAAGAACGGGGAGGAAATTTGGGGAACAATTCCTGAGTAACTTTAACTGCCTCTTCTATCTTTTCACCGCAGAGCCAAGAAGGGCAGAAAATTATGACAAACTCATTATGATGATGGATGGGGAGCCAGTCCCTTCCGTTGGCGACATTGCTGGAGCAAAGAGCAGTTCTGCAGCTCGCATACTTCAATAGGCAAGACACTCCAGATGATAATGGGCAATACAGATTAACAACATTATGTTAAAACAGGATAATTATTCTTTTTCATTTCCTAGTTCTTTCCCGTGAACCTGGTCCTGCCTTACATTTTTCTGTTTCTTGTTTCCAAGGCGCTATCTGCCTCTATCAGGCAGGCAGGCTCCTTTCCTGCTAATTAAAGGTGATTTGGTGCTTGCTTTTCCTGGGGCTTCCAACAGCAGGGGTCCAGAGAACAGGGATTGATGAATCCATTTCAAGGGAACCGCCTTTTCCAAAAGCAGACCGAGGTCATTGGATGACCAGGGACACAAAGCAAACAAGCTCTGCAAAAACAAATCCTATGATTGTTTTGTTTTTTTTTTGTTGTTTTTTCCTTTAAGTGATTTTTTTTTTTCAGGAAAATTATAAGAGTGCATGAAGCAGTCGTCTGGTGTGAGGGGGATGAGTTCAGAATTAAGCAGTGGACATTTTTTACTTCCGCAGGAGGTAAATTCTAGGCAGCATCACCTAATTAAGCAGCCATCTGGGTATACAAAGGAATAAATTTGTTCCTGCATGCATTCATTCATTCAGGTAGTCAATCAGTTAGTCATAACAAGTGTCTATTAAGAATGTACACCATGCCAGGCACTGAGCTAGACCCTGGAGGTACAAATATAGACTCCAGCCAATATTTCTACCATAAAAACTGCATTAATGACAATTTCTCAAATTTGTATCTCGATTTACAATGCATTTTTAGGACAATGTTTCTAATTTAGGGAAAAGTCAAACAAACACAGCAAGGAAAATATGCACCATGTTTGCAACCCATAATGAAGTGTCATAAAGATAGGAACACGGGGCTGAATGGAGACCAATAGAGAGGTTTACTTTAGGTAGTGAACTCACAGAAGCCACCTCAGAGGAGGTGGAGGATTAGCTGACACTAGAAGGACAAAAGCCAGCTAAACATTCCAAGCAGGGGAGAAAGAGAGTCAAGAGAGCAGCATTTGCAAGGCAAAACACATGTGGCTCTCTTGAAAAGCTAAAAAAATTCAAGATGGTGGTTGGTCGCAGAGTGAGATCAAGAGGGGCAAGATGTGGTTGCAGAAATACACAGGGACCAGTTTAGACAGGACGTTGTGGGCCACTCCAGACACAGGTGTGGAGTCCAGAACTTATTTCTAAGTAAATGGGAACACATGGGAGGGGGTTTTCATAGGGGTGTAAAGTGACTTCCCTGGCCTTTAAAGAATGAATGAAAGGTAAGAGGAGGAAGTATAGAGCCACAGGGGACAGAAGTCCAAATAAGAGGAGGTGGTGGGGGGGGTTGGTGAAGATAGATGAAGGAAGGAGTGACTAAAGGCAGAATCTGGAGTAGGATGGATGGGACTTGCTGATGGATTGCTCAGGGATGAGGATCACAAGAGAAGAATCACAGATGACCTGGGAGCTGTGGGATTGAGTGCCTGGGTGCATGGTAGCACCTTTTATGGAGACCAGCCATAAGAAAATTAAGTTCCAGGGCAGAAATCTCTCACTGCCTTTGGAATCCCAGAAATTACTGAGTGTTCTGCCAAAATGGGTCACTTTCCACCTAGACCTCAGTCCATTTTCAATCTACATGAAGTTGTGTCCTCAAAAACTACCTGGAAATGGTGTCCTAGGAGAGTGTTCCATTCTGACCCATGAGGTCCCTCCACCAGCAAGGCACTCAGCCACATGCCACAATCCTGTTGTCCACAATGGCGGCTGAGTGGTTTTAAGCCAAGAGCCTGGAAGTAACATGGGAGATACATATGCAAAACACGGTCATATTTCCACCATAGAAACTGTGCCAGTGACAGTTTCTCATATTTGTATCTCAATTCGTAATTTAAAGTGCATTTTTAGGAGAATGTTTCTTAAACTTCAGCATGCATATAAACTCTCTGGGTATTTTTGTGAAAAATGCAGATTCTGATTCAGTAGGTCCAGGGTAATGCCTGAGATTCTGCATTTTTAGCAAGCTCCTAAGTGATGCTGAGATTCCTGACCCACTGGTGACATCTTGATTAGAGTATGCATTAACCCATGTGATCCTACACAACCTTAGGGGAAGTTTAATCTCCATTCTACAGATGATAAAACTAAGAGCATCTCAAATTATATCTTGTCTAAACATGGATCAATCCATAGAAGACAGATCTAGGGTTTAAATCACAACTCACCACTACTGGTTTTAATAAATCATAATTAGAAAATTCAAGAGGCTATGCAGTTTGTAAGATTTACTTAATCAGTGGTTCAGTGGTAGAGCGTTTGCCTGGCATGTTGGGTTCAATCCTCAGCATCACATATAAATAAATAAAATAAAACATCCATTGACAACTAAAAAACAATTAAAAAAGAAAGATTTACTTAATCAATTTGTCATTTGGAAAATAGGTCAAAGGAAGACACATTCACACTAGAACTAATCAATATATTTACATGAGGTTAAATTTTAAAAAGAACAACGTTTGAGAATCACTATATTTAACAGAAATCTTTGTGTGTGTAATTTTATTCATTTTTAAATTGAAATATAATTTACATACATTAAAGTACACAGATCTGAAGTGCTCCGTTTTATTCATCTTTAATTGAGGTTTGATTTACATACATTAAAATGCACAAGCCTAGAGTGTAAATACCAACCCAAACAAGATATAGAAACATATTTCCATCATTCCAGAAAATTCCATCACATCATTTATGGGCTAGTTCTTTGATCTTTGTCAGCAGTGATGGATCTTGCCTATTAATGAACTTCATATAAGTGAAGCCATATGATATGGATTCCTTATGTGCCAGCTTTTTAAACTAAGCATAACATTTTGAGGTTCATAACCATTATTTTTTTAACAAGAAATGTTCTCTCACTGAACAGTATCTGCAGTTATATTTCAGCGTGATTTTCTGATACCCCTATAATGAGAGGTTTCTCACTGGGGATTAAAGTTGTAGAAGTTACACATTGACTACCCACTGGGCTTTCAATTGTAATGAGTTTTGGCCAAACTTCCTGTTCAAGTAAAATACTTTTAAAGCAAGTTTGTCTTTTGCTGAATGACCTTGTGAGTTACTTAATTGCAAATAGTGGATTTTCTCATGCCTCTGAACACTCTAAAACAAGAAATTTTCTGAAATAACTTTAAGACAAAGAAATATTTTTCAGTCTCCTTGAACCCACACTATTTCATTTTACTAAAAGTAGGACGGCACAGATGTGTAAAAGGAGTAATAAGACAGTTTCACTAACAAAGGATAGGGTGGTTGTGTAAGAATCAGGAAGACAATAAAAAATGTACTTTGGAAAAAAATTTTATGTCCGGAAAAGTTCTTTCAAGTGATCACAATGCTTTCGAACACACACAAAAAGATCATGCTGTAATTTTTATATTTTTTACCAGTTTCAAAAGTAAGTGTTCATAGCTCATGATTTTACTGCAATTACTCAGTGACAATCACATGCAGATATATTCAGTAGCATTTAATCCCACAGGCATTCACTAATATATTAGAATTATGCTTCAGTATTAGATTTTTAATCAAGAAATGATCACCTTTCTCATGAATACTGACTTGGGAGTATGTTAAAAAAATACTATTTTGAATCGTAAGTCATATTTCTCACAAAAATGATATTTTGTCAGCAATACTTTTATAAAATTGCTTGATTTGGAGCTGTTTCCTTGCAGATCCACTGTTATGGTTTGGATGGGAGGTGTCCCCCGAGAAGCTCATGGGTGAGACAATGCAAGAACATTCAGAGGTGAAATGACTGGGTTATGAGAGCCTTAACCCAATTAGTGAATTAATCCCCTCATGGGGATTAACTGAGTGCTAACTGGAGGCAGGTGGGTGTGGCTGGAGGAGGTGGGCACTGGGGGTGTGCCTTGGGGGTATATATTTGATGATCTGACCTTGGTCTCTCTCTGCTTCCTGATCACCATGTGAGCTGCTTCCCTCCACCACACTCTTCCTCCATGATGTCCTGCCTCCCCTCGAGCCCCGAGGAATGGAGCCTGCTGTCTATGGACTGAGACCTCGGTGACCATGAGCTTCCAATTAAACTTTTCCTCCTCTATGATTGTTCTTGTCAGATCTTTTAATCACAGCAGTGAAAAAGCTGACTAAAACATCCACTTTATCAGATGAGGCAGGAAAATACAGGAGAATAGAGGGAAGAAAACACAGGACAGGACAGTTCTTGTCCTGCCAACACAGGAACAAATCCTCTCCTGCTCCTGGCTCTTGCATTCGCTTTTCTCTCTCCCTGGAACGCCCAGTTCCCAGCTCTTCCTGGTACCAGCTCATTCCCATATCAGGATTTTGCTCTAATGGTCTCTGCAGAGAAGGGATCAATCATGGAGGCCCTCTGTCAGGATACCCCCTCACTGTGCAGTTATCTTGTCTGATGCCCTGTTGTTTCCTTCCTATAAGAAAAACTTTCCTTCCTATAAGAGAAACTCCATGAGGTCAGAGTCATATGTGTCTTCTGTCCAGCCCCCATACCAGGGCCAGGCACAAGGCAGGCACTCAATAAATATTTGAAGAAGAAGTAATTGAATGTATGACTCACTGTTTTAGTCAGCTTTTTCCTGCTGTGACTAAAAGATGGGATAAAGGAGGAAAAGTTTATTTGGGGGCCCACAGTTTCAGAGGTCTCCTTCCACAGACAGCAGGCTCCATTCCTTGGGGCTCGAGGGGAGGCAGGACATCATGGCGGAAGAGTGTGGTGGAGGGAAGCAGCTCACATGGTGATCAGGAAGCAGATTGAGACTGAGCACTACTCACCATATATATACTCCAAAGCCACGCCCCCAATGCCCACCTCTTCCAGCCACACCCTACCTACCTTCAGTTATCATTCTGTTAATCCCCAAGAGGGATTAATTCACGGATTGAGTTAAGGCTTTCATAACACCCACCATTTGTATCTGCACGTTACTTTGCACACAACTGGAAGAATCTGAAGGCTTTCTCTAAAACCAGCCTCCCAGGACTTAATGCCTGCAGGAGGCAATTAGTCACCACCTTTCAGGTTCACTGGCTATTTCTTTAAATTCTCATCATGACGGGAAAATTATACAGTAGAGAACTGTTCCGATATCACAGATTTGGCTCATATGAGGAAAAATAGGTAAGAGTCAGTGAGCTGCTTCTCTGATGTTTCTGCGACAGTTCACATGAGATATTGCACCATGATTCACAGTTAGTGCTGAGTGTCTGCAGTTGGCTCCATGGACACCTCAGAAATTGGCCACCTGAGAGGCAGTGTGCTGATGAGAAAGTAAAACAAGGTGGCTATGACATCATTGTCTTTTACTCAGAATACCTACAGCATATAAATACCCTCTTGAGGGTTTTCATTTCTATTGTTTCAATCATGTGCATGTTAATTGTTTTGATCAACAACAGAATCACATATGTTGATGCTAAGACTGCAATAGGGCTGAAAATTCCTATTGCCTAGTATTTTTGCTGGGCTGTGTCTCTGTATTGATATGGTTAGATACACAACTACGGACTCATTGCATTACAATTGCTTACAGTACTTAGTATAGTAATGTGTGTACAGGTCTGTGGCAAAGGCTGTTTTATATAGCCTAGTTGTAGAGTAGGCCATGACATCTAGGTTTGTGTAAGAAAGCTCGGTGATGTTCACACAATGGTATATTCCTCAGAATGTACCCCCATTGTTGAGCAATGTGCAACTATACTTTCACTCTGAGTAATTCATGCTCATCATATAAAACTCAAAGAAAAGGCCTAAGAGCATTAAGATATCCAGAGAAGATCAGCACCACATGTCTAGGTAGTAGAACATGGCTTTGAAATGAGACTACCTGGATTTTGATACCAGCTTGAGCATTTACTGATTTCATTATTAGAATAGATTCTAAGCACTCATAAATTCCTCCCATCCCTGTATGCCTGCTCTCTTACGATGTGATTAGGTCATCCCTGCCCCCACAATAAAAACACAGAATCCACCCTTTTATCCCCTTGAATTGAGATTTGGCCCAATAGGACTTACTGTGGCCCGTTGGTTTTAGCAAGTGAGATGCCAAAAACAGCTTGGGTATTTGAGTTTGTAAGCCTGAGCTCTTCTTCTGGGGGGTTAAGCTTCATGGAGAGAGGCCCAACCACCTTGCTGTCCCAGTGAAGTTCTAGATAGGTGAGTGAGGCTAATGCTGAACACTCAACCTCCTCCATATTGCTCCAGCCCAGAACTATAGCCAAACACACATTATTGGGAATAATATTTGTTGTTTTAAACTACTGTATTTAGTGAGCAAAAGCTAATGGTACGATGATTTTGGTAGCATATTTTATCTCCTTAAGTCTCAATTTCTTTTCTGCAAAAATCAAGATAATAATACTATAGGTTTTACTTCATGTATTAAATGAGATAATGTGTGGAAATCAGTTGGTCTCCTACCTGGAACATAGCAACTGCTCAATACATTTTTATTTATTTCCTCCAGGCTTCTTAAAAACGAAAGACTATTGTTGTCTGTTCTGTTGTGTTGACATACTATTATCCCACCTAATATTTAGTCAGAAACCACTGCCTCATTGCTTATGTAGGTTTGTTATAGACTGAATGTGTGTGTGTTGTGTGTGTGTGTGTGTGTGTGTATTGTCCGTCCTTGAAGCAAAGAGAGACGTAAAACACTATGTCCCTGGATGCTCCCTTTCTGTTCCCGAAAACCTAGCCAAGAGAGCAAGCCTGGGCCAAAAAGTCCAGATGCATATTATCTTGAAGGACCCTGGCTCTCCCTTACGTACACTGGGAGCTAGGGCAAGTTAGCGTTATCTGTAGGAAGCTATTGTCTTTGACATATGGCAACACAGTTTCTCTTTGGGATGCTGCCATCCAAGCTAACTAAGCAAGTTAATATTGATAAAGCCACTACTTCTGCAGTCCAATCCACAAACCCCTCTCTCACTGGCCACTGAGGTGGAACGGAGGGCACATGTCACTCATTCATCCAGCTGCAGCTGAACAGAATGCCTAAGGGAAAGAAGCTTGGCAGAGGAGGGAAGGATGGAGCTTGGATCTGTCCTGTCCCTCACCATCACCACTGGACTTTTCCCCCCCATAAACATTTCTCAGTCAAGTCTCAGGCCTCACATGCGGTCTCTGAGCATTTTCTTTGGTCTCTCAGCAATCCATTCCCCTGCCTTGGAACAACTGGGCTGTGGACCTGACATTCTGCACCCCCAAGTTCATACACTGAAACCTAATCTCCAGTGTGCTGGTATTTGGAGCTGAGGCCTTTCAGTTGAAAGTAAATAATGAGGGGATAGCCCACAGGATGGGATTAGTACCCTTCAAAAGTCAGAGAGAGCTAGCTTGCTCAGTTTCCCAAACGAGAGGCCCCTCCACAAAAATCCAACCAGATTCCACCCTGATATGGGACTTCCAGTCCTCCAGAACTGTGAGAAATAAATTTTTGCCATTCACCAGTTGCCTGATCTATGGAAATTTGCTGTGGCAACTTGATATGACTGAAGCAAAACTGTTTCCAACTCTTTGTTTCCAGCTTTTTAATTTGTAAACCCATCAGAGTCACATTGAATTACTACTCCCTCCGCCATATTGAAATGGAAGGTGGCTTTTCCAGAGCAGTCAGGCACCCCCATGAAACTGTTGTAAGGGGAAGGAAGAAAGAATCCTCTTGTGGACCAAACAGGATTTGTTTTTTTCTGGTTGATCTAGTATAGCAGTGTTTTTAAAGCAATAAGGTTGAAGAAGGGAGGTGATGAGCTCTAAGAAGCACAGAGAAAACTCCTTGGTTGTTCATATCATGTGCATTTGTTCCGAGACAAAGATGCTTCTGATTGGCTTATGTTAACCCCATAAGGAAGGGGTTGTTACCCACATTATTAGAGGTAGCTCCTCCATGGGGTGAGGTCTGCATTATCCCTCAAGCAGCCCCTGACAGAACATTGGGCAGATCCCTGTAGGTTGCTGGTGCAGAGGCTGAGGCCAAAGGTCATGGCCACAGCACACCCTGTGTGCTGACTTCCTGCCATGATTCATGTTTTCAGGGGTCCTGATGGAAGACCAGCTCCTCTTGTGTAGGCTGTAGTCTCAGCAAATTCTAGAATGTGCACTTTGACTCTGAGACCTCAGAAAAGTGCTTCCTGAGGTTTGAAGCTGCAGGTAAACCATCAGCTGTTACCTAGAAAAAAAGAAAAGGTAAGGATTCCCTGTCAAGAATGGGGAAACCGTGAACTTCATGACAAAGACTGAAAGAACTGGGGATTATTGATGGTGTAAGTCTCTATCCTCAGGATTAAAGTTAATGGGGATGATGATACAAAAATAGACAGACTTCACATTCATGGACTGGTGAGCCCCTGGTCTTCCACTAAACCACTGAGCTGCTTCTTCTGAGCAGCTTGTTATGCATTCCATCCATGCGATCTTCTTTGACCTACTTTCCTTACTTTGCAAGATGGGAAAAATCTCTGCAGGAACTAGACTCAATCAATACCCAAGTTCCAACCAATTATCAAGCCCACCGAACCACAGTTTCTGCCTCCAATTTTTTTTTTTATGGCAGAGCTTCAAGAAAAAAAATAGAGCTTTTTTTTTTCTTTGGATTTATATCTTGTTCTCACTCTATATAATTTGTGGAATTTTGTTGGTGAATCCAGGACAATGAAAACAGATGACAATAGATTTACTTTGGCTTCGTTCCCTCTAGAGAGAAACTTCTTCAAAAAATACTGGTACGCTTGACTTGGGACTCAAATCCCAACTTGTGCTGTCAATCATGATGTTCTTACGTGGCCACTTAGACAACAGACACACACATGCTGAATGTCTGCCTTGACATGTTTATTTATTGCCTGTTTTCAAAAGGTATCTGAGGCAGCTCACAATAAAAGATAGACAAGATAATGCTATCCAAATAGTAATGGGAAAAAAAAAAGATATAAAAAGCCAGACCGAGGGAGTGAGAATCTAAATATTATAACCACATTGGTGAATACAGAAGGATAAGCATTAACTTTGTCTCTGACAATACAGGAAACAATATCATGTATTGGAAGGGATTTGAATTAAGACAAACAGGCTTTAGATCCCAGAAACTTTGCTTCACGGGGGAATTTAGGCAAATTGCTGATTTTTTTTCCTAGGTTCAAGTTGTTTCTACTCCAAAGTTAATTTAAAGTCATGGACTGGTCGCCTGGTCTCTCTTCCCTTTCCTGTTGGTCTCCCTTCCTCCTCTCCTTTTCTCCTATCCTATCTGGTTTCCCTCATTGACACTTCAATCCCTTATTCTTAAGTGTGGATGAAGGTTGAAGATTCATCTTCCAAAGCTATGCCAAACTGACAAGAGGTTTGGCCCTGTCTCTCCAGGGATCAAAGTCTTGTCCTGACTGATCTAAAGGAGACACAGGAAGGTTGAACTTGTTTTTATTATTATTATTATTATTAGTTCTTTTTAGTTATACATGACAGTAGATATATTTTGCCATATTATACATACATGGAGTATAACTTCCCATCCTTTTAGTTGTTGAATTTGGATTTTTGAGATGGTTCAGAATCCATCATCTTATTGTAATCCATAGTCTTTTAAAAATCACACACATCAATGCTTTTTTGTGTGTGTCTTTCTGAAAGGAAAAGAAAGAATGAGATACTTATTTTTCCCTACAGGATACACTATGAATCCCTAGACCAGGATTAGGACATTGGCATAACCTGCCTTTGTAATTATTATTTTATAAATTTTCAGACTCTTTACACATGCTCATTCTGAACTTGGGTTCGGCAGCGTAGGTCTAACCCACATTGTCATCTGCCCCTCGGTCAGATGTCCCTGCTACTGGCAAAGCCGCCCAGGTTTGAAATGAGCAATTTTAGCTCATTCTTTTCTACAAATTACCAGTGGTTTAAGCATCTTCACCTCCAATAAGCAGATACGATTCTTGTTTCCAGACATTGCTAAAGTCCCAGGATCCACCAAGCCCTTCCAGGGTCCTATAGGATCCTTTGAATCGTATTTCATAAAGGTTGGATCTTTAGTTCTATATGAAAAAAACTAAAGACACACACCTATAATCCCAGTGGCTGGGGAGGGTGAGGCAGGAGGATCACAAGTTCAAAGCCAGCCTCAAATAAAAAATTTTAAAGGGGTGGGAGGGTTAGGGTTAGGGGTTGTGACTCGGTGGTTAAACATCCCTGGTTCATTTATTGGTACCAAAAAAAAAAAAAAAAAAAAGAAGAAAAGAAAAAGAATATCTCTGAAATCCTAAGTCATCTAGGGTAATTGACAACTTGTACTTTTTGAAATAGCAAGGATATATAGGCTATGTAGAGAGTTTTAAGAGGGCTTGGCCTGGTAAGGGGTTAAATGGGACTAGGTTACATAAAATTCAGTGGAAGAAGAATTATTTAAGGCTGATGTTTATTCCATGTTCAAGGACAAGCTTCATAGGTTAGAGCGCCATCATTCTTTAACAGTCTTTTTCCACCAAGTTCTTTTGGAGAACCAAGAGGCTAACGATGTTAGATCAGGCTCATATGGAATCAAGATGAACTTAAAATTCTAACAGTCTTTTGTGACAGTTATCATTAGGCAAATTTAAAAAAAAAAAAAAGCCCTTCCTTTTATAACCTACTGGCTTTACTTAATTTTGACTAGGGCAGACACATATGACTCCATCTTGAATTGGCCAGCTATTATATTTTTCCCCATATTCTCCCATTATATTTGAAAAAGTTTTTTTAAAATATATTGCTGACCAATCATCCTGTTTAAGCATTCTTTTTTAATATTTATTTTTTTAGTTTTTTTTTTTAGGTGGACACAATATCTTTATTTTACATTTATGTGGTGCTGAGAATCGAACCCAGTGCCTCATGCATGCTAGGCAAGCGAGCTACCACTTGAACCACATCCCCAACACCCCCTGTTTGATTATTCTTCATTGCCGGGATGTATCCATCCTAGCTGCCGTCTAATCTGGGCCCATATTGGAGAGGAAGTGATTTATGATTGGGAGTTGGTATCAAAAACCCTTTGGCCACATTTGAGCAAGAAGAAGGTTAGAAGTAGTGGTTTGGGGGCCACACTTACCTGGAGTCCACTGTTAGATTTTAAAAAATCTTATCTGTACTATGGGTGATAGCATCTGAAAAAAACATTGAACCAGACCACTCTGGTAGGTGTGATAACGTCACAGAGGCAAAAGTTGCAGAGTTTTGAAAGGAAAATATAAAGCAAAAGGAACAAAAGCAAAACAAATTTAGTTTGTGCAGTAGGTTTGAATCAAGAAGCATCAGTTTTCTCGTCGTATCAATTTTTACCAAAGATAATCAAAATAAAACCAATTTGCCTGTAAAATAGGTTTAGTTTTATAAGAAAGAGCTGTAAATGAATACTTGTTAGAGGGTTTTCCACAAATCTGACAGAGCTTCAGTGACAATCAAAACTGAATGTAAAAGACTCAGAACAGCCATGGGTAGGATTTGGATGAGTTCAGCAACTGACAATCTAGTTCCTTTTGCTGTATATAGCATTTTAAGATAATACTCATGACCAACAGCATTATTCTAGGACCATCAGACTTTTAAGTTTTATAAAATCTTCAGAACATGTTGTCAATACCATATATCAACCACATCATTATAAAACAGCAATTGCTCATTCAGAGTTATAACCCAGATTTGACTAGAGTTATAAAGGAATCATTTAAAGGATTTTAAAACAAATAGATGCTTAATAAACCTTAATTAATTGTTTAAAGACTCCAGTTTCCTAAGAAATCAGAACCTAATAAAAATAGCAGAAAACTCAAGATGTTATCTTAATAAAATATAAAATCTTTGCTTCCAAGGCCAGGTTTTATAAACTTTACAAAGAGAAGACCAGTATCTTAAGAAAACCATGTTTTAAAAGAGAATTAGATCCTGGCTTTACATAAGTACTGAAATTTTGATCTTGTGGGGGAAAACCCCTTGATTAACTTAATTATAGCCAACTTAAACATATGAATTTTTCAAAATTTATCTTGCATTAAACTTCTGTGACTCACGTAGACACTTCACAACTTGTTTATATTTATTTCCATGCTAGAAATATGTATCTTGGACATTAGGACAAAAATCTTACTTTATCATATAAAATCCCTTTTTCATTTAAAAAACATTCTTTAAAAATATGTCTTCATATTTTTAACCATTTAAAATCTCCTTTTAACCTGATTTAAAAATTTTCTCCTTAAATTTAATTTTCAAAACAGTCCTTACAAAATTGCTGAATTTAAACAAATTAGTCTTTTTTTCTCAATTTTCAAAATACTTTTGTCTTCTTTATAGTTCTATCATCAAAATACAGCTTAAGTTTTTCATTTTTATACATAAAATTACAGGTTAATTAGAATTTCAACTCAGTAATCTTGTTTTTTTGTGAAGATCTCTAAACAAAGTAATCTTAAGCTATATTTTCCCATGAACCAACAATTTAGTAAAACACATTTCATAGATTCAAATGTTATCTTATAGATTTTAAGAAGCTAAGAGTATTTGAATTTGCATTTAGTAATTTATGTTGTATTATTACAATTTAATTATAAGTGACTGATATTTTAACTCCATAACTTTTAGATTTTAAATTATAGGAAGAGCAATTTTATAAGCATTTATCTTATTTATATTTATCTAATTTATTTTCATCATTTACTTACAGATTATCCATGAAAACCAAGATATCACACAAGCATGGTTAATATTTTAAGTTGTTGTTGTTGTTGTTGTTGTTGTTATTACTATTTGTCAAAGAAAACCCCTAAAAGTTATGGACATTGAACTTGAAACATCTTGTACATACAAACACAATCCTGATTGGCTAGCCACTTAGAAAAAGAAGTGTGGATTAGTAATTTTAAAGGCATCTCTAATTCTATCTTACTGATAAATTTAAACTAACTAACAAATATTTAATTAAGTCATATGAACTAAAAGGCATTTGGATTTATTACCTTTTAAATTTAGGAGTGCTCCTTTGTTTATAAGCATATGTTGGCACACAATACATAGTGATAAATACATATGTAGACACAGTTTATAATACACATGTTTACACAAACATACATAAAAATAGACATGAAGCAAAGACTTTATAGCTTTCATATATCAGGTATTGGGTCCCCACAACTGGGAGATAAGAGTTACAAATGCTTACTAAACAAAGCATGTGCCAGATACTTTAAGTAAGGTATTCAGAACTCAAAATGAATTCACCCGGAAAATCATGAGCTCAAAAAATTATTTTTCCACAAAATAAAACGGCTGTAGCTACTGTAGTAAGAGAACATTGATGTTAGACCAGTGTGTCCTTTTTGATTGGATGACTGTCAGCCCAGATATCCCAAAGACTGTGAGAGCCCACAAGATCAGGAGGGTCGTGGCCTAGCAGATCAGAGACTTCCGGCCACATGACACACAGATTTGTTTTAGCCCAAGTCTACTATATGCTTGTATGCCACAGTTGTCTACTCAAAGACACTCCTTTGTTCCCTCTTCTTTTGTCAGAAAAGGGTTAAGATAAAGTGCCCTACAATCTGAGAATTGGTTCCCCAGAATACAAGGGAGTAAAAACAGAAAAAAAAAAAAAAGTTTCCAGAAGACCTTTGTCAAAGGCAGAAGAGAAAGAGATCTCAAGTTTAAATCTTGTAGCAGGTTGGATTTTAAAAGAGACGTTCTCACCACCACTACCCCCGACACCCCACCACCACCACCACTTTGGTTTCAAACAGTCAGGGAATTAACACACGATGATGTGTGTATACCAGCTAAGCCCAGGTCAGGATAGCAACCCTGAACAATTATCTTTTTATTCACAGCAGGAGAAAGAGAAAATAAAAATAAATTAAAATAGACAGAAAGCTACAGGCTTCTGAAGTTAACCCTATAATTGCAGTATAAGAGAAAAGGGGAAAGTAAAAGCATTTAAATATAAAGAACGGTGGAGTCAAGTACACTTAGCATTTAAAGACTCCACCAGGTCCCCAAGGATGGCATTGATTACCAACAACGGCCAATTGAATCAGCAGGGCTTAGAGATTTCCCAGCCACCCAAGACCAGGAGCCATGCCAAGTTCAGGCAGACCAAGCTCAGGCCCTTTGGTTTTTAAAAGCACAGGCCGCAAGGGGGGAGGGGGAGGAGGAGGAGGGGGAGGAGGAGGAGTATAATCCCAGCCAATAAATGGGTAAACTAGTAAACATACCAAAGTTGGTGCCTCAGTTTACCCCCTGGCTGGCTTATCACAGAAATATGACTGGAAGTTTCCCAGAGGTCCACAGCAGGGTGAAGGGAATCTCAACTCAGTCCTGGCAGCCCTTGACTTACACTACAGAAAGAAAATTTAGGGTGCATCAAAAAAGGTACATGTAAAGACTTATTCAGGAAAGCAAATGGAACAGGACACTCACTGAAAGGGACACTTGAGAGTGATATGTGCTTTGGGCAGGTCTCAGGCTCCTTTTAAAGAAAATCTTATAAATAAATGGTGCACATGAGAAACATAGGGTGTGGCGTCAGCCCAGTGAGCTCAATTCCGTGATTGTGGGGCCCACAGCAGGCTGAGTCTGGTTCTTCTCAGAATCTTCAGGTTGATTTTATCTATTTAATATGAAGCACATGACAGTACCCATGTCATGGGTCTTGACCAATCTCTCTCTCTCTCTCTCTCTCTCTCTCTCTCTCTCTCTAGGTTTCTTTTAATCAGAGTAAAAATACATTTTATAAACTAACAAAGTAAACAGCACTACTTAACTGGATTTACAGCATTCTTATGGTTTATTGGGGCTTTTAAGAACTCAGGACTGAAAGAAAACAGGTCTGGGATGGGGTGAAGGTGATGGAGTTACTTTTTTGTTTGTTTATTTGTTTGTTTGTGCTGGGCATTGAACTCAGGACACTTAACCACTGATCCCCATCCCCAGCCCCTTTTTATTTTTTATTTAGAGACAGGGTCTCACTGAGTTGCTTAGGGCCTTGCTAAGTTGCTGAGGCTGGCTTTGAACTCACGATCCTCCTGCCTCAGCCTCCTGAGCCACCGGGAATGTTCATGGAGTTTTTAGATAAAAAGTTACAGGTCCTCTTTCCTTTTCTGTTGGTATCCTTTCTACCTACCCTTATTTCTTCTATCTTTACCTCGTTTCTATTACTGTTTTCTGCTTTCTCGCAGCCAAAATAAAAAGGGAAATATTTTATTTGTGTGTAATATATATGTGTGTGTGCATGTATATGATATTATATTAAAAATATACATACATACATACATATAGACATAATATAAAATAAACTACATTCAGAAGAGCCTCCATTACCTGTACTGGGATTAAATTACTATACAATTTAAAAATTTTAGCTGTAGCACTATATGTTTAAAGGAAACTTTATTCTGAATGTTAAGAGATAAAAGGAAAAAAAAAGAATGTAGAGTACTTTAGGCAGTTTGAATATCTCCCTAATGTTGAAAACACTTCATAGTTGGTAGAACCCCTGAGACAACTTTGGAAACCCTGGGGTTCTTCTGCAAGGCATGGTCTGAAACCCTCTTACCAGTTGCTTATCTAAGGAACCAGGAAATAAACAATGCCTTCAAAAAGGATTTAGAAGATGCAGAGATATTGGTTGTGTGGCCATTTCTTATAAGGGTCCCTCAGGAAGACCAAGGACAGGCCATCCAGGAACAACCCAAAGGCCTTTCTATAGAAATCTAAACTGCCAAGGTTCAGGTAGGCAGATTGCTGGTGGTCCTGGGGTCTTAGGAAGCACCTGTGTGTTTCTTAATGTACAGCACCGGAACTTCCCAGGATGCTTGCTTACTAAATAGAGTCTTGGTCTCCTGCCCTGACCTTAGAAAGCCATGTCACAGCAGAAGGCAGGATGATGCCATTGGTGATCTGTACCAACAAGTCCTATAGGAGATTCTTGGGCATGCTAAGGGGGTCAACCGCCACGCTCTTGCCTTTTGCAGGGTTTAATTGGGTTGGTGAGTTGGCATGAAGGTGGGCTGCTTCATATCTGCAGCTCCACTAGCTGAAAATTCTCTTCTTCAACTTGCTCACCCCATAATACTCCCCATGAGATGCCCATCAACTCTTCTGGGTGCTCATCCAAAAGTCTGCTTCAGCTAAATCCTACTGTTGTTTCAGTGACATTGGGGAATAAGATCAGGGAATCTGGGGAAAAGGAAATTGCACAATATCTGACATGTGTCTAAGCAAGGTGCAGCCTCACCAGCAAGGGGCTAATTCAGCTCAGCATTACCTGAAACAACGGAGAGTGGAGGCTGCAGTAGCTGTCCAGAGACAGCGCTGACAGCAGACTGACAGATTTAAGCATCACTCATTCTGGATCAGAAGTTCGCATTATGCACTTGAGAATTTTCTTAAGTACTAAAGGTAAGAGCAATTAATTTCCACTCTTTCCCAACTTACAAAATCTTGGATTTCAGCATATCTGTGTCCAAAAGATTATAGCTGAAAGAAACGGAGTCAGCTCTTTCTCTCAGGAAATTATTCAAGGGGAAAGAGACCAGCTGTACTTTATGCTACTCTGGACAATGTGGTCACTGGTAACATCGCTAAGCAGTACACTTTACAATTACTGCCAGTTCAAAGGGGAAACCAGCATGTTTTTTAATCTTTCCCACTCCCCCCCACACACACATACGTGGAATATTATGATCAATTTAAAATATAAGAACACAGTGGGTTTTAAATTGGCTTCATAGTTTGAATGGACAGCCAGAGAAAAGGAAAAAAGAAAAAAAAATCTGTTATTTTAAAAAATTACCAGCAAGCATGGTAATTTTTAAATTTTTAAAATCTGCTTTGCAGCCAGGCATGGTGGAACATACCTGTAATCCCAGTGGCTCAGGAGGCTGAGGCAGGAGAATTGCAAGTTCAAAGCCAGCCTCGGCAACTTAGTGAGGCCCTGAGCAACTCAGCGAGACCCTGTCTCTAAATAAAATATATAAAAGGGCTGGGGATGTGGCTCAGTGGTTAAGCGCCCTGGGGTTCAATCCTCGATAACCCACCCCCCACAACACACACACACACAAATCTGCCTTGCACCTTAGTGCTTAGTGCAAGTTTAGCATACTTTAACACAGTGTGTGAATAAGTAAATTAATGGCTAGTGCTTATTTATTAGGCAAAAGCCTCACATATAAATTAAAGATAAAACTGAGAAATTTGTATAATCTCTAGGAAGGGAATACTGGTAGTTTTTTTCCCTATTTTTTTCTAATTTGTAATACATGACAGTAAAATGCATTTCAGTTCATGGTACACAAATGAAGTACAATTTTTTTATTTCTCTACTTGTACACAAGTAGAATCACACCATTCGTGTCTTCATACATGTACCTAGGGTAATGATGTCCATCTCATTCCACCCTCTTTCCTACCCCCATGCCCACTCCCTTCCCCTCTCTCTGGTTTGCCCTATCCAAAGTTTCTCCATTCTTCCCATGCTCCCCCACAATCCCCATTATGGATCAGCATCCACTTATCAGAGAAAACACTCAGCTTTTGGTTTTGGGGGGTTGGCTCACTTCACTTAGCATGATATTCTCCAGCTCCATTCATTTACTTGCAAATGCCATGATTTTATTCTCTTTTATTGCGGAGTCATATTCCATTGTGTATATATACCACAGTTTCTTAATCCATTCATCTACTGAAGGGCATCTAGATTGGTTCCACAATTTATTAACTATTGTGAATTGTGCTGCTATAAACATTGATGTGGCTGTGTCCCTGTAGTATGCTGTTTTTAAGTCTTTTGGGTACAGACCCAGGAGTGGAATAGCTGGGTCAAAAGGTGGTTCCATTCCCAGTTTTCCAAGGAATCTCCATACTGCTTTCCATATTGGCTGCACCAATTTGCAGTCCCATCGGCAATGTATGAGTGTGCCTTTTCCCCCACATCCTCACCAACACTTATTGTTGTTTGTGTTCTTAAGAGCTGCCATTCTGAATGGAGTAAGATGAAATCTTAGAGTAGTTTTGATTTGCATTTCTCTAATTGCTAGAGATGATGAACATTTTTTTCATATATTTGTTGATTGATTGTATATCCTCTTCTGAGAAGTGTCTGTTCAGTTCCTTGGCCATTTATTGATTGGGTTATTCTTTTTTGTGTGTTAAGATTTTTGAGTTCTTTATATATCCTAGAGATTAGTGCTCTATCTGATGTGTGAGGGGTAAAAATTTGCTTCCAAGCTGTAGGCTCTCTATTCACCTCACTGATTGTTTCTTTCGCTGAGAAGAAGTTTTTCAGTTTGAAACCATCCCATTTATTGATTCCTGATTTTATTTCTTATGCTTTAGGAGTCTTGTTAAGGAAGCAGGGGCCTAATCCAAAATGATGAAGATTTGGGCCTACTTTTTCTTCTATTAGGTGGGTTTTAAATTGGCTTCATAGTTTGACTGTTCTTACCTTCTGATATTTCTCTTCCTTTTCTCTCTGGTCTAATTCCTAGGTCCTTGATCCATTTTGAGTTGAATTTTGTGCATGATGAGAGATAGGGGTTTAATTTCATTTTGATACATATGGATTTCCAGTTTTCCCAGCACCATTTGTTGAAGAGGCTATCTTTTCTCCAATATGTTTTTGGCACTGTTACCTAGTATGAGATAACTGTATTTATGTAGGGTTGTCTCTGTGTTCTCTATTCTGTACTATTCATCTACCAGTCTGTTTTGGTGCCAACGCCATGCCATTTTTGTTACTATTACTCGATAGTGTAGTCAAAGGTCTAGTATAGTGATGCCACCTGCTTTACTCTTCCTGTTAAGGATTGCTTTGGCGATTCTGGGTCTCTTAGTTTTCCAGAATTTCATGACTGCTTTTTCTATTTCTATGAGGAATGTCATTGGGATTTTAATTGGAATTGCATTAAATCTGAATAGTGCTTATGGTAGTATGGTTATTTTGACAATATTAATTCTGCCTATCCAAGAACATCTTCTAAGTTCTCCTTTAATTTCTTTCTTTAGTGTTCTGTAGTTTTCATTGTAGAGGTCTTTCATCTCTTTTGTTGATTCCCAAGTATTTTTGTTTTTTGAGGCTATTGTAATTGGGGTAGTTTTCCTAGTTTCTCCTTCAGAGAATTTATTATTGATGTACAGAAATGCATTTGATTTATGGGTATTGATTTTGTATCCTGCTATTTTGCTGAATTCATTTATTAGTTCTAGAAGTTTTCTGGTGGAATTTTTCAGAAACTCTAAGGATAGAATCATGTCATCGGCAAATAGTGATAGTTTGAGTTCTTCTTTTCCTATCTGGAGATACTGGTTCTTAGCTGTGGTAAGAGAAATAATTTTGTCCCATGTTTTCCCTTATTTATGCTGAGTATATATTTTGAGGACAACAATGCAAACTTTTAAAAAAAATGTAGAATTAAAAGAAAATGCCTATGCCATAAAATGTCATGGAAAAATTTTAAATTCAAAGAACATTAGTAACTTGGTTTTGAAAAGAAAAAAAAAGAAAACACCTACATTTGACTCTCAAAATCATCTCTTTTAAATGTTGAAGGAATGATGTTGTGATTTTCAATAGCTAAATTTGCTTTTGTGACTATTCTTGCCTTCTGACATTTCTCTGCCTTTTCCCTCTGTTCGGCCCTCATTGTGTGACATTTGAGGAAAAGCAAGAATTTACATCAAAACTATATGAGAGCCGGGCATGGTGGTGCATGCCTGTAATCCTAGCAGGTCTGGAGGTTGAGGCAGGAGGATGGCAAGTTCAAAGACAGCCTCAGCAACTTAGCAAAGCCCTGAGCAACTTAGTGAGACTCTGTCTTAAAATTAAAAAAAAAATTAAAAGGGCTGGGGATGTGGCTCAGTGGTTAAGTGCCCCTGGGTGCAATCCTTGGCACAAAACAACAACAACAAAAAATAAATAAATAAATAAAACAAAACCTGTGTAAGCCACAACTATGTGGTTCACTGCACCACATATCAAAGTTGTCTCTCATCATACTCAACAATAGCTATCTTTTCACAAATCTTCACACTTAACAGATATATCAACAAATGTTTGAGGAGTCCCCACAGGTAGCAGACACAATGTTAGGCTTGAGAGATGGAGCAAATCCCCACCCCCCAGATGATGAGCGGCATAGTCAAGGAGGCAGATAGATACTAAATGATCACACCATCAATGTAATTCATCAAGATTATAATTCGGGCTCTCGGCCCTAGCACCATCTTCTTGGAAACCTCTGTGCCATGAGAGCCAAGTGGAGGAAGAAGCGAATGCGTAGGCTGAAGCACAAAAGGAGAAAGATGAGGCAGAGGTCCAAGTGCACCATGGAGGCCAAAGGAGTAGAAATAAGGAATGCCAGAGGCCTGGGATATTGGTACAAGTTGTTGGACTGCCTGCTACCGTCCAGATTTTGTCTCAGTGGATTTAGAACTTACATCATCATCCCATTGCCAAGACCACCACCAAGAGAAGACCCACCTTGCTCTTAACAGCCCCTGTTGGACCTCTGCCTGGAACTTTGGCATTCTGGACTCATGCATTTCTCAATTGTGGCCAGTGTGATGTGTGTACCATAAATCATTCCTTCTGTTGTTTTAGCTGAATTTTTTTTTAAAAAAAGCTTATAATTAGGGATAAGAAATCAAATATAGTTTCCTTTCAATAACAGAGCTACAAGATGAAGAAATACGGACTGATCCTTGACTATGGACCACCACTGTAGGGTTTTCCACCTTGAAGTGACATGACTGGGTCTACCATAGTGTAAGTTCACTTTGGCTACATTGAAAGAGACTAGGAGAGGAGAAAGGGCAGATGCTGAATGATCAATGAAGAGTCTACCACTGTGTTATTTCTAACAAATACCAGGTGATATATTATCATGGCATGTTCTAGAAGAGCAGTTGTAGAGATGCTGAGACGAAGATCAGAGATGAGAACAAGAGAAAGGTTGCCATGTGCTATGCCACTCTCTGAGTTTAAGCAATTTCCATCATCAATTGATTTAATCCTCATTATCCTATAAGTGAGTTCACTATTATCATTCCTGTTTTATTATTCAGGAAACTAAGGCACAAAGAGGTCCAGTAAACTGTCCATGGTCACAAACCTTGCAGGAATATGGACTGAGAGACTCATTTGCTAGAGCTCAAGTTTGCAACCACTGGACGCACTTGCTAACCTGAATGAGACCGCCTTCTGGAAGCTCAAACGGCTATCTGGGTTTTATCTAATATTGGCATTTTTTTCATTTCCCCGTCCAGTCCTTCCAATGCTATTCAACAGGTTCAATATTTTCTCATGGGTCAGTTCCACAGAGCACCTTTCTGTGGGAATTTTCTCTGCCCTGTTATTTCCTATGCTCTCTCTAGTCTCAAAATTGAATGTGTCTCGAAATTGCATGTGTCGACCTGTGCTGAAAATTAGCCTTGGAATTTTTTCCTATGAAATTGCCATCAGCACAAACCATGGGTCATAGACCAGAGTTCAGCTATGAATTCTGATGCCTCCATTTGAAAAGATCTGTTAATGTTGAGAATAAAGATGACTTAGCCATCTGGGTAGTAGATGTAGACCCAAGAAAATTGTTGATTTACAGGGTCACTTCACTATGGGAACCTGAACAGAAATGTCAATTTAAAAGGTGTGACCCTATTACTGAATTTACTGTTTTAGACCGTGCCCCCCATTAGAATGGACTTGATGGACCAGGGGCTGGGGGAAACCCTGGTTAAGTCATGCCTTTGAAAACCCAGATGACCAGGAGACTCCTAGGGCTTGCCAGATAGGTGTCTGTGATGTCCCTAATGGGATTAGGTAATGGTGTTAGAGAGGTCTGCCAGTCAGGGAGGAAGGAGAGGAAGGGGAGAGAAAAATTGAGGTGTCAAGAAGAGTCAGGGATATTAAGCAATTGATTACTGAAAAGAAAAGGAGGGTTAGAGGCAGGAAAATGGTGGAGCCCTGGGAGAGGAATCTTGAAGAAGAAGAAGAAGGTGTTCAGGATCAAGTTTTAATGATAGGACTGAGATGCAAAAATGACATAAACCTGTGCTTTTGCAACAGCTACTTAAGCTTGGTTATGTTGAACATAATGGTTCATTCAAGCAGTTGGTGCTTTTATTTGACAGAAACCATGCAAAGATAGTGTGATTCAGAAATGAATCCAGGTATCATTTCTGCCCGGAAGGAATCATAGACCAAGAAGGAAGAGCTCACCTTTTTGAGAATTGAAGCATACAATAAAAGCAAAACTTACCATGAAACAGACTCGATTTGGAGTCCCCTCTTATCCATCCTAGGGTCAGGATAATGCTCAGGCCACTCTGGGGCTAACTGGCCCTCACCAGGTCCCAAACATTTCCCAGTTGGTATGAATTGAAGTTGTGCACGCAGCTGTTCCAATAAAAACTAAAATATATACTTGGTAGGCCCCGTCTTACACATATTTTCACGCCATGCTCTGCGGAAAGAAAATCCTTGCAGCCAACATTACAGAAATGTGGCTTTTGATTTATAAGAATGTAGGAATGGTTCTAATAAGTTGTTAAATCTTGTTTATTTCTGGGACTTCGCTGAATTTTCACTTTCATTAAATTATTATTTAAAGTTCTAGTTAGTGAATTAATGTGAATAATTTACATGAATTTCTCTATATGCAATTATCTCGGATTGGAAGGCCATAAAACAGTCGGAGGTACTTTTTACAAATGGCATATATTTTTTTTTTCCCCTTCACGTGCTCCACTGAAGGCCTTAGAGAAAGTTACTGCTGTAATTTCACATTTAAAGTGGAAGTATTTGGTTTAGAGAAAGTTAGGGAGATTTTAAAAACCCACGTGCTCCTCATCCGCACTTTAATAAAAACATCAGAGAGGACAGGATTTCTCATGGATGATATTCAATCCTGCTCCATGTATTTGGATTTTTGTCTTAAAATAAATTGGTTTGGGGAGAAAACAGCCCAAAGAGAGAAGCTAAACTTTAAGGAGATAAATAAATTAATACATAATGTGTTTTTCATCTTATGAATAGCTAGCTAATGAGTTTCCTAACTTGTAAAAAGTATTGGGAATTTTTTTTTTTTTTTTAGAAAAAAATAGGGTTTCCTATCATCTGGGAAATGTAAAGACAGTTACAAGAAAGGATTAATGATTAAAGAAGACAAAGGTAATGTTCTGACTCCCTAAAGTTATTCACACCTGAAATTTTAACTAGTGGATGATATACACCAGTTGGGAGATGATATTAAAATATTGCAGACTGTGCTCTGGAAATAGCAAAAATTAATGATGACAAAAAATCTCTGAACCAATGTAGAGAAAGAGGACCGAAAACCTGATTTATCTTCTATGAAAAAGTAGAGCAGATTAGACATACTTTATTTACTTTGAGGATAATGACACTGATCCTTTGGAATCCGGAACATATTAGAGCAAACCATGAATATAAAACAAGAGAACAAATTAGATTAAAAATGGGAGACCCCGCACACAACAGCTGTTGGTGGACACACATTTCTCCTGTTAATAAAATTCAAACCACTAAATTACCAGAGGCATTCTATCCTGCCTACCCTCAAAATGAAAGCCAGGCAGAGCAGGGTAAAGTAACAGAATAATGGAATCCACAAGGATAGCAGGGTAATGTAACAGGATAATGAACGCCACTCTTATTCATTCAGTCTGGAACCAAAATTAGCCCATTTCAGAACCAACCTGTTCACATCATTTAGCATATTTTATAAAGTCAAGATCGAAAAGTATATGGGCACAGTTTATCTCCACATAAAATATTGCAGAAACACACAGATGTCACTCAAATGTAAAGAAATATGGCCAGGAGCAGTGGCACGCACCTGTATTCCCAACGGCTGGGGAGGCTGAGGCAGGAGGATTGTGAGTTCAAACCAGCCTCAGCAGTTAGCAAGGCCCCAAGCAACTCAGCAAGACCCTCTCTATAAACAAAATATAATAACATGACGAGAGAGCCTACAAATTGGAAGAAAATCTTTACCACATGCACCTCTGATAAAGCATTAATCTCTAGTATATATGAAGAACTCAAAAAACTTAACACCAAAAAACAAATAACCCAATTAATAAATGGGCTAAGGAACTGAACAGACACTTCACAGAAGAAGAAATACGATCAACAAATATATGAAAAGTGTTCATCATCTCTAGCAATTAGAGAAATGCAAATCAAAACTACTCTAAGGTTTCATCTCACTCCAGTCAGAATGGCAATCATCAAGAATACAGGCAACAATAAATGTTGGTGAGGATGTGGGGAAAAGGCTCACTCATACATTGCTGGTGGGACTGCAAATTGGTGCAACCATTATGGAAAACAGTATGGAGATTCCTCAGAAAACTGGGAATGGAATCACCATTTGATCCAGCTATCGCACTCCTTGGTGTACTTAAAATCAGCATACTATAGTGATGCAGCCACATCAATGTTTATAGCAGCACGATTCACAATAGCTGGACTATGGAACCAACCTAGGTGTCCCTCAATAGATGAGTGGATAAAGAAAATGTGGTTTATATACTCAAAGGAATATTATTCAGCTTTAAAGAAGAGTGAAATTAAGGCATTTGCCAGTAAATGGTTGGAGTTGGAGAATAGCATGCTAAGTGAAATAAGCCAATCCCACAAAACCAAAGGCCAAATGTTTTCTCTAATATGCGGATGCTAATTCACAAAAAGGTGGGAGACACTAGGGAAGAATATCATTACCTCAGATTAGGTAGAAGGAAGTGATGGGAGAGGATAGCAGAGGATGTGGGGATAGGAAAGATAGTAGAATGAAAATAAAATGAAGTAGCTCCAAAAATTATTTTGGTGGCAGTTAAGCCATATGCAGTGACCATGTTTGAGATACCCTTCATTATTACTGTATGTGTATATGTGACTGCATGACCTATATGATTCTGCAACAATGTACACTCAGAAAAATGAAAAATTATAATCCCTCTATGTCTGATATATCAAAGTGCATAAATGTATTCTACTGTCATGCATAACTAATTAAAACAATTTTTAAAAAAATGTTTAAAAAGGAATGGGGAAGCAGATCCATATTGAATCCAGAGCCTCTGGATTCAATCTCTGGTAAAGGAAGGAAGGAAGGAAGAAAGGAAGGAAGGAAGGAAGGAAGGAAGGAAGGAAGGAAGTTAATATAATCCTAAATTTGTTTGAATTAGTAATTCTGTAAATTGCTGAAGCTTCATAAAACTCTAAGAGGTAGGCAATGATATTACTTTCATTTCTCAGAGGAGGAAAATAAGGCACAGGAAATCACCAACTTTTCCCTAGGACAGGCAGTTGGTCCCTGGTTAAAGCCAATGTGGACGTAGGCATTCTGGTGGCCTTCTTCATAGTCTTACCCAAGATATGATTATTCCCCTCCTACAGAGATTCGTGTTTAACTGTTATCATTTCTACATGAATAAATGTAGGTTTCTTGTGACTGTGCCATGAAAGCCTAGGTACAATGGCAGGTTGGATTATCTAGTTTCCAAAGGAAGTTGTGCACACCATAGCGCTCACCCCATGCAGAGCACTGGTCTCAAAGAGCACCCACAATAAAAGTGTAATGTCTCTTTAACCTCATTTTAAATTTTTCAAATACAGATTTTTTTCATGAATTTATTTTCATCCACATGCACTGAGTTTGCATCTGAGACTTACAGACTCAGGTATATGTCTGATTGGCTGTGGCTTTTATGCACAGATTTAGAAATCATAAGGACTCAGTTAGCATTTCCACAAATGCAGCCAAAGTCTCTACATAAAAAGAAAAGCTTACCTACGGTTCACAGAGTGGGTCACAACCCACGTGTTGGCATCCCAAATTATAGTACTCAAATCTCAATACATCCTAAGAATCTGGATAACCTTTTGAGGGTTATGGTGGCAGTTAAGCCATATGCAGTGACCATGTTTGAGATACCCTTCAGTTGCTTTTGATCAATACCAACTCAGATTCTTCCGACAACACGTATGAAGGAAAACAAGTGGGAGAAAAGAGAGATAAATCTGGCTCTCAGAGGAATTCAAAATAATTTTTGGAGCTACTTCATCTTCAAGGGAGGGGAACATAAATCCTCAGTCCTTAAGTGTGGGCTGTATATAGTGACTTTCTCCCAAAAGTACAGTATAGAAAAGGAGGGGGGAAAACAGTGATTTTATCCTGGAAAAACCCGACCGCGACTACCTGTGATCAAGGTCAACATCAACACTTATAAACTGTGTGCTCTTCGAATGGTGGGATGAAGTTGGCACTTTGCCTCTATGGTCTTCCTCCTGAAAATCTAATCATGAGGAAAACATCAGGAAAATTCCAGTAGGGGGTCATCCTACAAAATATTTGACAAGTACTTCTTAAAATGGTCAAGGACATCAAAGCAAGGAAATCCCAAGAAACTCACAGCCAAGAGGAACCTCAGGAGACATGACAACTAAATGTAATTTGATATTCATGATGAGGATGTTGGAACACGTGGTGGAGCCCGCCTGTAATTTCCAGTGGGCTCGGGAGGCTGAGGCAGGAGGATCGCAAGTTCAAAGCCAGCCTCAGTAACTTAGCGAGGCCCTAAGCAACTCAGTGAGACTCTGTCTCTACATAAAATACAAAAGAGGGCTGGGGATGTGGCTCAGTGGTTGAGTGCCCCTGGGTTTAATCCCTGGTATCCCTTCCCAAAAGAAAGAAAGAAAAGAGACAGGGAAAAACTGATTAAATCTAGTAAACAATTGACTTTAGTTACTACTAATAATTACTAGTTCATAATAATATCGGTTTATTGATTGTAGCAAATTTGCCACACTATATAACATAAGATGCTAATTACAAGGGAACTTGGGTGTCAGATACTCTGGAACTCTCTACACTATCTGCTCTATTTTTCTGTAAATCTGAAATTGTTCTAAAATAAGGTCCATTTAATTAAAAAAAAATACATATGAAGCCGGTCTTCTAGTAATAACAGATAAAATGGAATCGCCTAATTCCATTTGGCATACATTTTAAAATATTGATTCCATTGTTCTGGGTGGGGCAAGATGGAGCATAAATGCCCTTTCAAGGCCATGCACAGAAGAGGAGAGGCTCTGCTGGAGATCTTTCCTAAAATGCCTCTGGTTTTATAGCTGGAGGTGCATAAGCCCCTCCTCAGCTGCTGTGCTTAGGCATTTATGTAATTCTGGAGAACAGGGAGCATATTAGCCAGAGCTACTGACTTTGATAAATCACCTGGGCTCTGTGGAATGCAGAGGGATATTGTAAGGAGAAATGCAATACTGTCTGTGATAATACTTTGAGGTCTCCAGAGAAAAGCACATATTTAAATATGGCCAAAGCCTGGGAATGAGAATCACAGTATGGCCAGGATCTAGTTTTAGCTCCACCAAGTGGTCAGTAGTGGTAATGGTGATCTATCTGCCACCGTCCTGAACACTGTCCAGGAGAGCACTGCATGCTGTCTGTCCATCATCTGCCCTGGGATGGTCATCTTAACCCCTGCACTCTACCAGGGATCCGTCATACCAGGTTTGTTTTACTCTTTGTTTTAACACGAAAAACAACATTTTGATCAAGTCGTGCTAAGTTTTTATGTGCCTGTATTGTATTGATGGTATCTTATATTAGCATGCAGCCAAACCCGTCTTCTTATCATAATTAAGCCTCCCTCTATAACTTAGTGACGACAGAGGGGGGAAAATGTTATATTCAGGGTCAAAATATCAATCCCTAAGTCCTAGCCTGTCCACTAATTAACTTCATGAACTTAAACCTCCCCTAAAGCCAATAACCCCTGATCATCCATCTTCATGGTGGACAGAAGAATCTGATAGCTAAGAATGTACTGAAAATGCTTTTAAAAAAATGGTATTTTTTGTTAGTTCTGCCAGTGAAAAACTCCTGAGTAAATATAAAATAATTTAAAATATGCCCTATGCTGTGTTCACATGTTGTTTAAATATGTTTTGTCCCTACAAGGGCTTGTGTGTTAGAAGCTGGGATCCGAGTGTGGTCATGTGAAGGGGTGGCAGGGCCTGGAAAGGTGGGTCCTAGTGGGAGGTTGTTGAGGGCACCACCCCCAGAAGGAATTGAAGTAATTCTCATGGAACCCAAGTTAGTTCCCACAGGAGCAGGTTGGTACAAAGGGGTAGGCCTCTTCCCTGCACTTCCTATCTCACCATGTAATCTTTTCTTTTCACATGCACTTTGCCATGAGGTCTTCACCAGAGCTGAGCTGTTGCTGATATTATGCCCTTGAGCCTCCGAAGCTGTGAGCTAAATTAACCTCTTTTTGTTATAAAGTACCTAGCCTCATATATTTCATTATAGTAACAGAAAAGGGACTAGTACAACCTATATACAGGTGTATATGTTAACATGTAGACACATACGTAACAGAAACCTATGTTTATGATGGCATCTCTCCATGTGTACTCATGCATCCTGAAACATATCCTGCTGGTTTCAGATCTTATATATTCAGTGCATGGATAATCATGCCCAGCCCAACTTACTGTGAAAAAAAAATTATTTTCATAGTGATTAATAGTCATTTTTCTCCCTAATACTGCTATTTAAGCTGAGCTAGAGATAATCTACTCAGGGGAGAAAAATGAAATTTCCTTAAAACACTATTCATTATGTTCAAAAATAGCCATAGTCCACTTTAAAACTGAGTTAATGATAGATTTTCCTAAGCAGAATTCCCCTTTTAGTAATTTAGTAGCAAAATGTTTACTCCTGGAAAGTGCCTGTTTCCCAGGGATTATTAATCACACTTTATTGGGAGGTAATCAGTTACATAGTTTACTTTTCCACCCGTTTTAGAAAATTTAAATGCTGAGATACACATTTTTTTTTGCTATGAAAACCTACCCAGTAATTACCATATTTACTTTTCATTTATGGGGGAATAATCTGTTTTAATTAAGCCTAACTGAAGAACTTTTATCAGATGTAATTATCCCTTTCGATAAATATGTCTCCACTAATTACATTTAACCATGGGATTTATAGCTCTTAAGTCATTTAGTAGGAAACATAATAAATCTTTAGTAATACATGCTAAATCACTATAAATTAATTCAGATCATTAACATAATAAACAAATTAGGATAATTTTGCTTAATTAGTTTGGGTGGTTAACTCGAAATCCCATGTAAGCTTCATGATAATCTTGATTTTCATCATTATTTCTGGAATGACACATTTTTTCAACAAATCTATTTTAATATCTAAACATTAAGCCGACCCTTTGTCTTCGGTCTTTATTCTGATGACCCATTTCCAACCTAGGAAATATCATTGACTGTGTCCTTTGGTTCTTGAAGTTTGTAAAAGTTGACTATGTAAATGTATTTCAAGTCACAATATTTTATATTATGTCCTTACGTAAACGAATTTGCATTTCATGTTTCAATAAATGTGTCCTAATAAAAATCTTGCATGTGTGAAGGAAGAGTGTGTGGGTGTGAGTGTGAGTGTGTGTATGTGGGTAATAATCCAGCTTCAGGTGCTTCATAAGGGAAGCTTGAGTCTTTATTTAGGTTAAAGAAGCAGACGTACATAGCAAGTGGAAGGGAATATTAAACTAGGAAGCATTTAGAGAAATCCAGAGCAAATAAAAGCAAGTCTGTCTTTCACAGTGAATGGAGACCTTATGGAAATCCGCGATCCCGAGAGATGGTGCAGACTGGAAACCTAATTATCTTCCAAAATAGTCCAGCTAAATTCAGAGGCCAGACTGAGACAGGGTGCTAGACAGGGACCACGCCATGTCTCCTCTCACTTCTGCCAGCCGGGCCCTCCACCCTTCCCACCTGTTCTCATCCCCCAGACTCCCAGGAAACTTGGAGATCCAGCTCAGGGGCCACCCTCTCTCAGCAGTTAGAGAAGCATCTATTAGAGGTGGCTTCCACAGCATACATGCCCCCCTCCATTTATTTAGGTGTTTTCTCTCAGACCTGGCGATGGACTTCCAGCACAGGTGGCCCATCCAGACATGATATCCACACCTCAGTGAAGAGTTGGCCGGGCCACTGCTGCTTGTTCATGAGCAGGTTGCAAGTGACTCAACCTGCCTGCTCCTGGCTTCCTCATTCCGCACTCCTGTTCACTCTAAAGAAGTGCTGGGTGTCTTGCCTGGTTTGTGGTCCTCCTCATCCTCCCTCATCCAGAGGATCCTCTGATTGTGGTGAGTCTCACAACTTCAGGAAAGAGACACTTCCTCTGCCTTTAACCTACCCCCACTTCCCCCAGCTTCCTGAATCCTGGCCCAGACCAGCCCCCCAGAGTTCCCCTGAGAGGAGAGGAAATTCAAATAGCATTTTAATAATCCAGGCATACATTAGGAGTTCAATACATGCCTTGAACGAGTAGGAAACTCAGCTTCAACATCTCAGAGACCCATCATACCTTGATGCTGCCAGGTGTTTAGGTGCAGGATAAATACGTCTACATCCCTCGTTTGTTCAGTCATTCCCGTAGGAAGCACTGATTTGATAGGCACTGCTTTCTACCTCTTCCCCCTTAGATGACATTGTAGATTCTCTGCAATCATTTAATCTTCTCTACTATCGCCCAGCTCGATGTGGTGGAGAATCGTTTGCATATGTGTCTGCATCAGTGAACTGACCACCCGTCAGACTATTCCAGACTCTTTATTTCTAACCCACTTGAAATCTCATTTCTCCAGAAAGACTGTCCCTGAGTCCCCACAAGGGACATGGTCTTTGGATTGTATGTCCCTTCCTACTATCCAAAGTGGTCTTCACACATTCTTCAAAGCACTTGTTATCAGACTTGTCTAGTGTGCTTCTCCTGTGCTGGGTTGAAAGTTCCATGGAAGCAGAAGTCTGCCCTGGCCATGTGTTGTCCCCAGTCCTCAATGGAGCCTCCTCACGTAGTAAGCACTCAATGAACGGTCAGTCCAGAGTAAGAAAAAACATCAAGAGGAAAAACGGAGTTAAGCTCTATCACTATTATTTATGTTAGATATAAAGCAGCTTGTCTGAACCAGGTGCTCTTTCAAGTACTTGAAGGTACAAATTCTGTTCCCCTTTGCATCAACCCCATGACATACACACTACTGTTATTTCACAAATAGAGAATTTATGTGAGCTATGAGACCAGATATGATGGATCTTTTTTGTTCTTTTTAGATTTACATGAGAGTAGAATGTGTTCTGACATATTATACACACATGGAATATGACTTATTCCAATTAAGATCCCATTTTTGTGATTGTACATGATGTGGAGTTTCATCGGACGTATATTCATATATGAACATAGGAAAGTTATGTCCCATTCATTCCACTGTCTTTCCTCTTCCGTTCCCTTTATTTCCCTTTCTGTAATCCAATTAACCTCTGTTCTTCCCTCCCTACCCCTTATTGGGTATTAGCATCCACATAATCAGAGAGAACATTTAGCTTTGGTTTTTGGGGATTGGGTTATTTCACTCAGCATGATAGTCTCCAGTTCCATCCATTTACTGGCAAAAGTCATCAAGACATTCTTTTTATGGCTGAGTAATATCTCATTGTGTATATATACCACATTTTCTTTCCCCATTCATCTCTTTAGGGGCACCTAGGTTGGTAACATAGCTTAGCTATTGTGAATTGAGCTGCTATAAACATTGATGTGGCAGGGTCACTGTAGTATGCTGATTTTATGTCCTTTGGGTATAAAGAGAGGTGATTGAATTGCAAATGTCACATAGTCAGTAAGTATGTGATTCTAAACCAAGCTCTCACTCACCACACCATATACATTGTCTATCCAACTAGCCACACATAGACAGCGTGTCTGTCTCTGATTTTGAAAGCTTATCAGATTTTCCAATCATCATTTTATTGTACATTTGAATAAAGAAAAGGCAGTCAGATCTCTATCTCATACCATAAAAGAATAACTTTAAGACAGATCATAGGCATAAAGATGAAACTTAAAACAACAGAGTGATTCATATATATGTGACCCTGAGATAAGGAAACTTTTCTCACAGAAGAAATAGAAAGCAGAAGTGATAAAAGGAACACTTGATCACTTGGACTTCACCGAAATTAAGAGCCTCTCATTCTTCAAAACGCTGTAAAGAATATGATCAGGCAAGCCACAGACCAAGAGAAAATATCTGGAATACCCATATTTGGCAAAGGATTTATATATATAATATGTAAAGAGCTTCTGTAACTCAATAATAAAAAGGCCAATAACCCAATAAAAATTGTGCAAAAGGATATAATCAGGTACTTTGTAAAGTATATAAACAACCAATAAATACATGGACACCTGCTGAACATCATTGGTCACAACAAAACATGAGCTAAAACCGTAAGATACCATAACTCACCCACCAGAAAATTAAAGATTGATAATACCAAATATTGGAGAAGATACAGAGCAACTGGAATAAACACATATTGCTGGTGAGAATTTAAAATGGGACAACTTTGAAACGTTGCTTGGAATTTTCTCAAAATGTCAGACATATAATCTCTGATGAAGTACCAATTCTATTTTTAGGTTTTTAAAAATATTATTTAGTTTTAGGTGAACACGATACCTTTATTTTACATTTATGTAGTGCTGAGGATTGAACCCAGTGCCTCATGCATGCTAGGTGAGTGCTCTACCTCTGAGCCACAACCCCAGCTCCTTATTTCTAGATTTTTTTTTATCCAAGAGAAATCAAAATATTTGTCCACAAAAAAATCTTGTACATAAATAATCACAGCAGCTTTATTTATAATAGTTCATTTCTGTACATGTGATCCTAATGACATAGTTCTGGAAACAGGCTAGAACTATGCCATTAGGATCACATGTACAGAAATTACAGTTCAGCCACACAATCAAATGCTAATAAACCCTACGCAGGCTGGGCGCGGTGCCGCACACCTATGAATCCAGTGGCTTGGGAGGCTGAGGCAGGAGGAGCATGAGTTCAAAGTCAGCCTCAGCAACTTGGCAAGGCCCTAAGCAACTCAGTGAGACCCTGTTTCTATATAACATATAAAAAGGAGGCTGGGGATGTGCCTCAGTGTTTGAGCGCCCCTGGGTTCAATCCTCAGTACCAAAAAAAAAAAAAAAGACCACTAGTCAGGAATAATCTACAGACACATAATATGGATCATTCTCAAAAGCACGCTGAGTGAAGGAAGCCAAAAATAAATTTGCATTCTGAATGAGTCCCACTTTATATGAAATTCTAAGACAGGAAATACTAACCTCTGTGATAAAAACCAGTTTGGGGTGGGGGCTGGGGTTGTAGCTCATGGTAGAGCGTCTGCCTTGCACGTGTGAGGCACTGGGTTCAATCCTCAGCACCACTTGAAAATAAAATAAAAGTATTATTTCCATCTACAACTAAAAAAATATTTTTAAAAAACCACTAGTTTTGTAGTTATTTCCAATGGTGTAGAGGGGACAGGAATATTGAGGAGAGATGTAACGTCCTGAATTGGTTTCACTGTCGGGTGCCTTGATTAAATGGTATGTTTAAGATCTGGGCATTTCACTGTATATAAATCAGAGCTCAATTTTTTTTAATAAAAAACAAAAGAAAAAAGAAAACAACTAGAGAAGATCCACTGTGATTTTAAAAGCAGATGTAGTTTTTGAATTAAAAAATACCAGTTTTTCAAATGAGGTTAAGGAGGTAGAAAAGCAAGAATATATAACCATTAGTCCGTGGGAAAGAATGTCAATGTTCTTCTGAACATGTGGCGATTTTTATTTGAGCCCAAACGACTCTATCAATACTCTTCTGACATCTCATGACAAAATATTATTAATTGCTTTAGTCAGCTTTTTTGCCTCTGTGACCAAAAGACTTCACAAAAACAACATCGAGGAAAAAAAGTTTATTGGGGCTCATGGCTTCAGAAGGTCCGTCCTTGATGGGCCACCTCCACAGTAAGTTGGCCCAAGGTGAGGCAGAAGGGCATGGAGGGGCAAGTAGCTCAGGTCAAAGCAACCAGGAAGCAGAGAGAGAAAACTTCACTTCCAGTTAATCCATAGATATGGATTAATCCACTGATGATGTGACAGCTCTCATCATCTAATCCTTTCACCTCTGAGAATTCTCGTGTTGCCTCACACATGAGATTGTGGTGGACACGTTATACCTAAGCCGTGGGCAAGGCAGAAAAGGAGGCTCAGGAGTTTAGAAAAAAAGGCACAGAATATTGACTACCTTGGATTCTTTCTCTCTGAACACATGAAAACCTACTCCTAGGTTGAAAAAAAACAGTCATTTACCAAGTTGAAAAAAATGAAATTAATTAAAAAAAAATTCCAGGCAACAGGCCATTTAGTTTGCTTCTGTGTTTTCATCTAGTCCTATGGCAACTCTGGTTGCAATATGAATGCCGTGTCTCCAGATATCTCATCCACATTCCGAATGGAGAGGGCAGGGAGGGTGTACCGGTAGTGTCTATTTCCTTCTTCCTAGTTGCCAAAAAAAAAAAAAAATCCCCTAGAAATTCTTTCTATTCCACCATAGACTGAATGACAGATTATTAGAGTTATTTGCAAAGTGCAAGGCAGAAAAGGAACAGAGGCAAATAACTCTGTCTTAGGAGGCTGCCCTTAAAGCATCTCTCCATGGCATAAATTAGCTTATTGTATTTGGAATAATGATAAATACCTTCACTTTCTAATTATCATATTTTCCTTTATTTAGAGAACTATGCGTTCCTGAGGTCAGGAGGGTTCTTGAAAAAACGTAGCTTCCTCCAATCCCCGTGTGAGATCATGGTTCGGGCAACCCTCTGACCCCTCCAGATCTCTCTGGTTAGGCTCCCTCTGCCATGCTTGCTCGTCACATGGATCAGAACGACAATAGTTGGCAGCCCCAGTTATCCTGAGCTTGGGTATAATGCGATGTGTCATTCCCCATTATGGAAATTATCATTAATTATTAACAGGAACATCTTTGACATGATGCATTGTCTACGTTGTCACTGCCAAGGATGGGATGGTGATGAATGGACTAATACATTATTTATTCATTTTATTTTATTTAGGTCTTGGCTTAAATCCCACCTCCTTGGGCTTGCTTTCCCAGCAGTCACTATCTAAAGCTGTTTTCCACTCACTCTCCATGACACTCTGGTTTTTTGCTTCACTGCACTTTTTAACCATCTGATATTTTGTTGTTACTAATTTATTTCTTTGATTTCCGTCATTAGAAGGAAGGCTCCCTGTGTGTAGGGATTTTGTCTGTCTTATCCCTTGGTGAATCTCTAGCACTTCAAACAATGCCTACCACATAATAGACTCTAATCCAGTAAAGGAGCACATTTATTGAATAATGGATGATTTTTTACATCCACACCTACATGGTGGAACACGCAAAGAAAACATCTGTGTTATTAGATTTCTTCTTTAGTTTCACAAAACATTCAGGGGTCAAAGTTCCTGAACCTGTTGAGCAATGAGTTCTCTGGACTCCTTCTGACAGGTCTTCCTCCATTTACCAATAACTATAAAAACAAAAACCTAACATAGAGGGGCCTGGGAATAAGTGAAGTTCTTCAGTTTGAAAGATAAATTATGCTAATAGCGTACATTATCACATGCTAAAGAGTCACCAACCTGCTTTAGTTCAACTTTGTTACCAAATTACTCATCTTAATTACTGCCTTCTTCTTTTTCTTATCTCATTTTTTCCCTAGTCATATTAATGGACGCATAATAATATTAGACAATGTTCACTAAGCTTAACTCTAAAAATAATGGCTGTTTTAAATCAGAGTTAATTAGTATGTCAAGAAGTTCAGGTAATTATGGGGCCATGTGATTGTTTTAAAAAGGCACTGGGGAAAAAAAAGCCCATTTTACCAAATGCTACATTCATGATTTTATAAAGTATTTTTAATATTTTTTCTTGATATTGTTACTGAAAGCTGAATAACATGATTCTTCCAAGATCATTTGTCATTGCGAACTACAGGTGAGTGACTCTCTCTCATCCTGCAATCACTGCAGAAAATATATTTAACATTAATTTATGAATCTTGGTGTCGTTTCTCTTTCAGGTTTAATAGTGAATCATGGTTTATACTATTTATATTTCATCACACACAAGGAAGGTTGTCAGGAGCAAAAGATCAGAGTAACATAATTCTCTCCTCCACCCTCATCAGCTGCTTCTCAAGAACACTAGCTAGTTAGAGGGGAGCTGGAAGGCAAGCTGTCCTTGGATCTATGTGGAAGATGCTCTGGGTCTCAAGGGGAAAGAGTGAAAGTTTGGGGGGATGCCTCTGAGAGAGCCATAATATGAGTCGAGCATCATACATAAAAGACCTCTATGGGGGTATCACGGCCTGCACCCGTGTCCATCTGTGGCCCTCTGAAGACGCCCATGACCTCTCCCTCAATCCTTTGCAAAACAATCAGAATTTCAGTGCAACCAAGAAAGAAGAGCAAAAACATCTTGTCCTTGTTTCAGTGGTTTCTGAAATTAATTCCTGCCAGATCAATCAAGTCAATTAAGTCCACTTTCTTTTGATACCAGGGATTGAACCCAGGGGCACTTAACCACTGAGTCACATTCCCAGCCCTTTTTAATATTTTATTGTTTAAATTTTGAGACAGGGTCTCAATAGGTTGCTTAGGAGCTTAACCAGTTGCTGAGGTTGGTAGAGAACTTGTTATCCTCCTGCCTCAGCCTCCTGAGTTGCTGGGATCACAGGTGTGTGCCAACATACCTGGCCAGGTCTGCATTTTTAAAGTCAATACCAGTAAAGAAGATGAAGATGAAATCCAGGAGTCCCAGGCAGCAAAAATAAGTCTCTCAGCTCCTGGGCAGATCCTCATGGACATATTTTGGTTCAGGTCATTGAGTTAAGCTGTTGTCAAGATAAGAAGGAGATCGTGGACAGGCAGACCTGGGCCATCCCTGGTGAGGGCAAGTCTGAGGGTACCAACTGGGAACAAGGAGATGTCACCGGTCTCCATGAATCCCTGCAGATACCTGATGGAGCCTGACTTTAAGTTGAGAAATACCAAACCATCCATTGCCTATTTTCAACTGCATTGAGTTTCCAATTTCAGAGTAAAATTGTAACAATTTCAATCTATTAATATTAATTGAGTACAGCATACTATAGTGACACAGCCACATCAATGTTTATAGCAGCTCAATTCACAATAGCTAGACTATGGAACCAATGTAGGTGTCTCTCAATAGATGAATGGATAAAGAAAATGTGGTATATATACTCAATGGAATATTACTCAGCTTTAAAGAAGAGTGAAATTAAGGCATTTGCCAGTAAATGATTGGAGTTGGAGAATATCATGCTAAGTGAAATAAGCCAATCCCACAAAACCAAAGACCGAATGTTTTCTCTAATATGTGGATGCTAATTCCCAATAAGGCGGGGGGTGGGGCACTAGGGAAGAATATTGTTACCTTGGATTAGGTAGAGGGAAGTGATGGGAGGGGAGGGGAGGGGATGTGGGGATAGGAAAGATAGTAGAATGAAACAGACATTATTCCTATATGTATATATGTGACTACATGACCAATATGATTCTGCAACATGTACACTCAGAAAAATGAGAAATTATATCCCATCTATGTATGATGTATCAAAGTGCATAAATGTATTCTACCGTCATGTATGACTAATTAAAACAAATTTTAAAAATTATTAAAAAATATTCATTGAGTACCTCCCAAGTACAAGATACTATGGACTGCAAAACTATTTGATCTCTTATTATTTGAGCTCTTACCAACACCTTCCTGTTCTTTCTCACAACATGCAATGCCAATTATAATTGATGATCAAAACTAATGATGTTTCGCACCAGTCAACTTGAGAAACTGAACTGTTTCTATTCCAATACCACAACCTCTTCAGGGAGGTGCTCAAAAAAATGTGTTTGAATCGGTGTATAGAAGCCCATACAACAGTTTAGGACATAAAATAGAAACATTTGAAAAGCTAAAACAACAAGAGAAGAAATATCACAAGGCAGCATATGACCAATTGCTAATCAAAAGTAAAAAGTTCTAGAAGAGAAGTGATCACTTCAGGCTGGAGCGGGGACTCCCTCAGGTTGGAAGAGGAACCCTGACACTGAGTTTGTTCCACACCTTTCCAGCCTGGAGAGAGAGGTACCTGCACAATGAGGAAGGAAGAATAGGAAAAAGGAGAGACCAATGAGAGTAGGAGTGTGTCCTGCCAGTCAAGTCCCAATGGCCACTATACTTCTATTTTTTTCTTATTTCAGATGTGTGTAAATTATGTGGGTGCAATCAATGCTCAGTAGTTTAGTTGGCTACCACAGACCACAATCATTTTGAGCAAGGGTGGCACAATGATGTATTCATTCATAATTAAGTTGATAATTAAGTACCAAGCACTTACCTGCATGCTCCCAGGTAAGCTACACAACTATATGAGTTTTTCTGTCTCCATTTTGCAGATGAGGATACTGAGCCTCAGAAAGGTTATATGAAGCTGACCAACCACCATCCAGTGCAGTTGATTTCCAAAATACAACTGCCCTATTTAATCCCAAGCTCTCATGCAGTTAGATCTAGTCCTGTTGAATGCTATGAACTCCAGCCTGAAGATGGTCAACTGCAGTCAAGCAGCCTTTGGTTAAGACAGGAGGAGCCCTGTGTTGAGGTCTCTGGCCTCAAGAGGCAGATGGGAAGACAACTCAATATAGCTGAATTTACCCTTATGGGAAACACATGGAAGAGGGTGACCAACTTTGCCTCTCCCATTCCTCTGCACCCACCTGACTCCTCACCACTGCCTTGAGGAGCCCTTCAGTTTTCACTGGTCTCCCTTGTTGTGTTTGGCATAACAGCCTCTAAATAAATAGGTCTATGCCCTGATTCCTGGAACCTGTGGATAGGTTACATCACAGAGCAAAAGTCTTTGCTACATATAGTCTTTGCAAGAGTCTTTGCAGGTATAGTATAGGTTGTGGACTTGAGATAGATTATCTTGAACTATGTGGCTGGGCCAATTCCATCAAAGGAGCCCTTTAAATCCCAGAGCTCTCTTTGGCTAAGTTAGAGAGATGCAACAGAAGAAGGCAAAGATTTGAGATGAAAAGGTAATGGGATGGGGAATAGAGGGATCTTAAGGAGGTGAGAGAGTCTCCCAGTCGATAGCTAGGAGGAGAAAGTGGGACCTGACCCTGCAACCCCTGTCAGTAACCTGAATGAACTTGAAAGTGGATTCTTCTCTAGAGTCTCCAGAGAAGCTCGGTATTTCTGGTATCTAGATTTTTGTCCTGGTGAGAACCTAAGGAAAAAACCAACTGAGTCATTCTCAGTTGCTAACACTTCTGATCCATGGAAACTATGAGATAACAAATGGGTATTGTTTAAACTACTAAGTTGTGGGTCTTTTGTTATAGCAGCAATAGAAAGCCAATACACTGCTAAAAATGTTCTACCCTCCTCAGCGATCTTCTTTTTATCTTGTTCCAATGTCATGCCATCCGTAAAGCCTTTCTCAACCCCCAAAGGAAACAAAGCTCTCCTCCTCTGGATTCCTAGCACATCTTGTCTAGACTTTCAAGGGTACTTATTTCCACCCTTGTACTGTTATTAGCTAGTATCACAACTATCCTACTAGATTATATACTGTGTCTTAATTAAATGTTGTGTCCCCCCACACCAGGGCATTGACATAGACAGAATAAATAGTAGACTGCCATTCCAGCCATCCATATTTAGCATGCCTTGGTATATAACACTAGTGGCCACTCACATATCTTCTTTTCTGGCACCCAGAGTAGTGGGATGTCAGTCTAAGACAATTCATGGTAAGAAGGGCCATGCTATTCTACAAGAACAGTTCATTAGTGATGGGTTGACACCGTTTTATTAACCTATATTGACTGCCTTTTAAATCCAAATTGAATGCTTTAGTGAAAAGTAAATTGAAATATTACATTGGAATTATTCTTGACAAAAGAACATCACAGTTTGATGCTGCTACCATCATCTGCACAGCTATAAATTACTTGTACATCAAAAGCCAACTTGATTATGGTTCCTCAGTTAAACAAAGACAAGTTAATGTCCCTGCAAAACCACTAATTCATTAAGAGACATGGTGAGCATCTCTATAAATAAAAGAGCTAAGGAGTAAGATGTGATACCCATGATTTAGAATAAATTAACTCTTTAATATATTGGCTGTGCTTAGAATTAACACCCAGTATCTTTAAATAGCTAATTAGCAGAGAGGTCTGAACCACATGGAATATGTAAAGATAGTAAATCACGTTCTATCTCTCAGAGCATATGGTAATAATAGATAATTCTAACATATCTTAGGCATGGAAACATATCAGACATCATGACTTTGTCTAAACTAGTCTTTGCTAAGATGTGTCATATATGAAAAGTATTAAACAACATAGCCCTCACTGGTAGATTGAGAAATCTCATGGGAGAACACAGTCCTTGACTCCAAGGAGAAATCAAAGCTCCCAGTAGAGAGAGCAACATGAAATATATGCCTGTGTGCACATTATTATTATTGATGTAATTGCTTCAAGGGATGCACTCACTCCAGGTAAAGAAAATCTATAGGGAAGTTCTGATTTATCTCATCACTGCAATGTGTCCTCCATACTTGAGTAGAGTGAAATATTTATGTATTTGTTAAAAAGGAAGTGCTAATTGGCCAATCTTGTTAAACTCCCTGGAGGGAGAACTGGATGAATGGAAGGTTGTTAGGAAGTGTAAACAGATTGAAAAAGGTAAGGCAAACTGTAAACCAAAACTCAACTAATCGAGAGAGAGTAATTTACGAAGTAGAAAAAGCCATCAACTACATGTATGCTAACACTGACAGTGATGAGGATGTTGGGAAAGGCTTCCACTCTCACGTGTCAGCCATCTCATTGCAAAAGAGGCTCAATAACTGTGCTTAGGACTATTCGGTGCAGAGCCAGGAGGCTAGGCCTAGTATTCCAAACTTTACTCCCTCATGCAACCAATCAGAAATGTTTGAGTGTCTTCTGCTGGACTGGGTAGTATGGAGATGTAAAATGGATGAGAAGGAAATCCTGTCCTTATGGGATCTGAGCAGAAAATTTAACAAGGGTAAAGAGAACGGTGTTTTCAAACTTTGGGCAAAAGTAATCTCCTATAGAACCTCACCAGGTAAAACAGAAGGAAACGCAGCTTTCTGGTTGAAATAGAAGGCCAAAGTCCTGGATTCTAACTGACTTAGCATTTCCTGCCCAACACCTCACAGCACTGTAACATCCTGAATCACATCCAGAGACCTCTTGGAGTCCACACATCATCATTTGAAAAGTCTTTGGGATACAACCAATCAAGGCAGAGAGTTGCATGTTCTATACATGAACAAAAAGGGTTCCAAAAAAAGTTGAATTTAGTTCTATTTAATCTTAATTAATAGAATTATTTTTAAAACACTCTCTCTTTTTTTGTAATTTTACAATGTCTGGGGCAGGTGTCTACATTAGGGAGTTCAGGAAGACCCCTATGAGGTTGTATATTATCGAGCTTTGCTTGTAAATTCTAAGATCTAAAGATGATATAGGAATCATTCCAACTAGAAGAAGCAGCACATTCAAAGCCCTGAGAAGATCAATTTGATGGAGTGGGGAGCAAGAGGAGTAAGGGTAGGAGATATGATATGGTCTGACTGGTCTGAATGGTAGCCCCAACCAGAGGAGACTGTGTTTGGATTCTAGTGCATGTGCAATAAGAAGAAATGAAAAGCACAGGAGTCACATGGTATGACATATTTCTAAAAGGTCTCTTTGGCTGCAAAGTGGAAAATAGACTTTAGGGGGCATGAGAGAAATTAGAAGCTAGTATAGTCACCCAGTGATATAATGGGGTTTGAAGGCAGAAATAAAGACCAGTAAACAAATTTCACCAAAATTTTGAAGGCAGAATAGAGAGACTTGTGGGTTTGAGTAGGGAGAGGAGGATAGTGGGGCAAAGAGGAATTAAGGATGACATTTAGTGACTGACCTAAACAGTGAATGGGTGGGAGGGTTACCAGTAAGGTTTGGATCTGTAATATCACATGTTTAGAGGAGGAGATTTGTAGTAGTGATTGGATCATGAGGGCCTGGACTTCATCAATGGATTAATCCATTGATGACTGAATGGATAACTGGGAGGTGGGACCAAGTTGAAGGAAGGAGGTCATTGAGGGCATGCCCTGGAAGGGTTTATGTTCTCTCCAGACCTTTCTCCTGCCTTCTCTCCCTCTCCCTCTCCCTCTGTGCTTCCCAGTTACCATGAGCTGAGCAACTTACTGTCATGTCCTTCCGCCATGATGGTCTGCCTCATTTCGGGCTCAGAACAATGGAGCCAACCAACCATGGGCTGAAACCAGGAGCCAAAATAAAACTTTTCTCTTCACATTGTTTCAGGTTGTTTTTAGTCAGATTTCTGTCCTTGTGACCAAAAGGCCTGACAAGAACAATTTTAGAAGAGGAAAAAATTTATTTGGCACGCCCCATTTCAGAGGTCTCAGTCCATAGAAGTCCGACTCCATTGCTCTGGGCCCAAGGTGAGGAAAAACATTATGGTGGAAGAGCATGGAGGAGGAAAGTGGCTCAGGACATGATAAGAGGAAGGAGAAAGAGAGAGAGAGAGAGACTCCATTCACCAGGGACAAAATATAAACCCCAAGGCACATCCCCCCCAAAACCCACCTCCTCCAGCCACATCCTACCTGCCTACAGTTACTACCCAGTTAATTCTTATCAATGGAGAAAGACATTGATTAGGTTATCTCTCTCATAACCTAATCACTTTATCTCTGAACGTTCTAGCATTATCTCACACTGAGCTTTTGGGGGGACACTTCATATCTAAACTGTGACAGGTATTTTGGTCAAAACAGTGAGAAATCTGACTAACACAGGTACCTTTGGTTGTGATGATGAGGAGGAGTTTTGGAAGTTTTGGGAAGAAGGAAGAAGAATGAAGAGTTTGAGAACAGAGAAAGACGCCTAGGTTTTGGCGTCTTGAACAACTAGCCCATTATCTATGTCATTGAATCTCCAGAGCAATCTTATAAAATTATTAGCCTCTTTTAAGAAAAAATTAAAGCTCAGGCAAGTCAAATAACCAACGTGCTCGAGGACACTCCATATGGAAGTGTCAGGGCTGGGATTTGAGCAAAGGTATGATTCCAGAGTCCCCAACTTGCAATTTCCACACACCGCCTCCCACTACAGAAAAACTGAGAATTGCACTGATTCTTTTATCCTCACTGCCAAAGAGTTTTGAGAATCAAGATGATAAAATGGGAACTTCTCCCTGCACTGTACAGTCATTTTGAAGCATAAAATATTTTCAGCCATTGAATACTGGCATATGTTCTTGATGCTGTGAATCAGAGCCATGCCCCAGGCAGGCAGATTGCTATTCTTTTATTTGGTTGCCAGTCACAGGACTTTCCAAGTCCCACACCTGGGTGCTCTAAAGGAGACTCAGAAACTCTACCCTAAGACTGGGAGTGTTTTAGTCTGATTACATTAAGACTCTCAGAACCTAGTCATTTCACCTTCTAAACTCCCTTGCTTTGTCTCACACAATCGAGGGACACCTCATATCTAAACCATAATAACGATGATGCCCTGCTCTCAAATATCATAGGAGAACTTCAGGACACCCCTGCTTCCAGGCTGTCATGTATGACTTACCTTCAACACATGATGCACCTTGCTGAGCCTGGGGATGACATTTCTATACAAATAGGGATGCTGTCTTGTCCATAGTTGCAATAACTTGTCTTCTGTGGGAAGAGGTTGCACAACATTTTACAAAACTATGGGAGACTCCCAGCCTGCATTGGAGAGAGTCCTTGACAACTGCCAAGCCATTGTCTTTTGAGCTAGGAAATGAGGGGAAAGGAAAAGAAGAGGGAGAGGGATGGGCACCACCGGAGAGCTCTCACTGGATTCTAGGCTCCATGCTGGCATCTATACTCAGATGAATGATCTTGGGAGGCAATGATTAGTATTCTCATTTAAAAAAACTAAGACCCTGGAGCTCAGAGAGTTCATTTAGCTTGTCAAAAATCCATAAAGTGGTTAGAAAGCAGAGTCAAAATTTTAAGCTACATATATCTGATTCTAAAATACGATGTTTTCCCCCCACTAGGCTTTAGTGCCAAAGCATACAATCAAGAAAGAGAGGACAAAAAGTGTCTTCTTAAAGCGTGCACTCAGAATCCCACTGAAAATATGAAGTCACACTTCTATGTTGACTGGAAATTAATTTGATTTTCAGCTGAGATGTCAGGAAAAAAACAATTCTGGGTTCAGTTATTGTTATACATGTGGAATGGAGGTTATCAAAACTAGAATGAAAAACACTGACCATATTTAACCAGCCAGATTTTTATTTCCCAGAGCTATGATAAGGAAGAGGACTGAAATTTAGTTTGCATAATTATAAAGAAACTCGGTTAGCAAAAGGAGAAGGCAGGTAGCTTTATTCTATTGCTAAGAAAATCGATTCTCCTATCCCAATGAGAATGCCAGGTGAGAAATGGGGATTTACATGGTAACTTTTCACCAGGATGATTTGATTGATGTAAGTACATTCTATACCTTTCCGGCTCCTATCAGAGCTGACTCCCTTTCTCATTCCACGTTGATAATTTAAATGCTTATGTTAAATTTTCCATGTTAACTTTCAGGGGTTTAAAAAATGAATCAAGTTTCTGTTCTCCATCAGATTCAGGAATGACGGGAATTAATGTGATATTGTCTATAATGAAATGTAGCGAGGTTGCTTTATTCCTGTTTCTACCCTACCCTTTTCTTCTCTTTAAAATATCCCAAAATGGAAAAAAAATAATAAAAAAACAGATGTTTCATATTAAAGAGAAATAAATGCAAATGAGCACTAATGCACCTCAAGAAATATTGTATATGTTCAGAGAATTTATTATTTATATGAATGGAATCAATCTGCAATTTTCCCATTCAATAAAATGACACATATTTCAATGGCTTTGCCAGCCATTTCGACCACAGGACAAAAAAAGGAATGATGCAGGATCTAAGTCAAGGGTGCATTTCATTTTCCTAAAATTATAGAATGAAAACAAAAGAATTCTGATGCTATTGCTCACCAAAGGTTGCCTCTGTGGCTAGTTTAAGAGATTAACTAATTTCAGTTATATGTTAAATAACCTCATCAAGAGGAGTCAATCATTTAGGCTGAGCTTCATCAGGGGGCAAACTGTTCATACCCAGGTACTTTTGTGCTGGTAATTTATGTTTGGGAAAGACCTCCTGGTGAGCCTTAATGCTTCCATGTTATTAAACTCCTTCTATTATTTACTTTGGGATGAAGATATAAATTATTGAAAACAGGAGCATTTTCCCTTGCTAATTAACAGCGGGCTAACTAACCAGCTCCCCTCGATGCCTAAGGCTTCATTCCAGGCACAAATCTCCCACCAGTGTTATTACCACTTCCAGGGTTTTGCTAGGTAATTTTAATCAGTCATTGTGTGTTGCATGGAAGTCCAACAGCTGTGCACTTGGATGACCTTATTATCATTAGCAGCAAATCAGGCATTGAACAGGGAATTTTTCATCAGGAAAGACTGCATGATCTCATCAACTTGGGAAAGGTCAGGTTCATTTTATTTATTTATTTATTTATTTATTTATTTATTTATTTATTTATTTCTGTGATTTACAACTTAGGAAATGAGCACCTTTGGAGGAAAATGCACACTTTAATGGAGAGGGATCTATCTGAAGATTCTCTTTAACACGTTTTCTGTATTCCTTGACTCTCTTCTAGGGAAAGAGAGAATTGCCATCGCTTAGACAGTTTCCCAGTGAATGAACAGGAGTCTTCAATGGCTTTTTGCTTTTTTAGCTTGGGAATCAACAATTCTCCAGGCTGTTAGAGGAAATTATTCAAATAATTGCTCTGAAAAAAAAAAGATCTTTGTGTTCCCATGATGGGAGGAAGCACATTTTTGGCACAAAGATGATCCCAGAAAGAGTCACAAAATATCTCCCGGAGAGAAGATCACTCACTAAAGTAGGCATCTTACAGATCCGTTGACATTAATTCTAGAACCCTAGTGCAACCCAGACTTTAATATCAGGCCTCCCATTACTTTATATACAAGAACCACATTGCCATTGTTTTTGCTGCTAAGACCTAATACTTTTTTCCTGTATCTCCTTTAATTTAATATTTAGCCAAGCTCTTATCTTTAAAAAAAATGCTCCTCGTGGAAGAATTCACTGCTTTTTCCCCCTTTAAAAGTAGCTTCTCTGGAGAAAGCAGTAGTTTTGTCATAATACTCCCCTTAATTCTCAATAATGACCCAAAGATTATTTTCCTCCCTGTTAGCATCCATCTGCTATGGAGATCAATTTCTTTGTAATTTCACAGTAGTGCTGCCAAATGGGACATGACCTTGTGGATGTTAAAGATGACCTGTGAGGTGGCCTGTTAAGGACAGAGATAGTATAGAATGTACAACTTCTTTTCCCTTCTTGTACGGATCCTCAAGGTGATTACCACAGTGTTACACCAGTCTCAGTTCTCTGATATTTATGACCTTGCCTTTGTGGGTAACTGTGGGCAAAATCATGAAGGGAATATGATATGATGTAGTCTTCTCCTACCTTCCCTCTTTGGTCCCTTCCCACTCTCTCTCCCTCCATCCCTCCCTTCCTCCATTCCTTCTCACCAAATATCACTGTACTCTAAAGGAGCCAGGGTCAGCTGGGTGGTGAAGAGAATGTAGTAGATACTGTAGTGGTCCATCCAGAGATGCTCTCTGGAGCTCATACACCTATCCTTCCTCTGCTGAGAATGTCAGCTAAGGAAAGCCCTCAGCAGCATCCATCTCTGGGATATTCCTGCATCTTCAGGGAATGACCTCACCCAAGTTTACATCCACTCCCAGAGAGCTACAGTCAAAGACTGACCAAAACTGGCATACAAAGATTGGGCTCCTTGGCCTCAGTTGGACAACTCTGAGGGACCACCCCATATTCAGGGCTCCCATCAGGTTGGCTGAGGCTCAAGTGCAGCTTGACTTCATCTCAGCTTCTCCCTCTACCCAGTCCTGCCTTCCTCACCTCCTTACACGTGTGTCTCCCAAGATCACTTCCTAATAAAACTTCAGCATCCAACTTTTCCTTTTTAGATATGTCTCCAGGTAAACCAATCAAAGATGTGGAGCCGGGGGAGTGGGCTCACCAGTCATTCCCGATATAAATAGAAGTTAGAACCAGGAAGACTAAGTGATGAGATCCAAAAAGCAAACTTGAAACTGAACTCAATAATCCAAAGTCATATTCAATAAGTTTCAGTGGAAGTTAGAATCAAGAATTTTAGGGTTAATTCTAAGAGCAGAAAGTATGCAGATGTTTACATTTTGAATCTATCATTTCTGCATAAATGAGTTGGGGCTACACAGGGTCTTCCAGCTGCCCAGGACACCCAATACAGTGCATTCTAGTAAACCTTCACTCTAAGGCTCCTATCACCTAGCCACACCAGTCATAACCATTTCCATTCTCCACGCCATAAAGTGAAATCCTGCAAACATCATGTCACCCCCCACCCCTCTCCAAAGTTCCACTGGAAATTCCAAGGCTCAATAGCCCCTTCTGTCCATCATGTCTACTTCCCAACTCTGCCTCTCTCATCACTGTCTTCCATAGTCTAGGCCATGGGTCAAGTCCTCTTGACCGTTGTCATTCTCCTGAGCACTTGGGAAGTTCAATCCATTGCCAAAAGTTACCTTATATTCTCTATGTTTCTCACTGTATAGGAAGGTGGGGTTTTGTGCTGGTGGATATAGCTCCTATGGCAGAATGCTTGCCTAGCATGGGGGAGGACCCAGATTCAATACCCAGTATCTTAAGCAAGTAGGCACTCTTCCCCTGAGTTATAATGGTTAATTTTTGAATTTATACATTGTTTTTATTTCTCATAGTTTTAATGTTTCCTAATTTTCATCTTGTGTGTTATTGAATTTACTTATTATTGATTTCACCTGTATACTGTTCCCAGATATATCCAGTCTAGATCTTGCATGTGTATTTATGTGTTTTATGTGTGTGTGCATTAGACAGAGAAAATATAAAGAATCAAACTTTGAGGAAATCTGCCCTACGTTTTAAGAACTAAGTTCTTCTCAGAAATGACTGACTACGAAGCAGAAAACAGTGACCCTTTCTCCTTTTATGGACTAAATTGTGTCTCTCCAAAATTCATATCTTGAAGCCATTAACCACAAATGTAAAAAAAAATGGAAATAGAGTCTTTTTTTTTTTTTGAGATTCACTGTGGTATATTTATATACGTATGTAGGAATGTAATGTCAGATTCATTTCGCTGGCTTTCCTTACCCAATCCCTCCTTTCTTTCCTTCATTCCCCTTTGTCTACTCCAGTGAACTTCTATTTTTTAAAGCTTCTATTTTTTTAAAATTTTCTTCCACCATATCAGAGAAAATATATAATGACTAATTTTGACTAGAACTTGCTATGAGCAAGGCACTATTACATACTTTATTGCTTATTAATGCTTTATAAAGATTACATGTAACCTTGTGATGCAGTTATTATTATCATTACTTACATTTTACAGACGAGGAAACAAAGGCACCGAGGGGTGACCTTCTCCATATATTAAGGATTTTCTTTCCACTCTGAATACTGAGATTGCCCGGTTGTGACATCCTCAGTCATGTAATAGCAACATCTCCAATAATAACCTCACCAAATTGTTAGCCTTCTGGTTTACGGCTCTCATCTCTTTAAATAGTATTTGCCATGATCCTTAAATAATTGATTCCTGGGGTTGTCTTGAACCCCCAACTCTGAGATGTCCCTCTGACCACCGGCTTATATCCTTTATTTATCCTGCTTATTCATTCCTCCTAAACTGATTTCTAGTAGCATTTCTTCCTCCCTGGGTACAGTCTTCTCTTCTCTTCTCTCCACCTTTAGCTTTCCTGCCTGACCACCCTGGGTCCCCATCTTCCCTTCAATGACTCTTTCATCAGCACCTGAAACTCTCTTACCTTGACATCATTGCACATATTAAGCTAACTCCCAATTCTACACTTTTCTGATGCTGCTGTTGTTTTTCGTCGTCTCCCTTTTGAGTACAGGGGGAAAAATCAAATTTCCTAAGCAAGACTTCAAATCCCTGCAACATCTTCCTTGACCTGCTCATCTGCCACTACTGCTGTCCCCTGTGGCTGGTCAGTGTCTCTCCAAATCTCCTTGTCAGAAATCTTCCTCCCTTTGTTCTGGAAAAAAAAAACAACAATAAGACCTGGTGATTTCAAAGGAGTGGGGATGTTGAATCTCGAGGGTCAAATGGATGATGACTTAAAGATGGATCCTCTGAGCATGTGCAAATCTAAGTGTCAACCTTGAGCATGGAGAGTGGAAAGCAGACCAGATAGAGGGTCCAACTGGGCCTTCTCAGATCAGAGGTGCAGGTCAAACACAAAACGAAAAAACATCATGAAAACAACAATGATCACAATGAAACATTAAGGCCGACCACAATTATGTAAGGCTGACTACAATTATGTACCAATAATTAGGCATGAGATGTAGTTTATATGGATTGCCAAAGCAAGCGAATTCAAGAATATTTTAGAATATGACTGCCATTTAGATACCTGAAGAAATAAAGAAATCAAGAGAATTGACCTACAAAGCTGCAAGCTATGTAGAAATGGGACAAATATTCTTGTCTAAAATAAATGTGACAATAGATGAATAAAGTTAGTTACCTCACATTTCACAAATAAATGACAAGTGGTACTTCTCAACAGTTGCCATATCACCAAGAAATTCATATACTGATGAGTATAATGAACTTGGCCATTAAGACTAATATCATTATGTATTAAAACCAAACGTATCTAGGTCATTACCTTGAGATACTTTTAAAAGTACATTTATGTATGCTGTTTAATTATCCATTGATGCCTTTGAAATGACTTCCAGGTCTTAGATTTCGTATAGTTTGGAATTTTGATTTTTTCTGGAGAAGATATGTAAATAAAAGAAATAAAAGCAACAAGGATAGCTGACAAAGCAGGAACATGCCCTTTAAGACTTAGGAACCAAGAATAGCATAGTGTGTGCTTATTGGAAGAACTTAGGCTTCCTATTTTTATGATTTAAAAAAATATCTTTGCATTGAAAGTAAATTGTTTTTGAAGTGTTGTGTGGATTCATTTTAGTTGTAGATGAACACAATACCTTTATTTTATTTATTTATTTTTATGTGGCGTGGAGGATTGAACCCAGGGCCTCACATGTGCTAGGCAAGTGCTCTACCACTGAGCCCCAGCCACAGCCCTGTGGTGTGGATTCTTACCTGCTGGAAACTCAGGAAACAGGATACTAGTTGTGTTTGCAGAAACAAAGGCCACTTAATACCAGAAGCTCACAACACTAGAACATTCTAATTGGGGTAAGTTTGGAGAAACCCAGAGAGCAAAGTTGTGGTTCAAGAAATCACACTTACTGCAAAAGATGCAGGATTTCAGAAAGTTATAGACAGTGATGTTGGAAAGTTTCACAGTTGCGTACTAAGTCCACTGAGAGAGGAGGATCCGGTAAAGCTAGACGTGTCAGCAAGAGAAGAGACAAAGTCTTCCCGGCACCATGAGAGAATGGAGACTTAGGAAGAGAGTGATATGAATGTTAAAAGATCAAGGGAGGCTTTGGAAGAAACTGATGACGTCTGACGTTTCTGTGCTACACAGTTCAAGTGTGGAATACAGGCTGTCCCATCATACTGCCATACTATTTTGCTACCATCAACATATTAATACCAGATAAAGTCTCAACAAGCATCAGGTAGCATTATTATTGACAATGTTAGTATTGTTCATTAGAGCAATGGAAGGATTCAGTCCATTTTGACTGACCAGTTAGGGAATCCCAGGGACAAATCCTGGAAGCTCACTGTCCTCCCCTGTACTTAAAAGTTCCTGATAGTGCCTACGCCTGTCTGTGCCCAGCCTGAAGCTATTAATAGACATATGCATAGATCAGCCTCACCAGACCCAGAGACAAGTAGAGAAGGGCATAGAGTGGGTCCAGAGGGACAAACTGAAGCTGTCCATCACATGCACATGCAAAAATCACGAGTTCGTTAGACCAGATCCCAGATTCTCAAGGCATTTCATTTATTCAGACAACGCATTCAATTTGACGGCCTCCTGTGTGGCAATGACAGCTCTGGGTGCCAGAGACACTGTGGTGAAGAGATTGACAGGGTCCCATCCATGACTGCACAATGACTATCATTGGCTTCTTTCTTCATAAAAAATATTAAAAATTAAAAATAATATTTTATAACATGAAACATCAAGCATAAAGATAATTTAAATCCAAGTTGCATTTACGATTACAAATTCATTATTATTATCTTCTAATTTGGAAAGAAACTAAAAAGAAAATATTTTCATGGGCACCTGGAGGCATCATGGATCCTGAGTACAGGGTTCACTCTGCCTAATGGCTACGCTGGCCAACCCTGGTTCTAGATGTCATAGATCTTGCATTGTAGTGAGGGAGATAACAAGTCATAAATAAATCAAGGGGAGAATACCAGAAAAGCACAATGAAACCAACTAAACAAGATAATTTAGAAAGTGACCAGGGGAGAGGGGTTGTACAGATGGAATGTCCAGAGTGATCTCCCTGAAGGGGAAGTAAAAGCCACGATGCCTAGAGGTCTCAGTGCCCTGAAAATCTAAGCACTCCACAGAAGCAGTTATGGCAGGAAAGAGCCTGGTGAGCTTAAATAAGAAGGACCGTGAGGCCAAAGTATAGTAGAAGACAGGAGAAAGGACAAGATGAAAGGGGTCGGTCGAACTCACATCACTCACAGTCTTGCAGTTAAGAATTCAGATTTACCTGTAATCCCAGCAGCTTGGGAGGCTGAGGCAGGAGGATCATGAGTTCAAAGCCAGCCTCAGCAACTCAGCGAGGCCCTCAGCAACTCAGTGAGACCCTGTCTTGCAATTAAAATATAAAAAAGGACTGGGATGTGGCTCAGCAGTTAAGCACCCCTGATTCAATCCCTAGTACAAATAATAATAATAATAATAATAATAATAATAATTTGGATTTTTACCATAAGCTGGACATTTGCATGGCTTGGTTTGTGGAATGGTTCACAGGGAGAAGCAGGGAGACTACTTCAACTGCAGACCACCCAGGTGAGAGAAAGTGCTGCCTTGTGCCAGGGTGAAAGGTATGAAGATATAGGAAGTATAAGGCATAGAAAAAGTCCTTGAAGCTTAGAGTCTGCAGGACTGCCAAGGAATTGAGGCAGTGGTGTTGGGGATTAGGAGAAGCAAAGCAAAGAAAGGAATCCAGGGTGACTTTGGGGGTTCTGGCTTGAGAACTTTGTGGGAGGGTGGTGGCAATCCTAGCACTGGCTTTTGTAAGCACCATTTCTCCAGTCAGACTAGCCAGTTAATAAAATGGGATCTGATTTACCTGCTGCGATTCTCACTTCTCTTTTCAGGAGCATGTTTGCTATGGAAGTACCAAATATGGGAATTCATGTTATGTCCTTTGTCATGGAAACGATGGCTTTGGTCACCATGCTGCTTGCCATTACTCTGCCAAACCGCCATTTTGCCCCTTCCTTTCACATCCTACTTTTTCTTTATTATTATTATTTTTTGTACACAATATCTTTATTTTATTTATTTTTATGTGGTGCTGAGAATCAAACCCAGTGCCTCACACACAAGGCAATCACTCTACCACTGAGCCACAATCCCAGCCCTCACAGACTAGCTTTTAACCATGCCTAGGTGCTTGGCTGGCCCATACCTGATTTTTTGGATAGACCTGTCCCTTCTAGCAGGACCTAATTGGTTCAGAATTAATGACCCCCATCTGGTTCTCCAAAAACCTTTTCCTCTGGAATCCTAACTTTCTTTTCTGCTCCTGATCCTAGTTTCCTATTTGGATCTGAATCTTTCTTTGTTCATTGATGTATGCTTCAAATCATCTGAATTCTCATCAAAACTAGATGACTAACCCCTTAAGGGATGATAAACTCGGGTTTCTATTTTTATTCCTCTTGTCTTGTTCTGTATGCTTTCTCTGAGTGATCTCATTGATCCCTTCATTTCCCAAATACTTACTGAGCCCTGTTTAGATGCACTGTCAATGATGATAAAATCTAGGGTTCACAGAGCCCACGCTCTACACGCTAAACATTCACTCAATCCTCAAGATAAGGTGCCACGATGGGTCCTGCTATTATCTCCAGGTTAGAGATGAGGAAAGAGAAGATTAAGACACATGAAGGAAGTCGACCAAGGTCACTTTGGTACCTGATGGAGCCAGGATTCAAACCCAGATAATGGATCTTCAGTGTCTATAACATCCACCCTGTACTGTCTCCTCTGTACCTCTGAAAATGCATCTCAGCTACAAACTCAAATATCCAGCTTCTTACTAGATCTCTCTATTTGGATGGCCCACAGGGAGCTCCAACTCAAAGTACTTAAAACTGGGTTATCTTTCTCCCTACTGTCCACCAATTGTCCAAGTTAGACATCTTGATGTCATTTTTTTTTTCACTTGGCCCCCGACACTTTCATCCCCAGACAGAATCCAGCCATTTATAATTTCCTCTCTCTTTTACAACTCTTTAGTTCTTTTCAATTTATTCATTTCTCTATGTTCACCCTTTTCATTTCACTCTTGCCCTCGCCCATTCTTTCCTCAATACACAGCAGTAGCCTCCACCTGATCTGGGATTGATTGATTGGGGATGTGTGTCAGGGGCACAATGGACAAGCATCCTCTCAAGCACCAGAACTGGCCAGGCTTGTTGTAGCATTTAACACGATACCTAATACACAGAGAGCAAATAAATGATGTTGGATGAAAGAACAACAACAAAAAAAAAAGAATACTAATGTCTTACTGTCTCTCTGACTTCAAGCACAATGTTCTAGACTATATGCAGTCAACAGCTGTGTGTAGGAGGCACTCTTCATTGCCAATGGTAACAGATCAATTCTACCAATTTAATGTTCTTTGTTTGTTTGGGGGCTTTTGTTTGTACCAGGGATTGAACCTAGGGGCACTTAACCACTGAGCCACAACCCCAGCTCTTTTTTATATTTTATTTAGAAACAGGGTCTAGCTGGGTTGCAGAAGGCCTCACTAAGTTGCTCAGGCTGGCTCTGAACTTGTGATTCTCCTGCCTCAGTCTGCTGAGCCAGCGGGATTATAGGCATGCACCACTGCACCCGGCTTAATGTAACATTCTTTAAAATATACTTCTGGTGCTGGGGATGTGGCTCAAGCGGAAACGCACTCGCCTGGCATGTGCGGGGCACTGGGTTCAATCCTCAGCACCACATAAAAATAAAATAAAGATGTTGTGTCCACGGAAAACTAAAAATAAATATTAAAAAAAATCTACTTCTGGTTTCTGACTATGTTCTGTTAGTTCATCTCAAGTCTCTCAAATTTCTTCCCTACTCCTGCCTATCACCCTTAACCTGTACCTTCTAACTTCTCCCAGGTTTTAGTAGGCTGATAACTTTTAAATTTTGACAGTTTACCCATGGAGAATTTATTATATGCCCTCAATAATAAAACTATTCCACTTACCACACAAACAGGTAGATACAGGAAGAACCAGTGGTTTGTACAAATCCCAGCCTCTCAGTGCTTTATAGGTTTAGATGTGACTGTTAAACTATAGACCTTCACCTTGATTTGGGGACTAATTCTTCCTGGTACCATATACTACCCACTAACTTCTCAGGTTACATTCTGAGATGTTTTTAATGGGCTTTCCTTCTTCGTTGTCTATCAGTGGACTCCCTAAACACATCAGATTATTTCCCCTTCATCTGATGAATATTTTATGTTTGTCCAACTGCCTTATTTCTACTTTTCAGGCAAAGCAAGCTTTTGTATGTTAAATTTGGAGGGTAGGGGAAAAGGTTGTTTATCGTCTTCTGCATGCTTGTTCTTCCTGCAAACAACAAGCAAAGTCACTAATTCTCATTTAATTTATAAAGGTTAGAATGGTTTGTGGGGCTGTCTCCCTCAAGATTTACGGAGCTTACTAATAATAATGCCAAACCACTGAACCGTGGCATCTATTCGTCTGTAAAACTAAAGACATTTTAACATTTGCAGGACTCCAGTCTGCTGCAATTAATTCTGATGGGATGTCCACCGTCCGGAGTTATTATCAGCAGGAGATCATTGGAGAGCCACTAGCCACTTGGAAGGTGAATCTTTTTACAAATGCATTTGGTTGTTGCCCAATAATTAGGAGTTAACATTGAAGTCTATTGTGAATGGGTAAGAAAAAAGCATTTCAGCAATTAGTCAATTTATTTTTGCTGTTGGGCTTTTCTTTTACAGTGGAAACCCAACCAGCATACATAATTCAAACATGATAAACAATAAAAATGTTCTCAAGTTTTAACTAAATCATTTGGAAAAAATGGTCCCTTCAGTTATTAGGATAACAAGAATTGAAAGTTAAAAAAAAAAAAAACTAAGTTTGACCAAATCTCTCACTAATCAAGGACAATGGACTTATTATTAGCATCAGAAATCAAGTATTAGGCTGGGGTGCAGTGGTGCATGAGTGTAATCCCAGAAGCTTGGAAGGCTGAGGCAAGAAGATCAGGAGTTAAAAACTAGCCTCAGAAATTTAGCAATTCAGTGAGACCTTGACTCTAAATAAAATATAACACAGGGTTGGAATGTTGCTCAGTGGCTAAGTGCCCCAAGGGTCAATCCCTAGTACCAAAAAAAAAAAAAAAAAAGTATCAGAGTCCTAGATTTCAGACAGGGTTTTTTCCCTGAAGTTTCTGGAAGGTAGAGGAGTCCAAAGATGCAAACAAATCTGAGTCCAACAAGCAAGTACTGAAAATGAGACAAAATTCTGGAGTGGTGTTATTCAGTGTTAGGTAAGGGACAAAGTAAGAACGCTACTGGATATCATCAAGCAATAGGGCTGATCAGCTTTAGGAATTGGCTGAAGTTTTATTGGACTATTCAAGATGAAGTGAGGAAAAATCAGGGATATACAATTCCCAAAATGTTACAATAAATCATTGAGCCCTTCAATATGCAAGGAACCGTAGTGAAGGAAGTAGCCTGCACAAAGATAATTTGGTACCATCCTGTTATGGTGTGGATGTGGTGTCCCCCAAAAGCTCATGTGCAAGAAGGTTCAGAGGATAAATGATTGATTTACAAGAGCCTTAACCCAACCAGTGAATGGATCCCAGATGGGATTAACTGAGTGGTGACTGGAGGCAGGTGGGTGTAGCTGGAGGAGGAGGCATTGGGGGCGTGGCTTTGGGGTCTCTATTTGTCTCTGGAGAGTGGAGTCTCTCTCTGCTTCCTGATCACCATGTGAGCTGCTTCCCTCCATCACACTCTTCCTCCATGATGTTCAGCCTCACCTCAAGCCCCGAGGAATGGAGCCAGCTGTCTATGGATGGAGACCTCTGAAACCGTGAGCCCTCAAATAAACTTTTACTCCTCTACAATTGTTCTGGTTGGGTCTTTTAGTCACAGCAACAAAAATGCTGACAAAAAACACATCCTGTTCTGAAGAAGCATGCGAACTGGTAGTAAAGACAGCGGTAAATAGGAAACAGCTACAGAAGGGCCACGTGGGGCAACAGGAAACGTGTGGCATGAGAGGAGCCCAGCCTTCATTAGAAGGTGTTCTCTGGAAACATCAGTAGGTTCATGGGAAAGTGAGACCATGAGGGCGAGGAGTCCCTAGCAAAACAGGTGACATGCCACACCAACTGCCACAGAAGGCAGCATTGGCCTGATCCTGCAGGGGAGGTCAGGAGATGGCAGAGCACCTTCCCAGAGCTGTCCTTAGTGTGTCCTCAGATGCAGTCAGCCATTGGTGAGAGGCTGCCCCCAAAGGGATCTGACATGAGCTTTTCGCTCATGTCAGCAAAGTAGGCAGCAACAGTCTGTGGACAGCCCTCCAAACAGAGATCCAGCTGTTGGAAGTGACAGCTCAGTGAGAGACAGAGGGCATGAAAACGGCAAAGAAACTGGTGACGATGCAATAGTGCAATACAGGTGACACTGTCAGTACCTGCTGCTCATGCTGACTACAGTTATCTTGCTGAGCAGAGTTCTAGAAGGGTGAACAAGGTATGTGTATAATAAACCAGTCTGCATGAACCTTGGAATCCTTTATTTTTTCAATTTTCTTGTTATCCATGGGCATGCATTTGCATAAGAGTGCAATTTTTCTTTAGGTCACCTGATACAGTAATCTGAATATGGTGCTTGCAATTGCATCTTATTGCATTTTTGAGTAGGGCTGTGCTGTGCTTGCTTTCCTGCTCCCCACTCAGTGGTGACATTAACTACATTTTTGTTTCATAGTGTGGTATCCTCAAAATCTCAGCCAACTGCTTGAGACTACTAAACCTTCTGAGCAACTGTTCACTCTGAGCCCAGATGGCAGGATTGAACATTTTAGCAAGATGAGGTCAAATTTTGGTACCATTCCGGGCACTTGAGATTCTGCTCAGGATAGCTTCTTTATAGAAGATGAAATCATAAAGTTATCCTGCAAATTGTAGACCATGAAACAAACAATATTCCCAGGGCCTGAAGAATAACGTCTACCAAGTAACCTGGAGGCATGATAATTTTCAAAGACTTCATTCTTCTTTTTTTGGTAACCAAGCTAACAAGATTCCTTTTTTGCAATAGAAGTCCACTGTTCAATGATACTGTGAGATGTGCACCAATTTATTGCTTGATTCAGTAGGAGATTTCTCCATAATAGCCTCTGTTTTGAGACACTTCTGTGCACTTCTCAAGTCCTGTGACAATTTTGCACTGACTAAACATTACACAGAGACGAAAATAAGTTGTTAAATGCCAGGTATCGTGTTAAGTAGTTTATTAAATCTTCACAATAACACTAATAGCAATAAGGTATTACAAGGTAGCAAGAATGTAATACTTTATACTTTTAAAAATATTTTTATCAGTGCATTATAGTCATACATAATAGTGGGGTTCATTTTGACATATTCATAAATGCATATAGCATAATTTGCTCCATTTCAATTCCTAGTATTTCCCCTTTCCTCCTTCTCCTTCCTCTCCCAATCCCTTTCTTCTGCTCTATTGGTCTTCCTTTTATTTATTATTTTTAATTGATAAATTATTGTAATATAAAAAATGGAATTGTGATATATTCTTACATGCACATGGCATAATTTGGTATATTTCTTTCTTTCTACTTATTGTTTTCTAATTGATAAAATATTGTTACGTATAAAAGTTGAATTGATTGTGACATATTCATACGTGCATACAGCATAATTTGGTCAACTTCTTGCTCCAGTTCTTCCCTTTCCCCTCCCCTCCTCTTTCCCCTTTGATACCCCTCTTCTACTCTACAGATTTCCCTTCTACTTTCATAAGATTCCCCTTTTTTAAATTCCTGTTTTCTTCCTAGCTTACACCTACAAGAGAAAACATTTGAAACATTTGACCCTTGACTTCCTGAGTGTGGCTTATTTCACTTGGTGTGTTTTCTGGTTCCATTCATTTACCAGCAAATGGCATAACTCTTCCTTATGTTTGGGTAGAACTCCATTGTATGTACCTATATACATTTTCTTTATCTCTTTGTCTATTGAGAGGCATCTAGACTGATTTCATAATTTGGATATTATGAATTATGCTGCGATAAACATTGGTATGAATGTATCACAGTGCTGATTTTAGTTCTTTTGGATAAATGCCAAAGAGTGAATAGCAGGGTCATGTGCTGGTTCCATTCCTACTTTTTTGAAGCATCTCCATATTGCTTTCCAAAGTGGCAATATGGATTTAAAGTCCCATCAACAATATTTAAGTGTGCCTTTCCCCCTCACAACCTTGCCAGCAATTATTGCTATTTGTGTTCTTGATGATTGCTGTTCAAACTGGGGTGAGGTGAGATCTCAGTGTAGTTTTGATTTGCATATTCGATGGCAAAGGGTATTGAACATGTTTTTCATATATTTTGTTGATCATTTGCATTTCTTCTTTTGAGAAGTGTCTATTTAGATATTTTGCCCATTTATTGATCAGATTATGAGTTTCTTTCAGTGTTAAATTTTTTTAGTTCTTTATACAGTCTGAATATTTATCTCCTGTTGGAAGAGTAGCTGGCAAAGAATCCTCCCATTATGTAGGCTCTCTCTTCACACTCTAATTTCCTTTGCTGTACAGGAGATTTTTATTTGATGCCATTCCACTTATTGATTCTTGGTTTTATTTCTTGAGCTGTAGGAGTCCTGTTAAGGAACTCCTAAACATATTGGTGCCTGCTCCAATATATTAGAGTGTTGACCCTGTGTTTTCTTCTAGAAGTTTCACCCTTACTTTTTTTGAATGAGCAAATCAATTCATTCAATTCATTCAAATTCTAGGTCTTGAAGTTTTTCACAGAAGTAGAAAAAACATCCGAAAATTCATATGAAAGAATAAAAGACCCAGAATACCCAAAACCACCCTGAGCAATAAGAGCAAGGCTTGAGGAATCATAAAACCTGATCTGAAATTATGCTACGGAGCTATAGTAATAAAACCAGCCTAGTATTGGCATAAAAACAGACATGGAGACCAAGGAAGAGACTAGAAGAGACAGTGATAAATCCATAAAGTCATATGATTCTTAACAAAGATGCCAAAAACCTATGTTGAAGAAAAGAGAAGCTTTTTCACAAATGGTGCTGGGGAAACTGTATATCCATACATAGAAGAATGAAATTAGATCTGTATCTATCACCCTGCATTAAAAAATAAAATCTACTCTACACTTTTTACAGATGATGAACCAAGGCTGAAAAAGTAAAAGTAACTTGCATAGAGTCACATAGCTAGTAAACATACAGCCAGGATTCAAATCCAGGGAGACCTGATTCTTTTCACTCTGAGATCCAATGGGAAGAATTTCTAGAGCAAGAATCATTCCCAGAAAGCAGCATAGATCCGTCATCAACAAATATGCCTGTCCCCAAAGAAGAAAGAATCAATGACTTATGGCTGGCTGAATTTCATAACTGTGGCAGATGAATGACTGCTGACTTCTTTTGGGACCAAAGTGTCTACTCTGGTGACACAATGGCTTTCTTACCATTGTAGGTTGGGTGTTCACAGGTATAAACAATTTGTTTCTGTAGTTTACAGGGCTTCAGACCAAGAAAAACCTTCATGCAAGGAGCTGTTATCAAAGATTCACATCCCAGGGGACTTCTCTACAACCTGATCTTATTACAATAAAGAGACCCTTGATGATCCATGTCATAATAAGATGTAATCCGAACATAACTTTCCTATGCTCATTTATGAATACACAACCAGTGAAACTCTGCATCTCATACAGCCACAAGAATGGGTTACCAATTAGAATGTTATATTCCATGTATGTATAATATGCCTAGTATGTATAATATGTCTAAATACACTCTCCTGTCATGTATATCTAAAAAGAACAAATATTTTTTAAAAAAGATGTAATTTGGGAGGAGTTCTTAGAAAAGAGTGAGTGTATTTTAGACGTGAATAATGTAAATGTGTTGAATAATTAGTGGCCAAAAGGTAGACTATGTACACTAAAGATCACCATAAAACTTTTTGCTACTACCCCTTTTATTAGTGACCCTTCTCCCTTTGCATCTCCCTTTGGTGGCTTGTTTAAACAATTGAATACAACAGAAGTGACATTCTGGATCTTCTAAGACTAGGTCATAAGTTTTGCTGCTTCCACAGCTGAGAATAGTTGTTCTTGGGGAAGCCAGTTATCAAGTTAAAAAAATGTTACTACTCTGAGATTAACTTGCAACTCAAGCTGGACATATGGAAAACCATGAATACAGAGAGAAAGCTATCTAGCCAAACTCTGCTGACCCACCCAGCCCAGGTATAAGAAACGTGAGGAAGAAGCCATCTTGAATGTTTGAGTTCCCCAAGATACAATATATTAAAGAAGCCAGGCAGAACCAACATTCTGGATACCTGAGCCCAGGGGAGCTCTCAGCAACCCTCACCACACCCAGCCTGAATTCCTGATCCACAAAATCCCATACATCATGAGATAGTTGCTGCCTTCCATTACTAAGTTTTGGAGTGGTTTATTAGACAGCAGCTGATAACTGAAACACACTGTTCTAGGATCTCCCTAAAGGAAGTGATTGAGTCATTCAATCAGTAACTAGTTGTTTGCCATGATCATTCTATTAAAATCAGTGCTATGTTCTTCATCATTAATTATTAATCTTACCATTAAAGTAATGCAGGTTTATTAGAAAATATATAAAAGTATAAGAAGATAATTAAAATCACCCACAATTCCACTACAACAAGATATAGTTATATTTTTAAAGTATGTGTGTGTGTGTGTGTGTGTATGTGTATTAGGCTGATGCTATACTGAATTGTTCTCTCTTGATACATAAAAACATACCTAAATTAAAGGCTTATAATGGACAATAATTTTTATTGCTCACAAGACTGTGGCTTAACAGTGATTTTGCAGGCAGCTGGTGGGTCAGCTGGAACTTGAGGTCCAGGTGGTCTCATTCACATGAATGTGCTGTGAGAGACTGGTTGGTTCATGGAGCCCCAGCTGGGATTCTCCGCTCCATGAGGCCCCTCATCCTCAAGGAATGTATCCCATCCTTCTTCACAAAGAAGAAATCTCCTTCAAGCTCCCACATTTACTTTTTTTGAATGAGCAAATCAATTCATTCAATTCCCATTGTTCCTTCCCAAAATGATGGCTGTTTAGCTGGCCGATGTGAGTTAACACAGCCTACCATCATACCCTCATTGTACCCTACAGTTTTGCCATCCTCTGAACTGGATAACTGAATGATGTGATAGTGGTGGTAGGGTCACTGCACCTCAAGGTGACCTTTGTTGCCATAATCTGTTGAGTTCATTTCAAAGACTTGTAAATGCCCTAACCTACAGTATGGCGGTCACTAAGATTTATTTCTAAGAGATATAGGGATAGCTCTGTCTTGCTTTAGGCAAAAATATCCCATGAGTTGTGGTTATACCTCCTGAATATATTAAGTCTCGGAGATATATAGAGGTTACATGGAAAGGTCAAAGTGAGGAGGTGAATCAGGGAAGCAGGCCAGCTGGGAAATACCTGGGAAGCAAAGGTGAGAACTGTTTTGCTGTCTGGGGCAATATCATGGACTTCCATTCTCCATAAACAGAGCCATTAATCACCTGAGTTATTTATAGAATATTCATGAAACAGAAGTTCCCCTGTGGGGTTGCAACTGTCCTCTCTTCGGTCAATGATACACTACAGACTTATCACAAAGTCTGTTAAGAGCAATAAAAATCTGCTAAGTTCTTGGTGCCTTCAAACACAGAAAACACCTGGCTAGGGTCCACACTCTGTCAAAAATCCTTTGAACAAACTTCTTGATCAAATGGTTGATTCTGATAACTCACAGTGTTCCCATTTTGATGTGGAGTTATCTAACAGCTCTGATATTGAGTGGCTACCAAATTAGGATGGCTATTATCAAAAAATAATAATAATAAAGTAACAAATGTTCCTGAAGCTGTGGAGAAAAGGGAACTCTGGTACACTATTGGCTAAAAGTAAATTGATGTATCTGCTATGGATAATAGTTTAGAGGTTCCTCAAAAAAATTAAAACAGAACAAGCATATGATGCAGCAATTCTACTCCAGTTATGTCTCCAAAGGAACTGAAATCAGTATGATCAAGAGATATCTGTGCTGCCACTTATTTACAATAGCTAAGATACAGAAGCAACCAAAGTGTCCACTGATGGATGAATGGATTCAGAAAATGAGATATATACACATAATGAATACTGTTGCTTTTAGAGAGAAAGAAATCCTAACATTCAGGCTCAAGATGGATGAGCCTGAAGTTCATTGGTCCAAGTAGAAAAGCCAGACCCAGAAGCACAAATACGGCTTAATACTACTTAAGTGATGAATCTGAAACATTCAATCTCATAGAAACAGAGTGGAATGGTGGTTGCCAGGGGGACAGGGTGGGATGGGGAAGAGAAACATAAAAGTATTAGTCAAAGGGCACAATTTTACCATGATAGGAGTTGAATAAATCCTAGAGATCATCTGTACAAGATAGTGCATACAGTATTCTTAAAATGTTCCAGGGTGGAGCTGGGCATGGTGGCACATACCTATAATTCCAATCACTCTGGAGGCTGAGGCAGGAGGATCACAAGTTCAAAGCCAGCCTCAGCAACTTTGAGAGGCCCTAAGCAACTCAGAGAGACCATGTCTCTAAATAAAATATTAAAAAAGGGCTAAGGATGTGGATATATAATTATAAACCCATGGAATATTTCTTATTCTAATTAGGACCCCATTCTTGTGAATGTACACAATGGTGTAACTTCTTTATTTTATATGTGGTAATGATGGTTTCGTGGATGTATTTGTCTCTCCAAATTCAACAAGTTGTAGATACTAGATATGTACAAGTTCTTATATGCCAATCATACTTCTGTCAAGTGGTTGTTTAAAAAAAATGGCAAGTAGAGGAAAGAGATATTTGAATAAAGTGATGACAAGTCTGAACCCTGGCAGGGACCAGTGTGGTTATACATGTTCTGGCTCAGCCATTGTCACTAGCTGTGTAGGCTTAAACACAGTCATTCACCTGCAGAACGCTGGATTTCCCCAGCTGGGACATGGAAATAAATTAGTTAGATCCCTGATTGGGATAATGCAAGCAAAGCCTTTAGCACAGTACCCAGCACATGGTGAGCCCTGGATGGAAAAGATGGTTGAAGGAAGCATAGTTTGGTGCCAATGATATCTTTGTCCCAAGAATATGAGTGGGGCCAAGAAGAGAACTGTGACTGAGTTTACCCTGAGAAATGCACCGCACCTCATTAAATATATACAGGACACAACATAAGCCATTGGGGAACTGGATCTAGGGAATATCTAGGTACATCATAATGAGTTTAACTAAATTTGTGAAATGCTAAACCTCTAGAACTATAGAAATTTTATCATTCTCACTGGATGCATATAATAAGACTTGAAAATAGGGACGCTGAACAAACCCCAATGCTACTTATTAAAATTCAGAAAAAACAAATGAAACCTTGGTGTTATAGCTCTGAGGAATCTAGTTAACATCAGAAGTTATTTCTCCTCATTTCTCAAAATATTCACTTTCCCTCCCAGGCAAAGCAATGTTGTGTTTAATACTAATAAAATAGAAGCTTCAAGCACAAACTTCAACAGGTCAGCTTCCCTTCTCCCTCCCAAACCAACCGTGACCAAAAGATAAATTTTGCTAATTACAAGACGATTAATAACTGGTGTTTTTCTAGACTCAAAACAATGTGTTGAAAATGAAGCATAATTTTGTAGAGAAGAAAATGCTACTTTAATGAATTCTAACTCATTTTTCCATAGTTCATTGATAATATCTTACACATATGTACAGTAGTTCTAATCTGGGAGAGTCATTCAGTTGATTATAACTGTGTCTCTCAGGTTTTGTTTTCCTGATTTACTCCTTAATTTAGAAATAATGTATTTGAGGCTCACATATCCACTGGGATTTCCAGTTGCATATTAATATCACAACTATGATGTTTTGGGAGATTCAAACTGGCATATGATATCATGGTCCAGCTTGGTTAAAGAATATAAATAAGAGAATATAAGAATCATGCAGAGAAATCAAAAGAGAAGGAGGGAATTAAAATCATGAGTACAGAATAAGAAAATTCCTAACTTAGAAAATTGTATAGTTCATGGAATAGTGCTTAGGGAGAAGCCCTGAAATCAGGAAATTACATTCAAGAAAACTGAGGCACTGAAGTGAACCCACATCTTGTTCAACCATCAGTGAATGAGGGTGTTTGGTGGAATCCACCATAATATTCCAATGGAGACCACCTCCACTATCTCCTCACCAGAAATGAGGTAGATTTCTTTCCAGAAGACTTGTCTCTCATTTTGTAAAGTACATCAGTGGGAAATTGGAATTTACTTATGCAATGACTTACCTGTCAGCTCTCTGTTATGGATCTATTCCCTAAGTGTTAAGGGCAGCTGTCCTGCACCTGATCTGAACTTATAATATGGCTGGAAGGTTCCACACTCCCAGGAAGCCATCTGCAGCCTTAAAGATGACGAATACTTCAGCTCATTTCTCACAAAGGCTGAGAGGAAATGCCATCGGCTGGCTTGGCTACTCCTCAATGGGGCTCAGAAGCAAGACTCAGGGTCCATGTTTCCTGCAAACATTCCATCAGAGATGTCCAACCTACTCAGCAAACCATTTCTTTGCTCACTGATCTGTATCCTATTTGCCACGGAGGCCCAGCAACACAAACACTTTCAGCAACAGCATTGCAAATGTTTCTGTCACCTAGACTCATTTCAAATAATCTTGAGTTTGGAATTATTCTTGGCAGGCAGGGGTCTGCTCCAAAAACCTACGGAGTTTTCTTTACCCACCCCCATCTCAGAGGGTGTCCCTTCTGGAAGACACATGAAATTTCTTCCATGGCAAACACAGCAGCATGAGATCTCCCCTGAGAACCCGTGTCCCACCTAAAATATTCATGGCTCAGATTCCCACAGGCTGATAAAAGAGTGCCTCAGCTAATGATATCCCCAGTACACCATCCAAAACATGGGCTTCCAGGGATATGGTGAGAATGCTTCTGTCTTTTGTAATTTTATTTATCCTTAATTTTTCACTGCTCCTCAGATATATTTTAAAAATAAAAACATATGAAACCATGAAAAAATTATTCTACCTCATGTTATGGACTGATCTGATCCTGCTACTCATAAATTATGCATGATTGCATCCTGTGGCATTTTAGTTCTGCTCACTTTATAATTTAGTCTGACATTTGGATAGCCCTGGCCCTTCTGCACAAAAGTACTTCCGAATCACTTAATTATAACCATTATATCTTGGGAGAAAATGTGTACCTGTAATGACTTGCCACTATCAAGTGGCCACTTGAAAGCAGCGAAAGCAAGTTTTCCATGCCAAGAAAGAAGAGTCACCCTATATATGAAAAGAACTGTCCAAAGTCAGAGAACTCTGGGTGGCAAATTACAGAAATCTATTCAGACGGGTTGGAGCAAAATAATGAGATCTAACTAAGAGTATCAACAGTGAACCCAGAGGCACCATATCCAACTGGGCTTGGGGAACTGGAATCCAGAATTTGCAAGCCCAGGGAAACCAAAGAAGCAACCAACTCATCTCTTGCTCCCTCTCCTTCCCTCCCTTAGGTCATGTTAATTCATTTCTGCATCCTACCATGCATTTGCATTAGCCATCTTTTTCTTTGCCTTCCGGTGTTTCCTGTTTCCATTGCTAATGAAGGAGTACCTTGTCTAATGACGTTTCCCCAGGACACCATCCAAAACTTATGGCATGGAAGTGGCCGCCCCAGCACACAGCTCCAGGGCCTCCAAGCTCCAGAGAGACCCAACACCAGTTTCCAATTTCAAAAGAGAAAATCTGGTTGAACCTGCTTGGTTCTGATGTTCACCCTCTGCCCTCATCAAGCTATGGCTGCCTTGTCTATGAAATTTACAAATCTGAAGCCCAGTTCAGCATTAACCCTTTGGAGTTAACCTCAAAGAATGTGTTTAAAGATGAATCATGAGACACAGTGAACAGAGTGGTGGATAGAAGAAGTCATCCAATCATGTCCCCACCTGTGTAAAAATTCCCTACCAGCTCTGCTTTCCTGATGGAAGTGTTCTCAGCTTGAATACTTTTTAGCACATACTCCTGATAGGGCTGGGCACACTTCACCCTCAGATCTGCAACAAGTTATGCTGAAATTGAAACTGCCTCCATAACTTTCCATCTTCTTCCTGGAGTTTACAAAAGAACTGAATTCTGTCTTTTATACAGCAAAGATTTGAAGACAACTGTACCACAAAATTTCATCTCTTGCATTCAACAGTTTTGGGTTCCCCTAAATATTTCTTTAGTTGTGCTCTTCTCTGCTTGCGCTATAGTTTGTCAAGGCTTCTAGGTATATGACTCTAAATGTCTAAAATTTGTGGAACCATCCAAAACAATGTTGGCTGAGATTCCTTAAGTCTTGCCTTGATGCAGTATTACTATTGATAGGTACAAAAAACTGTTTTGCCTTTTTGAATGGTGTACTGTGGTGTAGACTTCAAGACCCCAGATTTCCTAGGTTCAGATGGGATCTCCATTTATGAGCTGTATGATTTCAGGAGGAAAAATCTTTGTGACTCGGTTTCCTGACCTGTAAGGGTTACCTATGCACAGAGCTTACCTACCAAAAGTCGCTGAAATCATTGACAACATGCAAAAAGAATGTAAAATAGCACCTAGTTTACAGTTGGTGCTCAATCAATGTTAGGCATTCATTTGAAATGAACTGAATACCACTCACTGTCTTTTATGTGACTTTCCAGAGGGGTTAAATTTTATCTTGAACGTCTTAATCTCTTAGTTCAGCCCACAGATACCCTTTTGTATCCTGATTACCTCACTCAACAAAATTAGTTTTCCCTCTCAGGCTTATGTTGTCTACAAATGTGTTGATTATGACCTACCTGTCTTGGAGATAATGAAAAGATTAAATAAGATAGAACCACAGAGAGAGTGTGTAGAATGCTAATGGAACCCATTCACACAGCATCTTTAAAATACAAAATGCTTTCCCATCATCTCATTCACATTAGGTATCATCAGCCCTCTTCTTTAGATGATGATATTAAGACTCAAATTGTGAATCTGCTTGTTTGAGGACAGAAAAGTAGCAAGTGATTAAGCCCAGACTGAAACGTAAGCCTCCCTTTAACTTCATTGTTCCTTATGTACACTTGATGAACAGCTAAAATTTCATATCCACTTTATCTTTTGCATTTTTCAAAAAAGTCTTCATCATGGAGAATAAGGGCTGCTGGGTGTGAATGTCAATTTCGGAATGACACAGATCTCTTTGAGTCTTGGTTCCACCAATGAGTCACTGAAATGACTTTACTAGGTTACTTTCTTAAAGTCTTGGTTTCTTTCCTCTATAAAATGAATACAGTGATAGTACCTAGTTCCTAGGTTTGCTGTAGAGAGTAACTGAAATAATTGTGTGGGCTGCTCTTCATGGTAATTGTGCATCTGCTACATGGTGGCTGTGATAATTCTCATTTTTAATAATATTATCCATGAAAGACTGTCAAGTAGCCCTAAAAGGCAAGACTCGTTACTTCTTTGGGCATTATTATGGCTAAACTACTTGCTTCCAGTTAAAAATCCCAACCCAACCAACCTTGAACATGGACCCATTGGGACGCCCATGACTTTGGATTATAATACTGTGCTGTCCAAAGTGATATCACTGAATACTCCCTAAGAGTAGAATCCACTATTTGACATAGAATTTCCTTAAAATTTGTAAAATTACATCACCTCTCCCCACCCTCATTCTACAATCAAGATTTCAAACAGAATGAAGTACGGTCATTGCAGTCATTATTATTCCTATTATGATTCCTGCTCTAGCCTGAGGTGTGATATTGCAGTACTTTGGAACAGTGTGATGACCAATGCAAAGCAGGATTCTGGAAGCAAAACTGGATGCCAACTTGAGCTACATGTATGGTCATGGGCCACTTGGTGTAAGAGCAGCTAGTTAAAAAATGTGTGGCAGTTACCATTTCTACCACTAGAAATATGACTCAGAAGCCATGTTCTGCCAATCAAGGATCCCTCACACCAATAGGAACTCATCAGATGGCAAAGGAACCATTGTTCTCATCCACCTGGGCCTCAAGTGCTGGTGGAAGTGGAGGGGGACTTCATTAACAGAAACTCCAGACACGCCATGAGAACCAAGGAGCTGGTATTCATCTCCCCAGCCCTCATTATGTAGATCATATTGAGGAAAGGAGCAGGCCCAGGGAAATATCTTAAGAAGATAATCAAGAGAAACTGAAATAATAATAACTACTTTTATTTGCCTATGTGCTCTCATTTCTGCCTTCTGTTTGAAAACTGAATATCACTTGACAGAAATAAAATTGTAATAACATGAATATAAATTTAATGTGAGGTTCAAACGCAATTTTAATATTTATTTTGTAGAGATAAACACTAGCAGCACATATCTGAATAGAAAATGTATTATAACCCAAGCCAAGGACTCACAAACTAATCCCATTTTAAATATATTTATTCAATGTGGCAGAGAGAATGAAGCAGTGTCAACAGTTTGGCACTGAGGGCTTCCCTCTTGGGAGTGAGAATTCCTTTCGAATGTCATTGTTCTATTCCCAGGGGCAGCCTGTGCCCCGGGGTATCTTCAGGAAAGGAATGATGTGTCTAAGCCCTTCAGCTCTGATGGGGGCCAGGGACAGAAGAACAATGAGAAGGTCTTTTGCAGGAGTCTGTTCTCTGCAGATTAAGCTGAAAACCAGCCATCCACCAAGCAGAAGGATATGAGAGAGACTCCAAGCACATTTATGGCAGAAATCAGGTGGGCATATCAAAGGGTAGATTCCAAGGAAAGCAAATCATTGTACCAATGACTTCATGCCACAAACAGGATATAAACTTAACTATTTCATTGGGCACCTGTAATCCCATGAGTTCAAAGCCAGCCTCAGAACCAGCAGACCCACACTGGAGCCCAGGCTCAGGCCTAGGACTGCTCCCACTGACTGGTAGACCCAGGCTGGATCCCAGGCTTATCCCAACTCCATCTTGGGACATTGCAGCCTTAGCTATAGCCCTCCCCATGCAGTAGCCTCCATCTTGGAACAATAGATAGGGCATGGAGGCGGTTGAATCTCTGAGCAGGCAGCCCACCCTTTCAGCCCCATCTCTGAAAGTGGTTGCAGCCATCTTGGGACACCCCCCCACTACTATCGTGAGTTAATTCTGCTATTTCCACCATCACCTTTAGTTGCAGTAGCATTTATCATGGAACATCAGCTGGGGACTAAAAGCCCAACACCAAGGTGAGGTATAGGTAACTTGCAGGGAAGCTACAAGAGTATAGTATAGGGTAGGTAATACCTCAGATCTTCACTGCAAGAAAAGAAGACACATAGACTACATGAAACAACAAGGGAAGGAAGTACCCCAAACAAACCAAGGTACCATCATAATAGAATCCATGGACAGCACAGTTGATGAAATGTCAGATAAGGAGTTCAAAATGTGCATAATTAAAATTATCTATGAATTAAAGAAGGACCTAAGTGAGCAAATACAGGCAAAAATTGATCACTCCAACAAAGAGATAAGAGAGCAAATATAGGCAACCATTGTTCCTGCCAACAAAGAGATAAGGGAGTAAATACAGGGAAAAAGATTACTTCAAGAAAGAGATAAAGATTCTTTTTTTAAAAAATAAGAAATCCTTGAAATGAAGAAAACCATAAACAAAATAAAAAGCTCAATAGAAAGCATCACCAACAGATCACTTGAAATATGGAATGTCATATAATGAAAGCAAAATATACAATCTTGAAAATAAAGTTGACCATACAGTGACAATGGTAAGAAACCATGAATAGAACATCCAAGAATTATGGGACAGCATCAAAAGACCAAATCTAAGACTTATTGGGATACAGGAAGGCACAGACATTCAAACCAAAGGAATGCATAATCTCTTCAATGAAATAATATCAGAAAATTTTCCAAACATGAATTGGAAAATCAAATACAAGAGGCTTATAGGGCACCCAAAACACAAACTTGCAACAGATGTATACCAAGGCACATTATAATGAAAATGCCTAGCATACAGAATAAGGATAGAATCTTAAAGGCCGCAAGAGAGAGGAATCAGATCACATATAGGGGGAGACCAATTTGTATCTCATTAGATTTTTCAACTCAGACCCTCAAAGCCAGGAGATCCTGGAATAACATATACCAAGCTCTGAAAGAAAGTGGATGCCAACCAAGAATCTTATATCCAGCAAAATTAAGCTTCAGATTTGATAACAGAATAAAAACCTTTCATGATAAATAAAAGTTTAAAGAATTTACAGCGAGAAAGCCTGCACTACAGAACACCCTCAGCAAAATATTCCAGGAGCAGGAAATTAAAAACATAATGAAAACCAACAAAGGGAGGAACTGGACTAAAGGAAAGGCCAATCAAAGGAGAAATCAAGTCAAGTTAAAAGCCAAAAATAAATCAAAATGCCTGGGAATACAAATCATTTTTCAATAATAACCCTGAATATGAATGGCCTAAATGCATCAATTAAAAGACACAGATTGACAGATTGGATTTTTTTAAAAAAGACCCAACAATATGCAGCCTTCAAGAGACTCATCTCGCAGGAAAAGACATCCACAGACTAAAGGTGAAAAGGCGAAAAAAAAAAAAAAAAACATTACTACTCACATGGGCCACGTAAATAATCAGGGGTTTCCATCCTAATATCAGATACAGAAGACTTCAAACCAAAGCTTAGTGAAAAGGGATAAAGAAGGACATTTTGTACTGCTTAAGGGATTCATACATCAACAAGACATAACAATCATAAATAGCTATGCCCCAAACAATGGGGGCATCTATGTATATCAAACAAGCCCTTCTCAACTACAAGGACTAAATAGACCACAACACAATAATACTGGGTGGCTTTAATACACCTCTCTCACCACTGGATAGATCTTCCAAACAAAAACCAACCAAAGAAACTATAGAACTCAATAATAAAATCTATAATTTAGACTTGACAGACATATATAGAATATTCCATCCATCAACAAGTGAATACACTTTCTTCTTAGCAGCACATGGATCCTTCTCCAAAACAGACCATATGTTAAGCCACAAAGCAAGTCTTAGCAAATACAAAACAATAGAGATACTACCATACTACTATCTGACCATAATGGAATGAAATTAGAAATCAATAATAAAATAAAAAATAAAAGCTACTCCAACACCTGGAGACTAAACAATACGCTATTGAATGATGCATGGATAACAGAAGACATCAGGGAAGAGATTAAAAAAAATTCTTAGAGGTAAATGAGAGCTTTGATACAACTTATCAAAATCTCTGGGACACCATGAAGGCAGTACTAAGAGGAAAGTTCATTGCATGGAGTTCATTCATTAAAAGAAGAAAACGTCAACAAATAAATGACCTGACATTACAGCTCACAGCCCTAGAAAAAGAAGAACACCAAGACAGGAAATAATTAAAATCAGGGCAGAAGTCAATGAAATTGAAACAAAAAATAATAATTCAAAAAAAATGACAAAACATAAAGCTGTTTCTTTGAAAAAATAAATAAAGTTCACAGACCCTTAGCCACCCTAATGAAAAGAAGGGAGAGAAAAAACTCAAATTACTAAACTTTGTGATGAAAAAGGAAATATCATGACAGACACTATTGCAATACAGAAGACAATTAGAAACTATTTTGAAAATTTATACTCTAGTAAAATAGAAAACCTCAAAGACACTGACAAATTTCTAGAGGCATATGATCAACCTAAACTGAGTCAAGGGGACATACACAATTTAAACAGATCAAATTCAAGCAAGGAAATAGAAGGCACCATCAAAAGCCTACCAACCAAGAAAAGCCTGGGACAAGATGGATTCACAGCTGAGTTCTACAATACCCACAAAGAAGAATTAATACCAATACTCCTCAAACTATCCAATGAATAGAAAAGGAGGAAACCCTTCCAAACACATTCTACAAAGCTAGTATCATCCTGATACCAAAACCAGGCAGAGACACATCAAGGAAAGAAAATTTCAGACCAATATCCCTGATGAACATTGATGCAAAAATTCTCAATTAAATTCTGGGAAATTGCATACAAAACCATATTTAAAAAATAGTGCACCATGATCAAGTAGGGTACATTCCAGGGATGCAAGTTTGGTTCAACATACAGAATCAATAAATATAATTCATCACATCAATAGACTTAAAGATAAGAATCATAAGTTTATATCAATTGATGCAGAGAAAGCATTTGATAAAATAAAGTACTATTTCGTATTCAAAACACTAGAAAAACTAGGGATAGTAGGAACATACCTCAATATCATAAAAATCTATCTATGATAAACCCAAGACCAACATCATTCTAAATGGAGAAAAATTCCAAGCATTCCCTCTAAATACTGGCACAAGACAGGAATGCCCTCTTTCACCACTTCTATTCAACATAGTTCTTGAAACACTAGTCAGAGCAATTAGACAAATGAAAGTAATTAAATGTATACAAATAGGAAAAGAAGAACTCAAACTATTATTATGTGCTGATGACATGATTCTATACTTACAGGATCCAAAAAACTCCACTGGAAAACTTCTAAAATTAATAAATAAATTCAGTAAAGTAGCAGGATATAAAATCAATACCCATAAATCAAATGCATTTCTATACATCAGTCAGGGATCCTCTGAAAGAGAAATTAGGAAAACTACCCCATTCACAATAGCCTCAAAAAGAAAAGAAAATACTTGGGAATCAATTTAACAAAAGAGATGAAAACCTCTACAATGAAAACTACAGAACACTAAAGAAAAAGATTAAAGAACACCTTAAAAGATGAAAAGATCTTCCATGCTCTTGAATAGGCAATATTAATATTGTCAAAATGGCCATACTACTCAAAGTGCTACACAGATTCAATGCAATCCCGATTAAAATCCCATTGTCATTCCTTATAGAAATAAAAAAAAACAATTATGAAATTCATTTGGAAAAATAAGAGACCCAGACTAGCCAAAGCAATCTTTAGCAAGAAGAATGAGGCAGGAGGCATCACAATACCAGACCTTAAACTATACTATAAAGCTATAGTAAAAAAATGGCATGGTATTGGCACCAAATAGACATGTAGACCAATGGTGTAGAATAGAAGACACAGAGAAAAACCCACATAAATACAATTATCTCATACCAGATAAAGGCACTAAAAACATACATTCGAGAAAAGATAGCCTTTTCAACAAATGGTGCTGGGAGAACTGGAAATCCATAGGCAGCAAAATAAAACTAAACCTCTATCTCTCATCATGCACAAAATTCAACTCAAAGTGGATCAAAGACTTAGGAATTAGACCAGAGACCCTACGCCCTAACAAGGGAAAAGTAGGCTCAAATCTTCATCACATTGGATTAGTCCCCAATTTCCTTAACAAGACTCCTAAAGCACAAGAAATAAAATAAAAAAATTAATAAATGGGATAGATTCAAACTAAAAAGCTTCTCAGTAAAAGAAACAATCAATGAGGTAAAGAAAGAGCCTACATTTTGGGAGCAAATTTTTTACACACATGTCAAATAGAGCACCAATCTCCAAGATATATAAAGAACTCAAAAAACCTAACAACAAAGAAACAAATAACTCAATCAATAAATGGGCTAAGGAGCTGAACAGACAATTCTCAGAAGAATATATACATTCAATCAGTAAATATATGAAAAAATATTCAACATCTCTAATAATTAGAGATAAGCAAATCAAAACTACTCTAGGAGTTCATCTCATACCAGTCAGAATGGCAGTTATTAAGAATACAAACAACAATTATTGTTGGCAAGGATGTGTGGAAAATGGCACACTCAAACATTGCTGGTGGGACTGCAAATTGGTGCAGCCAATATGGAAATCAGTATGGAGATTCCTTGGAAAGCTGGGAGTGGAACCACCATTTGACCTAGCTATCCCTCTCCTCAGTCTATACCCAAAGGACTTAAAAACAGCATACTACAGGGACACAGCCACATCAATGTTTATAGCAGCACAATTCACAATAGCTAAACTGCACGGAAGCAACCTAGATGCCCTTCAGTAGATGAATGGATAAAGAAACTGTGGTATTTATCCATAATGAATTATTACTCGGGATTAAAAGAGAATAAAATTATGACGTTTGCAGGTAAATGGATGGAGTTGGAGAATATCTTGCTAAGTGAAGTAAGCCAATCCCAAAGAACCAAAGGCCAAATGTTCTCTCTGATATGATGCTAAACCATAATGGGGGGAGGATGGGAGAAATGGAGGAACTTTGGGCAAAGGGGATAGAGAAGAGGGGTGGACGTATAGGAGCCAGGAAAGATGGTGAAATGACATGGACATCATTACTCTAGGTACATGTATGACTGCACATATGGTGCAATCTAGATCGTGTACAATCAGAGAAATGAAAAGTTGTGCTGCAATTGTGTACAATGAATCAAAACGCATTCTGCTGTCATAAATACCTAATTAAAATAAATAAATATTTTTTAAAAGAGAGCCTCAGCTAAAGCAAGGCACTAAGCAACTCAGTGAGACCCTGTCTATAAATAAAATACAAAATAGGGCTGAGGATGTGGCTCAGTGGTTGAATGCCCCTGAGTTCAATCCCCGGTACAAAAAAATAAAAAAACTTAACTATTGTGAATGAAAAGGCAAGTTGAGAGAACAAGGGTTCAGCCTCTGGTTGTCCAGAATGACCTACCAGCATCTTTTCCAATGGCCAGGGCTCCACCTCTGTGAGCAGGTCTTTGCCAGAATTTGAAATTGCCCTTGTCTGTCTTAGCTTGAAGTCTGCTTCTTCTCCAGAAAAATCATTTGCAATACTACATGCATTTTTATTTATTTCTCTTTTCTGTTTTCTTTTTCCTCACCATGTTCCAAAACACACCTATTTATTCTTATATCCCCAGACTCTCTAAAGAGTGCCTGGCACCCAGCAAGTTAGTGCTCATTAAATAGCTGTCCAAGGAATGAGTGAATTCCCTGTCCGTGGTACTTCTAAAATCACACCTCAAGCCCTATTGCTTTATTTTGTGTGTCCAGTCGGCAGCAGCTTCCAGAAGGTGAATCTCGGCTCAGAAGAAGCATGCTGCCATCCCAAGTCCTTGGCAGGTGTGACCATGTGGCCAGGAGCTGCATTTGTCTTTCCTCCTTGCAGGAGCTCCTACGATCAGTACCACTCTGGTCATAAAATGAATCAGAATCCCTGGAAGGAGGTGAAGCCAATAATCTGATTTTTAAAGCTTCCTGTGTGATTCTGACCTGCAGTCAGCTTGAGAATGGAGCTACCAGCTCCTTGAGAATTCACGAGACCAAATCCAGTAAGCAGGTCCTGTTTGAGATGGGAAGGGAGATGAGTGAAAGCAGAGGAAGCCAACTGATCCAGACTAGACCCTGCCCGGAGACCCAGACCAGTACAGCGGTCAGAAAAGGGGGCCCTCTGTGTCTCCATCACCATAGAACCCGCTGTTCTGCCTCTATGTGCAACCGTGGGCCCTCCATTCCATGTAGCAGTAGCTACTCTGTAATTGCCAAGCCATAATTCCTTATTGCTAAGTGGGATTAGGAAAAAGAGCATTTATCTGAAATTCTCAACTTGACTGGTGTTAAACCAGATGCAAACCTCAGGAAGAATTAATCTCCTGTGTGCAGTGAAAGTTTTTGCACAAACCCACAAAATGTCCAAGAAAAGTAAATAATGAGTGTCTAATTTCCTTCTGTATCGTTTGGCTAATTATACAACTCCTGTATTATAACAGTGCTTGGATAAACATAATGATATCTTATTTGCCACAAATTCCCTCCATTTAGTTAACCAATTACTTTTTTTAATTCTTTAGGTATCATTAAAGCCAATCTAATTTAAGAATAAAACAGATGTGTACCATAACCGGGTTACAAATTTAACCCCAGATACCTCATAAGTGTATAAAAGGGAAAAAAAATCTATTCCTAATATGCTATTTAATTACTATGTTTGAGAAAGAAATAATATATGCTAATGATGAAATTAAAGGCTCTAAGATCTGATTTTATTACATTTTGTGAATATTGGCTATAACTTGGCTTGCAGCTAAATTTATCAAGATGACTTTTTCCATTCATGTGGGGCTAAAGCAATTTTCAAGCAAGAACCAGGCTCGAGCCATGGTGGACGGTTAGTGCCGGATAACTTTTATCAAACAGCGCCTCATGCTCTGAATCTATTAGTTGGTAACAAGGATATACCAAGCTAACATGACGGCCATAAATAGTGCCATTAGTTGCTTGTATACACGACAAAAGTGTCTAATGGACCAATATCACACACTTTCCCACAGCAGCAGGACTTATTTTACAATGGGTTATTATGCTAATAGATTGTAAAATAGTATACGAGAATGTGGCTCTAATGTATTTACCCCTGTAGACAAGGGGAAAAATGCTTTGCAAGCAATTATCGTGAATTATTATACTATCTAAAAAACAATTACTGTAGACGCGTGTGTTTCAGTTTTCCAAGTTTATTACCGCTAGCATGCACACAGTGAAAATAATTGAGTAAGCAACTCAAGTATGCACTTAGAAACATAACGGTCTAAGGTAATGTGGAATAGAGGTACATTCATCCCTCCTTCTGCCCCACCATTGTTCCTATATTCTAGAAAAGCCTTTTCTTCTTGAACGCATCAAGTACTTTTAAGAAACAAATTGAACAATGGCTGTAATTTTGAACGTAATTAGATGAACCACTTTCCCTTTTTTTAATCTCCAATTACCCACAGAAACCTGCACATAGCTCTGCTACCACCTCCTCTCAGTGCCAGCTGTTGCTCTTGAGTGTCAGATCAGGGCAATGTCACCCAGCCAGAGCACGTTTTAAAAGTGTGTGCTCTGTATGAATGGAGGCTAAATGAATGGGATCTTTTCAAAAGGCAGGTCTACCTCTATTGAAATCCATCATTATCGGGGTGGTCTTCAAACCCTGTACATTCACAGAGTGATACTCCTCTCCCACCTCTAGCTATTTCTGACACCATGTTTCTTGAACTTAGTCAACACAGGGTCTTTGCAAATGCTGTTTCTGCTGCTCATAAAGCTTTTTACTCACTCCCTGTAAAAAGCATTTAACCAAATTTCAGATTTCAAGTCTCCCTTCTTTACTCTCCTTAGATTCCTCACTGCACCCCCTCCCTACACTGATATTCCCTCAAGATACTATGTTTCTGTCCTTCAAAACTCCTACCATGGGCTGGGGTTATGGCTCAACGGTAGAGCACTCGCCTTGTATGTGTGAGACCCTGGGTTTGATTCTCAGCACCACATAAAATAGATAAACAAAATAAAGATTTAAAAAAAAAACCTGCCAAATGGCAAATTTGAGTCTTATTTGTGTGATTACTGGGCTAACATTGGTCTTCCTCAACAGAGAATAGCTCCATGAAGGCAGAAATCCATTGGTTTTACCTACCATTGTACCACTATGTCCAGAACAGATACTCAATGAATTTTTCTGAATGAATAAAATCTATGAGCAAAGTCAGAAAGGTAAACATAAACATCAGTTATGAGAGAAGGATGAGGAAACCAGGATGACCAAAATAGAGAAAGAGAATGATGTTAATGGTGTACGACAAACTCAACTAGTCATTAAAAATACAAGATAAATTGCAGACAAAAAAAAAAAATCAACAGGAGGATTTTGAAGACAGACTAGAAATTAGGTGGAAGTGAATTTTAAATTGGGGTGGGTGGGATGGGAGATGCTCTAGTATCGAAAATAGCATGCACCAAGAAAAATGAGAAGAGAATTGATCCAAGAAGAAAGAGGAAGATCAGGGATTGCCATTCAGGAGGGAATCCTGGGGATAGGAGCCAGACTTCAAGGACTTCAGGGGAAATAAGAGGTAGAGAAACGAATGCATTTGGAAAGGAATGGGGAGACCAAAATCAATGAATACCGGGAGCACAGTGTTGAGTGTCTCAAGATGGAAGAGGTACCTCTTTCCCCACATCCTCACCAACACTTATTGTTGTTTGTATTCTTAATAGCTGCCATTCTGACTGCAGTGAGATGAAATCTTAGAGTGGTTTTTATTTGCATTTCTCCACTTGCTAGAGATGATGTACATCTCTTCATATATTTGTTGATTGATTGTAAATCATCTTCTGAGAAGTGTCTTTTCAGGTCCTTGGCCCTTTTATTGATTGGATTATTTGTTTTTGTGTGTTGGTGTGTTAAGATTTTTGAGTTCTTTATATACCCTAGAGATTATGTGAGGGGTAAAGATTTGCTCCCAAAATGTAGGCTCTCTACTTACCTCACAGATTGTTTCTTTTGTTGAGAAGAGACGTCTTAGTTTGTGTCCATTCCATTTATTGATTCTTGATTTTAATTCTTGCGCCAAAGAAGTATTATTAAGGAATTTAGAGCCTAATCCCACATGATGGAGATTAGGGCCTACTTTTTCTTCTATTAGGGGCAGGGTCTCTGGTTTAATTCCTAGGTCCTTGATCCATTTTGAGTTGAGTTTTGTGCATGGTAAGAGATAGGGGCTTAATTTCATTTTGTTGCTCATACATTGCTGGTGGGACTGCAATTTGGTACAGCCAATATGGAAAGCAGTATGGAGATTTCTTGGAAAACTGAGAATGGAACCACCATTTGACCCAGCTGTCCCTCTCCTCACTCTATACCCCAAAGATACTACAGGGACACAGTCACATCAATGTTTATAGCAACACAATTCACAATAGCTAAACTGTGGAAACAATCTAGATGCCCTTCAATAGATGAATGGATAAAAACATGTGGCATATATATACAATGGAATATTACTAAGCAATAAAAGAGAATAAAATCTTGGCATTTGCAGGTAAATGGATGGAGTTAGAGAAGATCATGCTAAGTGAAGTTAGCCAATCCCAAAAAAACAAATGCCAAATGTTTTCTCTGATATAAGAAGGCTAATTCATAGTGGGGTAGTGAGGGGGAGCATGGGAGGCATATACGAACTCTAGATAGGACAAAGGGGTAGGAGGGGAAGGGAGGATGCATGGGGTTAGAAATGATGGTGGAATGCAATATTATCCAAAATATATGAATGAAGACACGAATTGGTGTGAATATACTTTGTATACAACCAGAGATATGAAAAATTGTGCTCTGTATGTGTAGTAAAAACTGTAATGCATTCTGCTGTCATATGTAAATAAAAAAATTAATAAAAAAGAAAAAAGATGAAAAAGGTAGATCCATTTCAATAGGGAGAAGAGTCCATGAGGAGCAGGTGAGGAGGAAGGCTGGGAGGAGCCTGAGTGGCCAGGGAGCAGCAGGTCCCCAGAAACCACAGGATGCAGATGGGAGCAGGAGCTGTGAGGAGAGGCAAGCTACCTCTGAGTAAAGCTGGCAAGGGGAGGAAAGAGACAGAGAAGCACAGGGCAGCCACGGTGGGCAGATCACAGTCTAAGGTCTTTCCCAGAAAGCAAGACTCCAGGACTTCAGCCAGAAACCAACTCTGGGGAGAAGAAAGGAAGGAAATGTTGCCAAGGAAGGAAACCTGCAGCATGGACTTCTCCGGGTTTGGTCTACAACAAGGTAGAGGGGAGAGCTATTGGGAGTCGACTGGGCTCTGAAGACTAACTTCCCCATCCCCCAAGAAGAGACGTCCAATGGTGAGCCCTGCTGGCTCACATGATCCTTACCCACCAATCAGACTAGCCCTGCTGGCTCACATGATCCTTACCCACCAATCAGACTAGCTCTGCTGGCTCACATGATCTTTACCCACCAATCAAAAAGCACCCCATGCCAACTGTCAAACCCTTCAACCATTAAACTGTCATAACTGTCAAACCACCCCCGGCTCTATAAATATGCAGAGCTGTTCCTCAATAAAGGGGCATTTTCTCCAACGGCAAGCCTTGATCGTTCTTTCAAAAGCAGTCTACCGAATCAAGCCCTTCTGGCCACACTAGAAGAAAAGAGAAATGTCTAGAAGCTGCCTGTTCAAAGTGTAGCAAAGAAACATATGTCAGGACACCGAGATCTGGAAGCAACACTTGATTAGTGACACAATGGTGCTGAGGAATAATTCCCAAAGTCTGAGCCCCGAGCACAGCAGGGCTTTTACTTTTATACATAAGCAAGTTTGGGGCACATTAAGGAAAGTTGGTGCGATTCTATTGGAGGGTGCATTCTACATTCCTTATATGGGTCCTAGCTTGTGAACAGCTTAGGGACTCTTAGCTCATACGACTTAGGGACTTTCACTGCACTAAGCCTAAAAGGGGACTGTTCTGTCCCCATTGCTGTGTTTCCTGCTTCTGCCACTGCAGTTATCTTTTACAGGTACCTGTTAGCTGCTACAAGCCTCTATGGTTAAATGACAGTAAGCAGAGCTGCTGAGTGTGAGCTTGCAAAACCACAGCCTATCATCTCTTACACTGCTGAAGTTCCCACTTTGCTCTACCACAGAAGCAACAGTTGCCACACAAGGGCTGAGTTCCTCTGAAAAGCCACTCTTAGCCATCTGCTAATGGCAGCACTGAGCATTAAAAATGGGGACAGCAAGCCCACTGCCTGAGGTGGCTCGGTGCATCTCTCCCACAGTATCAGGTGCATTAGCCAAGACGTGCCAATGTGGTAATCAAGTGATAGATGACTGAGCTGGGGAAGAGAGCCATAGTCTCACGGCCTTGGATGGCCTGTGACCCATACACCTGGCACTGTGTGAGGTGTAGGCTATCCTCAGGGGGCACTAGAGGCATCAGGAAGATTAGAAAAGGAGGACAGGCATCCCTCAGCCATATGCAAATGGGTAGCTTTGGAAAGGAGGGTTTGGGTGAAGAATTACTACTGACAGTCCCAGAGTTTTTCCCAAACATACTTTTAATTGATGATCCCATTCTATCCTTTCTAAAGGCATTTTTAAAGCTCAATAAACGACTGCTTACCACAGAGCACAATGCAATCCCTCACAAGTTAAGCTGTTCTCGTGAATCACTTGTAATTACTGGGCATTTTCAAGCCCAGCAGATGTATAACTATATTATTGTATCTCTGCGATTTTTATGAAGTTGAGACAAGGAAACAAATCATGGTAACTGAATTAATCTCTTTGCCGGAGCTCATAATAATCAGAAGAAAACTTTAATATCATATAAACCAAAAAATTGCCACTATTAAATCATCCCGTCTTTTACTAACTGCTACTTAGTTTGTTTACTCTCAAAAGGGAAGGGGAGCCAGGGAAAAGAAAGGGAGAAAGGGGGTGAAAGGCACAGAGAGGGGGGAAGGTGGACAGGGAGGGAAGAAAGGAAGAAATTGTATTAGTTCTCTATTGCTGCTATAACAAATAGCCCCCAAATTTAGCGGGGTTTAGTACAGAAACATAAATTTATTATTCTCTTCTAGTTCTAGAGGTCAAACACATAAAATTAAGGTGTTAGCATGGTTGTGCTCCTTCTGGGGCCTTCGGGGTGGAATCCATTTCCTTGTATTTTCCTGATTCCAGCAACCACCTGCATTCCTTGACCCCAGTCCTTTGACTCCCGCTCCCTCCTACTTGTAAGGTTCTTCTTATAAGAACCTTGTGATTACACTGGACTCACCCAGATGATCCAAGATAACCACTCCTTTTTAAGATTATTAATTTACTCAAATCCGCAAAGTCCCTTTCTCCATGTACATGTAAGATAACATAGTCACAGGTTCCATGAATTCACATGTGAACCTCTTTGGGGGACATTACTGAGCCTGCCACAGGCTTCTTTTTTTTATTTTTTTAAGAAGAAAATAAAAATATTTTCCAACTGAATGTTAAGTGGATACCAACTGGAATCTCAAAGCCATTGTGATAATACCCTTCAAGTCACACGGGAGGAATCACTTTTAAAAATTTCCCTCTCTAGAAAACACACAGAATGTGACCTGGTGCCTTTTCTGCGACTTTTTTGGAAAACACATTCACACCTGTAATCTGATTTTCTCCTTCAAAGACCCCCTTGTCAGAGGCAGTTTATTCTTAATTACTGATAAAAAGACTGAAGGAGAAAGGCTGGCCACCGTGAGTCCCCAAGTCACCTAATAAGTCCCCAGCAGCAGAGCAGGACCAGTCTGCCTGCAGATAGCTGTCCATTCTCTCTCCATTGCAAGACATTTATCAGCCATACTCTATTTATAGCTTTGGGGGAAGAAATTGAACCCTCTTAGATCTCTCAAGTCTGTTGAAAGAGATCTCATAGGTCCTCCTCCCATGCCCACATGCTCTTCCTTCCAAGCATTCCTGTCACCTGAGCATGTCACCCTGCATCGAGCCCCCTACTCTACAAGTTAACTGCTCAGGCATTCTTCTTTGGTATCTGTTTCCAAAAATAGTTCCAACAAATCCTGGTACCCACTCAAAGGTGGCACTTTGTACAGAGGCCAGAGCAGGGGCAGCACAGCCCTGAGGCTGTCCATCAGAACACACCCCACAGGTGGTCCGCAGGCCATGCAAGGGCCAGGGAATCTGAACCCAAGCCTTTCCTTTTTATTCTTTTTTAAAATTCATTACAATTCATATTACACATATATAGCACAACTTTTCATATCTCCGGTTGTATATAAAGTATATTGACACCAATTCATGTCTTCATACATGTACTTTGGATAATGATGACCATCACATTCCACCATCCTTGCTAATCCCCTGCCCCCTCCCTTTTCCTCCCACCTCTTCACTCCATCTAGAATTCATTTAATCCTCCCATACTCCCCCTTCTTACCCCACTATGAGTCAGCCTTCTTATATCAGAAAAAAACAGTCAGCATTTGTTTTTTGGGGATTGGCTATTTTCACTTAGCATTGTCTTCTCCAACTCCATCCATTTACTTGCAAATGCCATGATTTTATTCTCTTTTATTGCTAAGTAAAATTCCATTGTGTATATTTGCCACATTTTTTTTATCCATTCATCTGCTGAAGGACATCTAGATTGATTCCACAGTTTAGCTATTGTGAATTGTGCTGCTATAAACATGGATGTGTCTGTGTCCCTTTAGTATGCTATTTTTAAGTCTTTGGGGTATAGACAGAGGAAAGGGATAGCTGGGTCAAATGATGGTTCCATTACCAGATTTCCAAGGAATCTCCACACTGCTTTCCATATTGGCTGCACCAATTTGCAGTCCCACCAGCAGTGTATAAGTGTACCTTTTTCCCTACATCCTAGCCAACACTTATTGTTGTTTGTCTTCATAATAGCTGCCATTCTCACTGGAGTGAGATGAAATCTTAGAGTAGTTTTGATTTGCATTTCTCTAATTGCTAGAGATAATGAACATTTTTTCATATATTGTTGATTGACTATATATCCTCTTCTGAGAAGTGTCTGTTAGGTCCTTGGCCCATTTGTTGATTGGGTTGTTTGTTTTTTCATCTACCACTGGCTTAACCACCTCCCCTGCATGGAGCTGGACCAAGGCCAGGCCTGGCAAGAAGTTTTTCATGATGTTCTAGAGGATGAAGAGTGGAGCTGTCCCACCTACCAAGTATTTGACATTAAACAAGCTCCGTAATCTGGACCTCAGTTTACTGACCTGTACAAGTGGAAGAGTAAACATGACCTGCACCACAAGTTCATCAAGAGGACTAAGGGAGTTGGTATATAAACAGGGTCTACCTCCAGTGACCTGGGCTCTCATTCTATGCTTCATTATCCAGTCCATTCTAGTAAGTGACCCAGGATCCAGCATGATTCAATTGTTGCACCTGGCCCCTGGACAGAAGTTTGTTTAGTTGAAGCCCAACCCCCAACCCCAGCTAGGCCACAAGCTCTATGGAAGCCAGAGGTATTTTATTTGTCTCTCTCCTCAGCACCCAACACTGTGCCTGGCACACAAGGGATTCTATGCGAGGTTTGCTGAGTGACTTAATGAGTAAGCACACTCCTCATCCAGCACATTCTACCACCCAAAGGAGCAAGAACTATCATGCTCCATCTGCAGATCCTGTGTGGAACTTGACATTTAGATTCAGATCTAAGTAATTCAGATCTAGAGCATCCTAGAGTAAGAACATGAAATCATGTCATTTTATGTCCTCCCTCAAGATAAGGCCATAACATCTGTATAATCTCCATTTTTCAGATGAGGGAATTAAATCTCTGCATCCCTAAACAATTGTCCGTATTCAGAGAGAGCCAGAATGTGGTGTGCAGAAACGCAACTGGTCTGGTGGAACAAACACGGGGTGCTGTTGACAGTGCCTTCACAGTGACTTTGCCCTCTGCACAACAAACATGTTATAGCCCCAACTTTCAGTAAAATAGGTTTGCCTAACAAAAGGAAATGCAAAAGGGGGGGGGGGATTTCCTCCATAAATACTTACTTAAATCTTTTTTATTAAAAATCTATTGATGGCCTGGGTACAGTGACATACACCTGTAATCCCAGCATCTTGGGAGGCTGAGGCAGGAGAATCACAAATTCAAAACCAGCCTTGGCAACTTAGTGAGGCCCTAAGCAACTTGATAAGACCCTGTCTCTAAATAAAATATTTAAAAAGGGTTGGAGATGTGACTCGGTGGTTAAGCGCCCCTGGGTTCAATCCCCAGTACTAAAAAACAAGGAAAATAAAACAAGAAAAAAAAAATTGTATTGATAAGTTACAGGAAGCTAAACAAGGAGACTTTACAAACAAAACAGGTGACGTTTCTTTACCTAGAAAAAACAAGGAGAAGACATGTTTGTTTCTAAATAACCCTTAACATTCAGAAAGCTCTAGGAGATCTTGGGTTCTTATTCAACCATTTGGTTTAATAGGATCACACTGGTTTTAACTTAGCCAAAAGCAGTTCCTGTATTTTGTAAACTCTGTTTACAGAATGAGAATAGGTTTCAGTTTCACCTGATTTGCTTTAACACACTATAGCAAGAAAGCATTTATTTGACTCATTCTCCATCTATGTGAGAAATACAAGCAACTCTGAACAGCATCTTGCCTGAACTGGCAAAATTACCATCTGGAGTTTGCAAATGTGAGTCAAAAGAGTTTCTGGGGAAAAAACAGAATGTTCAAAATCCACCTGGCCCCATTATTGCTACAGAACCTTGTTCAAAGGCCCATGATGCAGCCCACTCCCAAAGGTCTGAGATGTCAGTCAGGTGGCCCAACTCATATCCCTGTGGACCACCCGGGGCCATGCCTGGCTCTTTGCAGAGCATGTCACCAAGAGCCCAAGGGAGGGAAGGTTCTCTTCTCCTTGGTATGCTTCTGCCCTAGCTGGATGCCTGGGAATTCGGTGTGTACACAATTCATTTTATGAGACAGATGGAAATTGAGTTACAGCAAATAAATCATATGGCACTCCTTTTACTAATGTCTTTCTAGAGGGAATCTTCCTGTTGACTAAGTGTGGCCTTGTACTTTCTTGATTAGCCACACAGATGTTTTATTGATATTTGATTCCTATGAGAAATTTCTTATTTAAAGACTCCCTGTTTTCTCAACATGCAGAGTTTTGCCACTTAAGGTGGGAAGTTTTATGAATTGGCTAATGATAATCACCTTCGTGTTGCAGACACACACACTTGATAACACACACAAACACAACAGCACACCAGAATCACCAGCACCCCAAACGTGTCATTGGTTACCCTATCCAAATATTTCAAGGTTGGAGCTTGGAAAACAGGTGATAACTTGGACTTGAGAGTTCAATATCTCTTTTACTATTCTCCAAATAGATTTTCTATCAAAAAAGAAAAAAAAATAGTCATACTTACTAACAAGGCAATGATCTTCAGAACCAGACAGATCAGAGTTGGAATTTCAGTTCTGGCTGTGTCTGTGAGCAAGATAAATCCTCTGAATTCCTAATCCAGATTTTGAATTTTAGAATACTGATGCCACTGACCTCATGAAGATTTTGTGAGGAAAACCCGGAACATGGTGCATTGAACACCATGTGTTGTGTTGTGTGTGTTGGGTGGGGAATCATCTCTAGTTTGGACATTCTTTATTTTTTGAGGAAGGCATATTTAATAAGTACTATTTCTCTTCCCAGGTGACTTGCAAATTTAAGGCCTGTGCACATTCTGAATGGTTTCATGGAAGAATATTCAGAGCCTAGTAAACTGCATTGTTGGATATCCTGACCTATGCATTGAAGGAAGAAGATAACACAGGCAGAATGAACTAAGCAATTAATACAATTACCCCTCTTATCTGCACAGAATATGTTCCAAGACCCCCAATGGATGCTGGAAAATTCAGATAGTACAAAACTTTGTATTTAAGTACTGCAAGAATACAAAAATCCATGTGATAACAGGGATACAAATGGGTGAGTAGCATATACAACGTGGATACAGTGGGTGAAGGGATGACTCATCCCAGACAGGACTGAGCAGAATATTGCAAACTTTCATCACACTATTCAGGAAAGTATACAGTTTAAAATTTATCAATTGTTTCTGGAATTTTCCATTTATAATTTTCAGACCATGGTTGACCTCAGTACACTGGAACCTAAGAAAGCAAGACCACAGGGGCTAGGAGTATGGCTCAGTGGTAGGTTGCTTGCCTACCATGTTCAATCCCCAGCAGTACAAATAGATACCTCCCCAATCAAAACCAAACAGACAAAAACAAAGCAAAATCCCAGATAGTAGGGGACTATTGTAGTATTAGAAAAAATAAAATATCCAATTGAGAAAAACAAAGGCTACAGACTAACACTGATTGTGCAGCCAGGCACTTACCATAAATTATCTTATTTAATTCTCAAACCAAACGAAGAAACAGAAGCTCACAGAATAAATATTTTAGTTCTAACCACACAGCTCATGAATGGCAGTGCCACAACCCCAACCAAGACAGGTGGATCTGGATCCAAAATACTGGGCTCAGTAAAGCCAATTACTTTAAAAGCAGCAACAATGGTCAGTGCACATGAATAGAGATAACCAACACAGGACTAGAATTGCAAGGAGGCTCTTCCCAGGCAGCACAGATGGGGCAAAAATCAATCAAGCATCAGTACTGGTGAAAAAAATATGCATAGTGCAGACCCCTTGCAGAGGCACCACCAAAGTCCAAAGAAGCCCTTTCATGATCCAACAGTGCTGATGTGCATACAGCGGGGAATGCCATCACTTTCCTGAGATCAGAGTGTGAAAAATACCCAAACAGTTGGAGCCTTGGAGAGGTGCCAACCCCATCTAGACTAGACTGCAAAGACAAACAGAACTGTCAAGTCTCTGCATTTCAAAACTTTAAACAAAGAAGAGAGATTCACAGACTGGGGTCAATTCTTATGATGAACTCAAGCAGACAACCTTGATGAACATCGCTTAGCATCATCAAAAGGAGAACAGTGTCAAAATTGGTTGATTATAAGCTAATCGATTGACCATACACTGCTGTGAAAGGAGTCTTCTGTCAGCCCAGAGAGGGCAGATTCCTCGATGAGGGGGCCCATCCAATATCTAGAACCTTCTGCTATACTATCATTTGAAATGAAAAGCAAAAGTCTCTCTCTGTGATAATTGTTTACACTCCCATGAGCTTTTCTAATGACATCAGAGGGACAGCAAAATAAAGACATTTTTTTCAATATTTATTTTTTAGTTGTAGGTGGACACAATAACTTTATTTTATTTTTGTGTGGTGCTGAGGATTGAACCCAGTGCCTCATGCATGCTAGGCAAGTACTCTACCACTGAGCCACAACCCCAGCCCAAGACATCATTTTTTCTTGAGCTAAATTGCTGCTTCTCTTGATGAGTGGCTAATTGCATATTATTTCATCTGCCGTGGAGAGCCCCTTGGCAGACAAACAGTTTTGTTATTGTTGTTTTAATTCTGGGGACTGAACCCAGGGTCCTCTGCAGGCTAAGCAAGTGCTCCACCACTGAGCACTACCCCTGGCCCCCAAAACAAAGATTCCTGGCTCAGCTGATGATGTGGAATCCCCAAGAGGGGCCAGCCCTGTTAGCCGTTTTTATGACAAAGCTCCCCAGGTGATATACTAATATGCAGAAGGGTGAAGAACACTGGGTAGTTCCAAGTTCATAGGTTCTGTCACAAGAATTAGAAGCAGAAGTCGGGATTTGAAATTCTGACTTCACCATGGACCTGCAAAACTCCAAAATTTCTGAGGTTAATTGTGTGTGTGTGTGTGTGTGTGTGTGTGTGTGCGCGCGCGCATGCGTGCACCCATGTGCATGATAGGCAACTACTTTACCGCTGAGCTACATCCCCCATCCCCCAAACACAACCCCCCTCTACAATAAGTAAAGATATTCAGGTTGTAAAAGGAACAGAGCAGGCACAAGACTTTTCTAAACTAAAAATATTAAGAATAGGGATCATTATCATTATGTCTATTATAGGTAATACATAGAATATATTTTACAGATACACACAATTCTGCCACTCCTAGGCATCCAATACCTTTAGTCCTATGTTATTTTTTTATTAATTCTGAGATTTTGATTAAGGACATCTTGAGCTAGCCCACTTGAATGAATAAATAAAAATACTTGGGATCTCCTTAAATCTTTTAGTGGCAAACAAATTTAAAAGAATGCAAATTTACATGTTGCATTCTCTGCAATATGGAAAAAGGATAGTTCCTTAGGCTGATGAGTCTGATTTACGGCCAAGTCTACGTTAAAAGGTGCATATTCTCCCATGGAGGAAAACATTTCCCATTAGCACACAACAGCAAGTTTGTGTACTAATAACCCAGGCACATGGTACTTGTCACCCATTTCAAAGTGCGCACACTTAGCTATTACTAAACAGTTACTTATTGACCAGTGGGTAAGAAGTAAAAGCAGATGTCTTATCTAAATTACCTCTGATCCACTGATTTAAGAGGTGCTAAAGATAAACTCAGGCAAAAGTGTGCATGAAATTAGCAAAACACAATAAGCTATAATCCTTGAATGTTCAACTGAAATCTCTTAAGATGGAAAAAACATCACAGATTGACTGATATGCTATACATCCTATCAGGAGAAGAATTGAAATACCATACTACAACAGAACTGGATATTGGTTTGGAAAAAAGAAATCAGAGGCTTATTTTCTGTTTCTGACTCAAATGTACCACGTAGAACACAGACAGTAACGACCAACATTTGGGTGGCTATGTGAAATTTATAAAGGGAGGAAACCAAAGCCCCTCATATGGTCAAACAAGTTTGGAGGCCAGCAGAGGAACTCCAAGCCTGCTGACTCTCCTGCTCTAGTGGATGTGTGATTCCATAGAAAGGAAGAGAGCATGTGTGAGAAGGGGCTGTGTATTTCTGAAGCTTTTTTAAACTACAAAATTCTGCACACCATCAAAATGTGCATCCATAAGTGTAATGGTTTGACTATGAGGTGTCCCCCAAAAGCTCATATCTGAGACAAAGCAAGAACCTTGAGGGATGAAATGATTGGGTTATGGGAGTTAAAATCCAATCAGTGGATTAATCCTCTGATATGGGTAATAATTGTAGGCTGGTAAGGTATAGCTGGAGGAGGTGGGTCACTGGGAGGGACATGACTTTGCTGTTTATATTTTGTCCCTGGTGAGTGGTGCCTCCCCCTCCCCTCCTCTTCCCACTTCCTGAGCCACTTCTCTCTGCCTCACCTTGAACCCAGAGCAATGGACCAAAACCTCTGAAAGAGTGAGCCCCAAATAAACTCTTCCTCCTCTAATTGTTCTTGTCAGTTCTTTCGGTCACAGCGGTGAAAACCTGGACTAAAACAATAAGGAATTTAGTAAGTAAATTTCATGATTCTCTAAAATAGATATACTAAGGAATGATTTTGAAAAAATATCACAGAGGAATGATTTGGATATGGGGAAGTGCCTACAAATTATTAGATTTTTAAAATTAAGTTGTTTTATAGGATACCCTTTCATTTAAAAAAATGAATTAGGTATACAATATCAAGAATACTGAAGTCCTTCATTCTTTTATTCATAACCACAAATTTTTCCTTGGTTGATGTTCATAATTCATGACCTTGGGGAAAACAGAGTACAAAAATAAGCTCCCTCCTTTATGAAACTTATATTTTAGGGACAGGCTCTAGAAAACAAGCAAATGAGTATGTAAATATAAAGTACGTGATGGGGTGATAGGCAGCAGGGTGAGAGGAGTAGAAATTGCTGGAAGGAACTCCCCTGCTTAAAAAGAGCCTTCAGTGTTAACAGAGCTGAGGGAAGTGAGGGGCTGAGCCACTGATGATTGGCGGAAGGTGCCCTTGGCATAGGAAGCACCAAATGGCAAAGGGTTTGATGAGCAAGCGAGTTTGGCACATTCCTTAGACAGCGAAGAGGCCCAAGTGACCAGAGCAGAGAGAGCAAAAAGAAGTGACAGAAGACATCAAAGTAAGGTCCGATCATGGCAGTCCATGTGAATCATGGCATAATCTCTCAGGTTTTTCTGGAGTGAGGTGAGCAGCCATTGGACACAGGGTGTGATCCGTTTTAAGATTAAGAGTCACTCTGACTTCTACTTCAAGAATGTGCTAGAAAAGGGCAGAGAACCTTGCCTCCATCCCTTCAGGCTACTATAACAAAACATCACAGATGGGTGGCTTAGAGACAACAGGAATTCACTTCTCATAATCCAGAAGCTTGGATGTCCCAGATCAAAGTGGTGGCAGATTTGGCATCTGGTGAAGGCCCACTTCCTCCGTCACCTGTCTTCTCGGTCTAATGGCACCTGGCAGAAGTGGCCAGGGGTTTCTCTGGGGTATCATTCACAAGGGCACTAATCTCATTTGTGGGTTTTAACCCTCATGACCTAATCATCTCCCACAGGCTTTAACTCCAAGTAAAATCATTTTGTGGTTGAGGATTTCAGCGTATGAATTTTAGGGAGAGATTAACTTTCAGATCATATTAGGGATAAAAGAAATAAAAAGTTGGAAGTTACCTGCCGACAACCCAGTTGACAGTGACCACAATTTGGGCCAAGATGGTGGTGGTAGGAGGGCGAGAAGGGTCAGATTCTGGGCATGTTTGGAAGGTGGATCTGATGTATTTAAGATGTGGAGGGTAAGAGAAAGGAGTCCAGGGTGACTGCAAGGTTTGAGGAGACACTTGCCCCAGATGAAAGAACTTGGAAGAGGACTGAGGACTGACCCCTGGATATGACGCCCGGGTGGCATGGCGGAGAAGACACTGTCACTGGAGAAGACTGAAAAGAGAATGGGAGGAGAGCTGCAGACCTTCAGTGTAGACAACACTTCTGAGGCGTTTCCTTAGGAGGAGGTAGGAAAAGGGTGGGGTGAGATGTGTCCTGGAGTGAGTCATGTCCATCAAAATGGTAAGAGCGATTGGTTTTAGCTTCCAGGAGCTCAGGTAAGTCTATCTCCTCCCTTTGGCCCCTTTCCTACCCCAGGTACTAAAAAATTCCAACTCCTGAAAACTATGACTTCTTGATGTATAGGAGATTGAACTTTAAAATAAATCAAATAAAATCAAATAATAAATAAATAAATAAGCCAAATAAATTTAAAAAAGAAAGAAAAGAGAAAAACTAGTTCAGAAGGAAGATGGAGAGAAAATACTGTATCTATAATCTTCTCATTCACTCATTTTCCCCACCCATCTTCTCACATTCTCTCCTGTTCTCTCCTCTTCAATATATATTTTTTTCCATCAAGTGAATAACAACAACAAAAATTCAATTACCCCTTTTGATAGCTTGGGTGTGTCTTGTAAAGCTTATAAAAAGTTAAAACCTATGTGATGTAAGATAAACCGGAGAGAATCTTCTTGATGAAAACAATTTCCTACTTTGCCTATTATTTTATTATTTCTACCTGTAAAGTCAGGGTTAAGACAGTATTTCTCGAATTAATTCTCTATAAGAAAGTATAATTGTTTTTTCAAATTAAAAGTAGTCCCCTTTAAAAAAAAGAAAGAAAAGAAAGCATATTTTGGGTCACGAGAAGAACCATTTTCTATCCCATGTGAATTCAGAAAATTCACATTTTCTACCTGTGGATTCAGAGTCTGTATTGGGAACAAGTAGTAATACCTTCATTGTCTTGGGCAAATTGGAAAAGAAGAGAAGTGAAATAAGCAAATATTCAAGACAGTGCAAGGCAAACTGTACCAGAGCATCTTTTATAAAGGAAACACTGCCACTGTTTGAAAGGGAAAAGAAGGGAGAATTCAGTCCTCGCCCCACAGATGATATAGCATTGCTGCTTTGGGTTCAGAGGACAAGGATCCCCAGTGGTCAGCACCATATTTGTCATTTCTTAATAATTCCATGTTCAGGGAAGCCACATTCTCTCTCCTATTAAATAAATGCATAATTTGGATTTTATTCGCTTTATAGCTTGTTTGCATTTAATTGGTAAATTTGTTTTAGTTATATTGTTGCATAAGAGCTATACACGTGGATTTTATAAGCAGTTTAACATTTATATGTATTTATGTAACAATTTAATAAACGTAAGTCAAATTGAGGGTGTCTATAAAATTTTATTCCTTGAAAAAGTAGTCTATGGCTTAGGTTCAAGAAACACTGAGTTAAAAAGTATCTACCTTAAATACCACTTGTAGTAGGCTGAAATATCCATCCCCAAACACACACACCAAATATCCATATCCTAATTGCAGGAATTCATGCATATGCTACCTTCTACTTATAGTTAAAAGGACTAGACAGGGGCTGGGGTGGTGGCTCAGTGGTGGAGCACTTGCCTGGCATGTGTGAAGCACTGGGTTCGATCCTCAGCACCACATATAAATAAATAAATAAATAAAATAAAGGACTCAGCCGATATGATTTAAGGATAGTATGACAAGACCCCATCCTGGGATATCCAGGTTGCCCTGATATAAGATCCAGTTGCCATCATTAAGGTCCTCATAAGTGGTGAGGGCAGAAGCCAGAGGGTGGATTAGCCAAAGGAAGGGGTTACAAATTGACGGACACAGGCAGCCTTTAGGAAATCCAGGAAATAGATTTTTCCCCCTGAAGCCTCCAGAAGGCACACCAGCACGTTGGTTTTGGATTTCTGACCTCCAGAATTCTAAAAGAATAAATCCACATTGTTATTAACCACAAAACGTGTGGAAATTTGTTACAGCAGCTATGAGACACTAATACACTACTCAATCCATTTGTGCAGAATGATCTTAAGATCCATGCGTCTCGTTGCATTACCCAGGAAGTAGGCCCATTGCCATTTGTGATCATGCACCAGACTTCTGCATCATGATCATGAACAAAATTGTGAGGTGTCAGTGGAGGAAATAGCAAGGAATGCAGAACCCCAGAGGTGGCCGGAGGGGGATCCACTGCTAGGAATGGGATCGGGTGCAAGCACATGTTTTTTTCATAAGCAAGTGTGTTTTGGCAGGGAAGGAAAGGAAACTGAGGGCCACAGAACAAAGGAGAACGCAGGTAGATTGGGAAGAACCACATGAGAGATGCCAACTGTGTGGCCATCTTTGCCGCTTCATTTAGGGCCTGAACTTCCCTCTGGATCTCTGTGTCCCCTCTCAAACTTCTTTTCCCACATTTCCGTTTGCTGGGTAAGGAAGACTTCCTCCAGATCTGCCCTGGGGAACCAGGCAGATTCTGACAGCTCTTAAGAATTAAGGCAAATCCCACAAAGCCTGAAACCTCTTTCTCTGTAGTAGATCCTGGCTCTCTGGCAGGGCCAAGGGCACTGAGAGGAACAGCAAAAACCTTCCACTTCCTGGTCATGGCTGAGAAACAGGAGAAAGAAGTCAGGTCAAGAGCCAAGTAGACGCTGAGAAAATGAAGCTGAAAGGTGATTAAAAAAAACTGAATATCAAGTGCCACCACTTTGTTATTTTATTCCCCAAGGAACTAGGAAAAGTGATTAGACCTTCAGGGTCTCGTAGGACACAAGCAGAAACCAAAGAAGATGTCATAGTGGCTGAGAGGAGGACAGCAACTGAGGAAAGAGGATTTATTAAGGTAAGCTAAATGGTGTTAGAGAAGAAGTGATGGTATATCTTGCTGTCCTCCAATTCTCTTCTCCAGACTCTTGTCATTCTTCACAGCTTCCAGGACCTCCTTTGCCCTACCTACCCTGAAAGGGAGTGTGATTACACTGTCTGCAATTTTTGGTCTTCTGATTGTCTTAGGGTTAATCCTTTCCTGAGCAGGAAATCAGGCCAAGGCACCGCACACCCCGTGGCTCCCTGTTCAGGGAAGCGCATCCCAGCTCTGGGTTGGAATGAACATGGAGCTCATCATATTCCACGCTGTCACTCAACACTTTCCCATGCCACCTCACTTAGGTTTCTGTGGAAGGAACATTAGAGCACCCTGAAGTGCTGCTTTATGTGGGCTAACACTTCATAACAACAGAATAGTTTATTACCTAAGGAGGCAAAGACTGAATTTCTGTTCCAGAGTTTCCAGCCATCTCACATCAGGAACACGTTTTGAGTGATGAAATAGCCAGTGACATCATAACTGTGCTGTTACAACAGAAGACTCAGGATGCAAATTCTACTCATGCAATTCTGGCTCCATTCTAAATATGCCTTAAATCTGGAGAAATATTTGTTACCTGCAATTCAGATTGAGCATTAATCTCCAGGATGCATATAGAACTCAAAAAACTTAACACCAAAATAATAATTATAATAATAATAATAATAATATAAAATAACCCAATCAATAAATGGGCAAAGGAACTGATAAGACTTCACAAAAGAATAAATACAGATGGTCAACAAATATATGAAAAAAAAAAGTTCAACTTTTCTAGCAATTAGAGAAATGCAAATTAAAACTACACTGAGATTCCATCTCACTCCTGTCAGAATGGCAACAATCAAGAATACGAGTATCTGTAAAGGTTAATGTTTATGAGGATGTAGGGGGAAAGATACACTCATACATTGCTGGTGGGAATGCAAATTGGTGCAGAAAGCAGTATGGAGATTTCTCAGGAAACTTGGAATGGAACCACCATTTGACCCAGTTATCCATCTCCTTGGTTTATACCCACAGGACTTAAAATCAGCATACTACTGGGACACAGCCACATCAATGTTTATAGCAGCTTAATTCACAATAGCTAAGCTATGGAACCAACCTAGGTGCCCTTCGGTTGAATAATGCTTAAAGAAATGTGGTCTATATACACAATGGAATATTCCTCAGCCATAAAAATAATGAAATTACAGCATTTGCTGGTAAATGAATGGAATAGGAGACTATCATGCTAACTGAAAAAAGCTGATCTCCCCAAACCAAAGGCCAAATATTCTCTCTGATCTGCAGATGCTAACACACAATAGTGAGAATTTTTTGAAAGAAGAGAAGTTCATAGGATTAGAGAAAGGGGGATGAATGGAAGGGAAGGGGATGGGAATAGGAAAGACAGTGGAATAAATGGGACATAACTTTCTTACATTCAGTGAAGCTCCACATCATGTCCAACCACAAGAATGAGAAGTTAGACTCCATGTATGTATAATGTCAAAATACACTCTACTGTCACGGATATCTAAAACAAACAAATAAAAAATATTTCTCAGGGGGCTGGGATTGTGACTCAGCAGTAGAGCACTCGCCTAGCACGGGTGGGACCCGGGTTTGATCCTTAGCACCACATAAAAATAAAGGCATTGTGTTGTGTCCATCTACACCTAAAAAATAAATATTAAAAAAAAATATTTCTCAGGCCAAAAAAAAAAAAACAAGATACCTTTAAAATATGTTATCTTGCTTTTTAAAACAAGTACTTAAAGTGGTCATAATTATAATTATCATCATGAGGATCTATTTTCCCATTCCAAAAGCAAATATGTTAAATTTTAGCTACTTCAGAATCCATGATAAATTTGAATTGTACTAGAGCAGCATCCAGGTTATAAAACCCATATGAAGATAAAGGTTGCAAAGAAGATCATATAAGTAGAATTGGAACATACTTAAGAAAAGTGACTTTCCTGTAGAATATTAGCTTTCATTTGAATGCTAGTTACAAAATATGCCTCATCCTCTTGAAAAAACAAATCCAGTCTCACAAAACCATAGAGCATTCAAAGTGGAAGGGGCCTAGAGCTATTTTTAAATTGGCTACCATAAGTAAGTCTCCTCCACAGTGACTCCAATGATTACCCAGCCCTTTCCTGCACACCAGTATAGGAATGCATATGCTCTCATCTTCTTTTGAGGGGAGGGTACTGGGGATTGAACTCAGGGACACTCGACCACTGAGCCACATCCCCAGCTCTTTTTTTATATTTTATTTAGAGACAAGGTCTTGCTGAGTTGCTTAGGGCCTCGCTAAGTTGCTGAGACTGGTTTTGAACTCGCCATCCTCCTGCCTCAGCCTCTCGAGTGCCTGGAATTACTCACTCATCTTTTACAGCTTTTTCCCTCAATTTGGGCAACCACCTACCTGATGTCCCTTCTCTGCACCCTTGAGTGGTACCACTGCCCATGACTGTAAAGTTATGCAGAATAAGCTGACTCCTTCTTCCCCAAGTCAGGTCTCCCTTACATGAGGTTTGGTTATAACCTCATCATGCTTATTCCTCTACTCTAGTTGTACTCCAGTTTTCTACTGTCCCTTCTGCAGAACTATAACCACAATTCAGCTTGGTACTACAGTTGTGGCTTGGCTCCCTACTTGGGACCCTGGTTGAGCACTAGAATTTCTACAAAAATGAGATACGGCCAGGCAATATGGCACACACCTGTAATCCCAGCAGCTCAGGAGGCTAAGGCAGGGCGATGGCCAAGTTGGGGGCCAGCCTCAGCAAATTAGTGAGGCCCTAAGCAATTTAGCAAGACCCTATCTCAAAATAAAAATAAAAAGGGCTAGGGATGTGGCTCAGCGTTTAAGTGCCCCTAAGAATTGATACAACCCCTAGTACCAGAGAAAGAGAGAGAGAGAGAGAGAGAAATTGGGTTTATTATAGGAGTCTAATGACTTGCCATTGTGAATGACCTATCATTAATGAGCCCAAATTTTGAGGGGTTTTTTGTTTGTTTTGTTTTCTTCTGTTGCTCTCTCAAGGGTCCAAATTATCTTTTACGTCCTTATGAGCTATAAAAGTCAAAACAAACTTAAGTTTGCCTAAGAATCACTGCCAGGAATAAAAAAACAAAAAGTCAAACATGATTAGGTGTCATGTGGCTCTGTCTTAAATGACAGAAAAACAAGCTGTAAAAGTCTCCTAACTGTATAAAATCCCTTTTAAGAACTTTCCCAACTAGAAACTGAAAGTGAGGTGTTGAGAGCCACAGCAGAAAGGGGCCCCAGCAAACTTCCAGCTGCCAGCTGATGATTGGCTCACAGCGGCCCCAGCAGCTTCTAGCTGCCAACTGATTGGCTCCTCTGTGGTGATGCTCATTGGGCTGTTTCCCCGCCCTTTCAGACCAGGGAGCTGCTCACTGGGGGACTTTTTTGGCTCCGCCCACATGACCCAGCCAATCGGCCTCAAGAGCAGGAGGAGGAGGGGAGGTTGAGAGGCTTGTGGGAAGCCGGTGGTGGCAGTTGGGCTGAGGGTTTTTCCTGAAATGCTGTGTGGTGTGGTGTGGTGTGTGTTCTAAAAATAAAGTTCGTTTCTTTTGACAAGTGGCTCCTGAATTGTGCCCAGCCAGACTGCGGCAGTGAGGGATATTCTTGCAATTGGAGTTAAGAAAAGATGATTCTGACGCTCCTAGTTTTGAAACAAAACCCTAAAGATACTAGTAAAATATTTGCTGGGACAGGTGTCAAAATTATTTCTTTAAAACGGTTGTCTTTAACCTCTTGGGATTTAGTCGGAGAAGCAGTGGGTATTAAAGGTGGATTGTCAAAGGAGGGAGGAATGAGGACCCACAGGACCATGGGACAGGTTAGAGGCTGAGTTAGCACCCATCCCTGAGGGCTTGGCAGGTGCCTCTGGCTGAGAGTGAACGGTTCACCCTACTCTCATACCACATTGTTATAATGAAACAAAAGACAATTTACCCTTTGGAAATTGGGCGTCTGAGTTTCACACCTTCTCATTCAGGCATTCTGTGCTTGGCCATCAACCACCACTGATTGAGAAAGAAAAACTCAGAGATTTCAATTACTGTTAATGTTGCCTGAGTGTTTTCCCTGTCACAGTCTAGGGCTTCCACTTTTTAATAAGTTTCCCGTAATTATTACAAGTTTTTGGTCTAATTCCAGCTGAGGATTTAATGGGAATCATTCTGACAAGATATAGGAGATTGTCCCAATAGATGCTCATTTGGAAATGGGCCACTTGCAATTTCAAGTGTGCAGAGCTGTGCAAGATTAAAAGTCCTGGCAGTATAATTTCCACCTTGTGTCCCAGGCTCTGTGGATTTGTAGCTCATCCAGGCTGTCCATCTGGGGAGCAAACAGCATGTACTCCTTGATGAGAAACTCTGGCCAACCGACCAGCTGTGAAAAAAAATAGATTACTCTTGTCATTTTTTTCTGCTAGGTAATTTGCGGGGAGTAAAAAAATATATATAATTTCTTAGAAGGTGTGCAGTTAAAAGCAAATCCTAGGGATGCATCTGATCTATATGTAAAACTTCACTACACTTCTATTTGTTAAATTTAATTTTTCAACAAGACGCTGGCTGGGATAATATTTCCAGAATTGGAGGAAATGGAGAGGTGGGTTTCTGGTATGTGCACACTAAGCAAGCACAGGATGAGGGTGCAGAGGAGAAAGAACATAGAGCACAGGAGGGCTCCTCTGGCAGGCTGAGCTGAGCACTGTGGCTCTCCCTTCAGGTAAAGGGGACATTATGATGGAATTAAGTAACTGCTGGGAAAATAGATCTTCCCACTGTCCCTAGGAAGCTAAAATAGTAAACGTATCTTTTTTTAAGCCTCTGACATATAACTTCATCCCTGTGACATTTCAGAAGGTCATCCTAGATAAATAATCATGTAATTACAGATCAATCAAGCTGAAAACAGAGAGGGATGGTTAGGAAGCCTGAACCGTGATGTAATGCGTAAAATCTGCAGGTGCCATGTCTTGACCACGCATGCGTTTTCAGCAAGCCAAAGGGGATGGAAAGAATGTGTCAAGTAAATCAAGCCATTCCGTTTGCATCCAGTGGAGAGTTAAAGATATGATTTGAAATGAAAGAATTTGCAATAGTTCTGCACAGTGCGTCACAAAATATGTAGACACTAATGAGTGCCATGCAGGAAATTCCTGTCCAGAATTTAGGGGTTATGAGTATTGTGTCTCATACAATCTACTGCCCTGACCCATAAATTATTCTTTAAAAATTAACTTTCAATAAACTTTTATCATTGTTTACCAATTGATACATTGTTAGATATTACTCTCTTGACATTGGCTGTGGTTGACTATATATTCATATATGAGGGTATACGTAGGTATACATAAAAATACAATATGGTGAACACGGATACCAAAGGGCTTACATCAAGAATACATAAGGACCCTACAATTTGATAAAAGATCAACAGCAAAAAAATATATAATAGGCAAATATTAGAACAGAATCTCCACAAAAGAAGACACGTTAATAGGTAATAAGCACTCATGTTCAATACCACGAGTTATCCAGGAGATGCAGATTAAAAACACGATGAGATAGCACTTCTTGTCTGTTAGAATGACTACATTTTTTTGTTTATCTTTTTAATTTGTTCTAATTAGTTATACACAACAGTAGAATGCATTTGGACACATCATACATAAATGGAGTATAACTTCTCATTCTTTTGGTTGTACATGATGTAGAGTTACAATAGTTATGTAATCATATATGCACCTAAGGTAATAATGTCTGATTCATTCTACTATCCTTTCTTCCAGTGTACCCCCCACTCCCTTCACTCCTCTCTGCCTCAACCAAAGTACCTCTGTTTTTCCCTAGCTGCCCCCACTTACTGTGAATTAGCATCTATATGTCAGAGAAAACATTCAGACTTTGTTTCTGTGGAATTGGCTTATTTCGCTTAGCATAATATTCCCCAGCTCCATCCATTTATCTGCAAATGCCATAATATCATTCTTCTTTAAGGCTGAGTAGTTTTCCAATTGTGTATATATACCACATTTTCTTTATCTGTTGAAGGGTGCACAGCTTGGCTCCATAGCTTAGCTATTGTGACTTAAGCTGCTATGAACATTTATGTGACTGCGTTACTGTCGTATGCTGATTTTAAATATAAACTGGGAATAAACTGAGGAGTGGGATAGCTGGGTCAAATAGTGGTTGCATAGAATGACTATAATTTTTTATAATTCTAAATTTAAATTTATTTTAACTGACACATAACAATATAAAATTTATACATCATGTGGGATGTAGGATAACTAAAGTTTGAAAGTGAACCAATACTAAGTGTGGATGGGATCATGGAGCAATAGGAAGTCTCCCAAAATTGCCAGTGGGAATATAAATGTTGCCATCACCTGGTGGTGGTACACGCCTGTCATCCCAGGGGCTCAGGAGGCTGAGGCAAGAGGATCATGCATTCAAACACAGCCTCAGCAGTGAGTCCCTAAGAAACTCAGTGAGAACCTGTCTCTAAATAAAATGTAAAAAAGGGCTGGGGATGTGGCTCAGTGGTTAAGTGACCCTGAGTTCAATCCCAGGTACCAATTTAATTAATTAATTAACTAATAAAATCAAATGCTTCAACCACTTTGGAAAGCACTTTGGTAGTTTCTTACAATGTTAAATAATCTCTTACTGTATTACCCAGCCATTCCATTATTCCTAGGTATTTAACCAAGAAAAATGAAAATATACCTAAAGACTTACATATGAATGCTCATGACAGCTTTACTCATAACCGTCCAAGCCTGAAAACTACCCAACTATCCATCACCAGGTGAATGGTTATGTAAATTGAAGTATTCCTACGATGGGATATTATTCTGCAATAAAAAGACACAAAATACTAATAGACACAACGTCTTGGGTTAACCTCAATATCGTTACTCTGAGCAAAAGAAACCAGACGCCAAAGGATATTGCCTAATTCCATTTATTTGAAAGTCTAGAAAAACCCACCTGATCTTTAATGATAAACAGACCAGTGGTTTTCTGAAGCCAGGGATAGGAGCTAGGTTTGACTAAGAAGGGTACAAAGGAACCTTCTGGGTCATGAAAATTGTATACATCTCAATTATGGTGACAGTTACACAAATACATAAATACATCAAAATTTAACAGAGTACATTTATTTCATTGTGTATGAATGTATACCTTAATAAGTGTGAATAAATAAAATTTTTAAAATATCACAATAACTATGCAATTCACTTAGAATAAAAGTTTTTTAAATGACTATGGAACTTTTAAACTCACTGTCTCTCAACTCTCTTCCAAACCTACCTCATTAGCCTTCTGGATGGCTTTAAACATGCCAGACACACAAAAAAATCTTAGGCAATGGCCATTCCTTCTGCCTGGAAAAATATTATCCCAAACACCTACTTAGCTCACTTCCCCCAGCTCTCCCAATTCTTTTTGCGATGGGTTGTCATTTTTTTTTCCAGTGGGATCTACTCAGTCCACCATAATTAAAATTGTGACTTCCTATCTTAGTCTGTTTTGTGTTACTGTAACAACATACCAAAGGCTGGGTTATTTATAAAGAAAAAAATATTTCTTCACAATTCTGAAGCCTGGGAAGTCTAAGATCAAGTTAAGAGCATCTGGTAATAGTCTTTTTGTGGCATTGCAATATGGCAGAGGGTATCACATGGCAGAAGGAGAAAGAGAGGGCCAGAGAGAGAAAAAAACACTAGGAGGCCGATCACATTTTTATAAAGAATCAACTTCCACTAAAAGAGAATTAATCCACTGAGGATGGCAGAGCTTTCATGACCTCAACATTTCTTAAAGGTTCCATCTCCCGACATGGGCTATTGGGAATCAAGTTTCAAGTACCTAAGCCTGGCAAGTCATACTTAATATTTAATTGACTTATTACATTTAGCATCATTATCTCCCCAGCTACAATATAAATACCACAAGTTTGAGGTTTTCTCTGTTTTGTTCATTGCAGAATCTCCAGTATATTTGGCACACAGTAAGCACTTAAAATGTGTTTGTAGAATAAATGAGTAAATTAATGAGAGGAATGAAATCAGCTCTAGAGTCACAATAGTAAATATGGGAGAACCAGGTCCTCATATAAGGGACTGTCACATTAGGGTATAAAGAAAAATGCAGCTGTGTTCATTCAACTAAAATGGAACAAGAAAGTTGAAAATTACTTCATATCAGGGCAAGGCAAACAAAAGCAGCAACAGGAAAATTAATATTAGGAAAGAGAATAAATCTAATGGATATCACGTAATTATCAAAGTACAATTGATGAAGAAGCTCTAAGAAGTCTGTAGTCATTTAAAAACAAAAAGCATCTAATCTATAAAGCAACAATATTACCAGTGAAGGAGAGCTTAATAAACAAGAATAACAGTGGGAAATTTTTTTAGAGTTTAACAGTAACAGTAAAGAAAAAAAATAACTATGGACATAGAGGAATTGAATAAAACAATCAATAAACTTGATTATATACATTTCTCAGTGGGAAACTGTAATTTTACCAAAATATAAACTCCACAAAGCAAGGTAAAGACCTAATCTGTTCAAAACTTTATCGCCCACACTTAGAAAGGAGCTGGAAGGAGCTGAGCTCAAGGTCTATTTGTTGAGTGAATATTTGTATTCACAAAATCTGATTTTGTACTTGACTTCAAAAGAATATTTTAACATATATTTAAAAGTAGAATTGATGTGAGCCACTCTCTATGACCAACACTGAATGATATATTATGGATAATATTAGGAAGGAGAGATGAAAGTACATTAACTATTTTTAAATTTAAAAAACACATATATAACTTTTGGGTTAAGAAAAAAATCCAAAGTATCCTTAAAAGCTATCCAGAAAGCAAAATATAACACTTTATCACCCCAATCCACTGGCCACAGCAAAACGGTAAACACACAAAATGAAATGCCCTAGTTTGGAGTTGCAAAATCATGTTGTAGCAAAACAGATTATCAAAACTAAACCAAGATGGAGGAAAAAAATTTAACTACCCTAAAAGAGAATAAATGTATGCTGAAAAAGATATTGAGAAATTCACTAGGGTTAGATGTTACTTAGGACAGTTAAGTTTAGGTAAGAGAAATCTATTCCACGTCGATATAATACGTAAGATGAAATTTTACTTTCCCTTAAATCACACAATAAAGCATCAACACAATTTTAAATGAAAAACAATAGAAACCTACAGAAGAATGTAATTTATGAATAAAGATTAAAATTTTAAATAACAGTATTGGAATTCAGCAAATAATCAAAGAATGGTAATACCATGTGATCAACTTAAGCATATTCTAGGAATGCAAGGTGATTTAATACCAGGAAATATAAAATTATAATTCATCATATCATTAAAGAGTAAAAACCAAAATATATCAGTATTTCAATTCTGAAATGATGTTGATAAAGCAGCCATCACTGATATAAATCTACATAAAAAGAGAATTTTAAGATCCGGGTGCAGTGGTGCACCCTTGTAATCCTAGCAGTTCAGGAGGCTGAGGCAAGAAGATCTCGAGTTCAAAGCCAGCCTCAGCAAACAGTGAGGCACTAAGCAACTCAGTGAGACCCTGTCTCTAAATAAAATACAAAACAGGGGTATGGATGTGGCTCAGTGGTTGAGTGCCCCTGAGTTCAATCCCTGGTACCCTCTCCCCCCCAAAAAAAAATAGAATATAAGGCAATTACTCAAATATGAAAAAGTTTTTTTGGGGCTGGGGCTGGGGCTCAGCAGTAGAGCGCTCACCTAGCACATGTGAGGCCCTGGGTTGGATCCTCAGCACCACATAAAAATAATGTGGAGTTTTAAAAATTATAGTATTATGTGCCTTGGATACAGAAGAAACTCCATAAACTACTTAATAAATTCACGGGAGAATTTAGCAAAGATCTAGGTATCTATGAATATACAGAATCAATATCCCTCTAAATAAATGGAATGAAGTAATTAATATATTCTTAAATGGGAAGACATAAAATTCACTAAAAGACCCCAAAAGTCAATATAAAAATTTAATACAATTAAAACTGAGGAAAGAGATTTTTAGGAATTAGGTGCACTTTAGGAATTAGACCTAAGGGAAGAAAATGCTGACAATTGACTAAGACAAACCTGAAGAACAATGAAGAATGCCTTTTCTTATCCGATATTAGAACTTTCTCCAATTATATCGTAATCAAAATCATATCCTAATTGCGCTAGCCTATTCACTAGAAGATGAGTCTAACAGAAAATTCAGAATCAGATTCTTATAAGTGCTCTAAATAAGATATTCACAAATATATAATAGATATAAAAATAGATCTACACATATATAGATATATCAAAAAAAATTATTTCAAGTCAGCAAGGAAGGGATGGAGGGTGTAATGGTACTAACCAAATTAGCTATTCATCTACAAGAAAATATTGGCCCTCTGTTTGCAACCTGTCATCAGAAAACTAACATATAAAAGGAATATGTGCAATAAATTTTACAGATTACCTGTATCATCTAATGGAAGACTTTTATATTCAAGCAGAAACCCAGAAACATTAAAGAAAAGATGAATTCAAATTATAAATCATTGTTAGATATTTTTATGGGAAAAAGAAGTCATAAAGTCAGCAAACAAAATACAGGTTGGAGGATGTATTTGCAATAGAAATGATATCTGGAGGGTTCATACCTGTAATATGTAAAGGTCTTTTGTGAAAAGGAACTGAACAGACACTTCACAAAAGAAGAAATACAAATGGTCAACAAATACATGAAAAAAAATGTTCAACTTCTCTAGCAATTAGACATATGAGAATTAAAACTACATTGAGATTCCATCTCCCTCCAGTCAGATTGGCAACTATCAAGCATACAAGTAACAGTGAATGTTGGCGAGGATGTGGGGGAAAAGGTACACTCATACATTGCTGGTGGGACTGCAAATTGGTGCAACCACTCTGGGAGCAGTATGGAAATTCTTCAGAAAACTTGGAATGGAACCACCATTTGACCCAGGTATTCCACTCCTCTGCATATACCCAAAGAACATAAAATCAATATACTACAGTGACATAGCCAATTCAATGTTTATAGCAGCTCAATTCACAATAGCTTAGGCTATGGAACCAACCTAGGTGCCCTTCAACAGATGAATGGAGAAAGAAAATGTGGCATATATACACAATGGAATATTACTTAGCCATTAAAAGAAATGACTTTATGACATTTGCCTATAAATGGATGGAATTGAAGACTATCATGATGAGTGAAAAAAGCCATTCCCCAAAAAACCAAAGGCCAAATGTTCTCCCTGGTACACGGATGCTAACACACAACAAGTGGGGAAGGGAAGAACAGAATTTCATTGGATTAGACAAAGGGGAATGAAGGGAAGTGGGGATGGGAATAGGAAAGACAGTAGAAAGAAACAACTATCACTTTCCTCTGCTCATATATGAACACACGACCAGTGAAACTCCATATCATGCACAACCACAAGAATGGATCCTAATTAGAATAAGTTATACCCCATGAATGTCTAATATGTTAAAATACACTGTACTGTCATGTATACCTCCTGCCCACATCCCACGTGGGCATGGAAATGGGGTTCCCCTTGGTGGAATGGGGGTGGCTGAGAAATGAAAGCTAAGAAAAATAGAATGATGGAAAAACCACAGGACACAGAAAATAGTTTTGAAAAGTGGGGGTAGGACAGGCAGGCCAATCATGCAGATCTAGCTTCTATAGTTTGCCAAAATGGAGCTCGCGCCTGCTTTATTTATATTGGGAAGCATCAAAGGCCTTCCATAGCATGTTCTTCCCCAGAAAAGGTTAAAAGGTGGCTGTCCAGGTCCTAACAGGTAAGCCCCATCTCTGGAGCTACGAAGAGGGTTCTTCCTAGGAGAGCTGAGATAAAAGTCACCTGCACTGGGCGACCTATTGCCATGGGAGAGCCAGGGATAGCTCACAATGCCAAACCTAGATCTCCCTGGCTACCAAACCGAGAGAAGCCCCGCATGTAAATCATGGATGGCTTCCTGCATATACCTAAAAAGAACAAATAAAAAAAAAGAGAGAGAGAGAGATCTTTTGTAAATTAATAAGGAAAAGACAACATCCAAATAGAATAATGGGGAAAGAATACGGAAAGACAGTTCATGAGGAATGAATGTGAATGGCTATAGATACATGAAAATGATGATCAGCCTCATTAAAAGGGAAAAGCAATAATAAAGAATGATAATTTTCTATCTCCTTGAAAGGCACAATTTAAATAGTAAGAACATCTTATCCCTCATGGGGATGACAGGAAAATGGACATATTTCCACTTTGCTGATGAAAATATGAATTGGAACAGCCTTTTTTTTGAAATAATCTAACAATATTTACTAAAACTAAAAATATCACACCCTTGTCCTCAGCAATTTTATAGCCCAGGAAAAAAAAATAAAATGCTACATTTTGAAAGGAAAGCCTAAAATACTACACTCTTAAGTCATATAAACGTGATCCCACATAGGTATATGTGAGTTTGTGTGTGGGCACTTGTGTACGACAAAAAGAAAATGAAGAAAATATAACATACTTCACTAGTTTCCAGTGGAAAATTATTTTTTGAACTATTTTTAAATTATTTGGTTCTTTTCTGTTCACAGGAGTTGCTCAAATTGCTCAGAGGATGAAAGTAGACGTGAAATTCTCAAGAAGTATTCTACACGCTTTCGAAGTTTAAATTCACACTCCATAAAAGAAGAAAGCATTTGATATAAGCAACCTCTTCATAATGGATCATAAAGACTAATTAAAAATCACAGAACAATTAACATAGAACATACATTACTTGAATCCAATCTCTTTTTATTTTAGGCCGTCCTTATTAGATTTTTGCATCAGAGAGAACATTGTGAAAACAGTAATTATTTAATTAAAAAATAAATGAGTAGGTTTAAGTCAACTGTTTCATCAATTGACCTCAAATCCAAGGATTTAAATTAGCCAAAAAATGTAGAGAGAGAGCCTAGGATTTGTCCACATTCAAAAAATATTGAAAGAGAGAAAAGTTGAGGTTTACCAGCAACCATAGCCAGAGATTTCCAAGGCACAGAAGAAATTATTCATGCATCGTGTTAGTTTCTCATGGTTTTTGTTAATTTACCACAAAACAATTTAAAATTTACTACAAAGTTAGTGGCTTAAAACAATAAAAAATGTATTCCCTCTCGGTTCTAGAAGCTAGATTTCCAAAAATCTGTATCACTCAGCCAAAAATCAAGATGCTGGTAAGAACATAGTCACTCTGGGCTCTGGGGAGAGCTTCAGTACATTCCTTTGCCAGCTTCTGGTGGCTGTCACCATTTTTTGGCTTGTGGTCACATCACTATAGTCCCTGACTGAATGGCCACATTGTCTTCTCATCTGTCTCTTATAAGGACATTCATTTCCTTCTGTCTCTCTTATAAGGACATTCATGATGTCATTTTCGTCCACCTTGGTAATCCAGGACAACCCTTCCATCTCAGAATCCATAATTTAATCCATATCTGCAAAGAATCTTTATCCAAATAAGGCAACATTTACAGGTTCTGTGGATTAGGGCCTGATACCCACACCTGTCCACACATTACGCACTGTAATAGAATAAGTTAGTGTACCAAAAGTATGGGGATTGATTTGTCAAACTCTGTTTAAATCCTTTGAAATGTGTATCTCTTTCCATGAAGCAATATCATTGCTAAGAATTTATCCTAAGAAAATGATTCATTCAACTAATAATTAATGTATACAATCATGGGAATATGGCTAACTCACTTAAATGTTATTTACAATAATGAAAAACTAGAAACAGGCTAGACACCTAACAAGAAATTGTGAACATTTTATGCCTTCATACAATGAAAAGTTTATGATCAATTACATAAATAATGGAAAACTAAGCAACCATAAAATAAAAATGTAGACGTACACTTCCAGACGTGGAAAGATGTATGATATTTTACATCTTTAAACAAAATCAGGTTATCAAACAGTGTGGTCACACTGCATACTTCTATTTTTGTGTTGGTGTGTATTTATGTGTGTAAATAATGTATGTGTGAGTATGCTGAACCATAGACAAATAATGGATACAATCATTCATAGTACATCAACAATGATTTTTCATAAGTGATCAGATTAAAAATTATTTTCCTAAAGTGATTATGTCCTGCCATAATAATTCTTCCTCCAAGCGTCACCTCATTAACATTAACTCAGGTGTAACTGGAAGGGACTTAATAAAAATGTTCCTCTCACTCCTATCACTCAAGGAATTCAAAGGATTTATAGGAGCTCTGTGCCAGGAACTAGGAATGAAGACCAAACATATATTTTTGTTATATCACAATTTCATAGATACTAATTATATTAGGCTAGCAAAGAAATGACAAAGGGAACCATCTCAGAACCTATGTAGAATAAAAAATAAATAAAACGTTGTACAGCTCCTCACGGCTTTGTATCTAGAAGCTTAGCACCAGTGTGGCATACCTGTAATCCCTGCAGCTCCGGAGGCTGAGGCAGGAGGATCACAAGTTCAAAGCCAGCCTCAGCAAAAGTGAGGCCCTAAGCAATGCAGTGAGACCCTGTCTCTAACTAAAATACAAAATAGGGCTGGGGATGTGGCTCAGTGGTTGAATGCCCCTGAATCTAATCCCTCTTATCAACAACAACAACAAAAAAGTTCCATATCTCTAATATTTGATAGAGCTAAAAATAGTGAAAACATCAGTCATATATATAATAATTATTTAATTAAGCATATAAGATATATTGGAGTTTCATATGAAGTACAGTGTAGTACAATAACACAGGAAAAACTATGATGTAGTAAATACACATTTCATCATTTTGAATGTTTACTCCTTTGACTCAAATTCCACAATTACATTTTGAGCAAAGCAGGAACATAAACCATCGACTCACAGACATTTATAGAAAAGCCTTAAAAATATTCAAACCATGTATATAGATTCAAATGCAAAATAACCTCAAAAGAGCATGAGGGGTTACTCCTATGGAGCAAAATGTGTCAACTAGGTCACAGTTACTTGGGTGACCTTGGAGACCTTGGGAAAGTAACATCCTGGCCAACTGGTTACATACCAAATTGTCAAATGACATAGAAGTGTTTCCAGGTTAGATGAGTTGTCACCACAACCCATAAGTGATATTTAAATAAAAGCACATATTTTAACTAGAGTCATGTTTAGGGGGAAAGAAAAACATTCATGGGTTAGTTATTACCAGAGTTATCCATAAGACGGGGACTTATGCAAATACCTCACTCATCTTACTCCAAGATTCATGCCTGAGTAAAAGCCTATTTATAGTGAACCTACACTGGGAAAAATCACTTTTGCTATCCCCTGGTAGAAACCATTGCACTACAAGTCCTACTGTTTCTTCTGTAGCTACAAAGAATCAGACTCCTGAAATTGTCCTAAAAGAAAAAAAATTAAAATGACAAATTGAAGCAGAAGCAGCATGCTAAAGAAATTCTGGTGGCTTATCGGTTGATTTGAATATTTTCTTTTTCTTGAGCTGTGCTTACATGATACAGAGGTCATCAGCTGGGGGTTAATTTAGTCCAAATGTTGGCTAAGCCAAAAATAAGAGAAAAAAAAAAACTAAGAAAAGTGATATGAGCTATTTTATTTGATTGTAGTCAGGTCACTTATTAAACTTGAGATATGATTACCAAATACTGAGTAGGGACGGAAACTACCATAAAAATGGTAGCTTCAGGCTGGGGTTGTGGCTCAGTGGTAGAGCGCTTGCCCAGCATGTGGGAGACACTGGGTTCGATTCTCAGCACTGCATAGAAATAAATTAAATGAAGGTCCATTGACAACTAAAAAAATATTTTTTTAAAAAAAATGGTAGCTTCAGATATGAAATCAATATTCACAGGTATGTAGCAAAATATCTTTTTAGAAATTAGACATTATTCAGTTGGGGTTTGATTTTTAATTGTTAAATCTATAAACACATATGACCATTTACATTTTAAAATTTTTCCTTTAAATGTTAAAATCTGTTCTTTGTAACAAAACCATATTGGGAAGCTTCCTATTAAATTGCTTAGACTACTTCAGTTAGTACAGGAGAAGCCATTTTATTTTTATTTTTCTTTCTCTTTGCTAATTCTAAATGAAACAGTTTCATCGCATATCATTTGAACACCAGGAAAGGGTCAAGAAGTAGAAAGAAATCTTTACACTCCTACCAACCAGTGCCTACAACTCTTTTTCTGCATTTTAAACACAAGTCAGAGGTCATCCAAACCTTATCGCTTCAGCGTGCCTGACCATTTTCTTTGGACTTATTTAAGAAGCCATGCTTTCATATTTTCAGATGTTGTTAGTTAAAAATCATGATAGTGTGTATTTAAAAACATTCTTGAGAGACTTCTGAGATAATGCTAACAAAGGACTAGACATCAACTTTCAGAAGTGTAAAAATACCAATTCCACACTTGAGGAATCTGACCGACATGTACTTCTGTATCTATGCAACTATAACCAAAAAAGGGAACCTTCAAAGAAAATTTGTAAAAGATTTTTTTCATATATGTCTTGTTCTTTTCTAGAATAGTTTATGAGTAATAAAGCTCTTGGAATAAAGCATTTGCTGTTGTTGTTTTCTTTTTTTTAAGAATAGTTAGAATAACACATACATGTTTTCCTCAGAAAATTTAACACCTCAAATTGTTACCTCGGTAACAGTTTGGGTGCCCCAAATGACATGAACCAGAGAGTAATTAACCCCCACAACAATAACTTCAGCCCAGGAAAACAGGAAAGAACATTGGAAATGAGCCATCTGAACCCCAGATGTTAAGATTGGGAACATTCCAGAGCTCTGCATCTGGAGGCATCTACTGCCAAACGTGTCCCATCTGTAACAAAGGTGATCAATGGCTCCCTCGCAGGAGAGGGAAATGAGAAAAGGCAAAAAATAATCCTGTATCCTCAGTCCTCTAACACCCTAGTAACTTTCTCCTCCGGGAACTTTCATTTCCTTCACTGGTACTAGGACAGGAGTGACCGGGACCCAAGAAATCAAGAATTGAAGCAAGGATGCTAATCAGATTCAAGAGAAAAGACAGATTACCAAAATATATACATTAAGTGGGTTGGAAAGAACATTGTTGTTATTTTCTTTTTCTTCTCCCCCCACCCCCCAAGCAGTAACTAAGATACAACAGTGCACCCTTCTGGTGGAAATATGGAACTAACATTCAGGTCGAAGTCTAATAACTACGGTCCTCTAGTTCCCTGGGGACAACTTAAAATAAAAACATAAAAAAAAAAAGAGTTCCTGGTTTTCTCATTCAGTGAGAGGGTTCGTAACAATTCCTTGACTTGCAGCCTTTCCGCTCCCCCAAGTGATAAATGAAAGAGATTTTTAAATACATCAATTATTTCTATAAGGGCAGCTCTTTCACTGAATAAGGCAAACAAGGTAGTAAAGATAACAGCAGAACCCCAAGACACTCCCTTTAGTTAGCCTGGTTTTCTGGTGCTTTGTTCCCTAATCTTCCTTTGGAGTTTTTCTGGGGGACTAGAATGTTATGAAAAGTCACTAAATATCTGTTGAATGAATGAAACAGGCAAGATTACCAGATTTTCTTTTTTATTTTTATTTTTTGGTACTAGGGATCGAACCCAGGAGCACTCCACCATTGACCCACATCCCCAGCCCTTTTTTGTATTTTATTTAGAGACAGGGCCTTGCTGAGTTGCTTAGGGCCTTGCTGAGTTACTTAGGGCCTTTCTAAGTTGCTGAGGCTGGCTTTGAACTTGCAATCCTCCTGCCTCAGCCTCCTGGGATTACAGGCATATGCCACTGCGCCTGGCAAGGTTATCAATGTTTGAAACTCTGGCCCTCAGTCAAATCTGAAAATCTGTTGTATTTAGTCATAAGTCTGACAGTTCTGGAATTTTCAATTAAGGGATCCCACAGAAGTGTGCAATAGAAAAGCAAGTAAAAAAAAATGTCTCACCCCTCTGGTTACAAATTGATACAAATGCATTAAAATAGCATCAAGTTCATGAACAGGCAATCTGGTCTACATAGGTCCCCTTATTATTATTGTTAACCTTATTACCCTGCAAGTGAAGGCCATGATAAATCACTACTAGAAAACCCTCTGCACAGTGCACACTTGCTTTGATGGGACTACAAGAAGAGGGTCAAACACAGTCCTGTGTCAGAAGGCTGCCTCCAGCCCACCTGTTCACCTCTGCAATCTGTGGGTATTGAAGGGCACGAATGGAAATCATTGAGCATCTCCCATGAGCAAAGGAAAAGTGCTTCAGAAAGTCACAGTCTTATTTTTGGACACAGCTATAGGTAGGCTCCCACCGACTTTCAAAAAATTGAAGGGCAATTAGGACATGGATCTTTTTGGAGTAATTAATAATGCAAATGGTCCATTCTGTCCCCAACCCAAATAAAAAAATATACAGCATAGTCAGGCTTGCTTCCCCTTCGTCTTTGGTACATTCACGGCACATCTTTACATAGTAGATTTTTTTGGTTTGGGTTAGATAATTGAAAGTATCCTGAGACTCAAGACAACATTAGGAAAAGTCACAAATATTGACCAAACATGAATTTTTGCAATATAATGATGCTTCACACCTCTATAAAAGCATCTGCAGTTCCATGACTACCCTTGGCCTTCTCGCAGTGTTCTTTAGAGAATGGTTTTCTGCCTTGACCACAATCTCTTAGAATGAAGGAGGCTGAGAATCAACATTCTAGTAAATGAGAACTCTTTCTTTGACATGAGGTTGACAGGATGCTATGCTTTTAAACGTGTATTTGCCATAAACCTTTCCCCACCACAAAGTGAATTCCATGGTCTGTTTGGATCAATGATCCACGGGACACATAGCCCTCTAACAACAAAACAGCATGACTTTGTGATAGCAAAAAATAAATCTCCTATGTTGACCAAAATTTGGGAACATTTCTAGACAAGGATCTGCCATATATCACTTCTCAGGTATTCCCCATTAAAAACCACTGTACTGACCACCTATAAAAAAGAAAGACTTATTAGACATGCTAGAGCTAAAAATAGTCTCAAAGAATTATGATTGCTGATTTCCAAAAACAGGTGTTAGCCTGAAACTGCAAATATCACCCAGCCACAGGAAATCAATAAAATCAGGAGAGGAGGTCTCGCTCAAAATTCTCCTGAAATCTATACCGAAAGGAAAAAAAAATACAGTTTCATAAGACACATTTGGGATTCGATTTTCAGCAATAAATCATCTCACCTATAAAGATTTCTTCCAGCAAGCCCAAGCCAAGCAGATATCAGACACTATAATGCTTGCATAAAAATTTATCACAGCACAATGGTAGGAAGCAAAGTGCACCTGATCCACACGCTTCATAAGAGTGTCAGCAGGATGTAATCAGAGAAGAGGGAAGAACAGAGACTTTCTCAAGAAATGAAAGGCTCTGTTCCCTGGCTCATCGGGGCAACAGAAGAAACACATTTCAAACAGGAAAAGTGCAGCCGAAGAGACCCACCAAGGATTTATGTTGATTGAAACTGAGAACCAGCAAAGGTTTCAAGAGAGCAGATAACCTGCACCCCCAAATCTGAGAACAAAAGTACTGAGATGTTATAAAACACTTTGCCTGTGGCAGAAACACCTGGATCCAAGAGCAACAAAGCCAAAAGGGTGTCCACAGTAAACGAAATCCTCGAGAGGATCGAGACAGAGCCAGCCAGCTCTGGGGAGCTAGAATGTTGTGATCAGGAAATGGTACAAAAGGGGCCACTGAGAAAGTCTTTGCTAAGTACCCAGGGACAGGGGGAGGAGATTTATCTGGAGGAGATCATGCTCTGGAAATCTTTTCAAAATTAACTTCAGAGGTCTGTCAGAAGTTAAATAGACAATAGAAGACGCTAAGATTTCTAAGACAGCTATAATAGACTATCCAGGCTTTTAATTAATAAGACTTAACAAAAAAATAATAGACTTCTAAGACTCTATTATAGAGTGCCACAGGAAAGGTTAGCGGTGGGGTGTGCGAACATAGAATCACAGCAAACTCTTTAACGAGATGCCAAAGTTCGTTGAAGTCAGTATGTAAGCCTACTATGTGCTTAAGCACCATGTTGGGATATGGATACCAGGGAGTCATAAGATACCGTCTCTGCCTTCAGGAGCACAGGAAGCAACCACGGTAGAGTGCTTTCTTTCATCTTTACAATAATCCTGCAAAGTAGCTATTATCTGCATTCTACAGATACAGAAACTGAGGCTCAGAGAGGTTAAGTATCTTGCCAAAGATAGACAGCTAGGAAATTACTCAGTCAGAATTCAAAGCACAAGATCTTTTCCCTCTGTTTTCTAATGGATTACAGAATAATGTGTGCTGTTAAAAAAACAGTTGCAGCCAATACAAAATAGCATATGTTAAGCCCTGAGGAAAACTGATATGGTGCAGCACAGATAAAAGGTGTGAATATAATGGAATGCTATTGCTGTCTCCCGGATGTCGATGCTGAAGCTCATCAGAGAAGACAGAGATCAAGAGGGCGGAGAGAGGAAGAAAAACGCTGGGGGAGGGAGGGATGATTCTTGGGAAGGGAACATTATGTACACCCAGGAAATGAAGCTCAGTCCGTTCCTGGGGCAGGGAGATGAGTGGCCTGACCAGGGTCCAGCAAGAAGAGGCTACAAGGAAGAACAGCAACAGGGACGGGTGACATTTGGACGAGAAGGTGAGGGGAAAGAGGGGACACAACAGTTTTCAGAACTGAAGAGTGAAATCCCTACTGGCCGACTCCAGTTTAAATTTATTACCCGTCTTACAGTAACAAATTACTACAAGCCCAATAGATTAAAATAATAGAAATTTAGCTGGTGCACGCCTGTCATCCCAGCAGCTCAGGAGGCTGAGGCAGGAGGATCATGAGTTCAAAGCCAGCCTCAGCAAAAGTGAAGCCCTAAGCAACTCAGGGAGACCCTGTCTCTAAATAAAATACAAAATAAATGCTGGGGATGGGGCTCAGTGGTTGAGTGCCTCTGGGTTCAATCCCCGGTACACCCCCCGCCCAAAAAAAATAACAGAAATTTACCATCTTATATTTCTGCGGTCCAATATGGGTCTCTGGACTAAAATCCAGGTGTCCGCCAGGCTGCATTCCTATCTGGGGACTCTAGGAATGACTTCCTTTCCTTGGCTGGTCCAAATCCCAGAGGCCACCCACCGTTACCTTCAAAGGCAGCAATGCCACACTTTTGCCACCATTCCTCCATGGCCACACATCCCTGTGGCTACTGCAGAAGGATTCTGTGCTTTTAAGCATGCATCGTATTCGGTTGGACTCATCCAGATTACCCACGGTAATTGCTCCTGTGATTAAGTTTCTTGAACCGAATCACATCAGCCAAGACCTCTTGCCATGGGAAAGACATATTCACAAGTTCCAGTGATAGAGACCGACATATAGGGAAACATAATTTGGCCAGCCATACTTCTGAATGTCCCAAGCCCCATTCACGTGCCTTCAACTCCCAAGCGGTAATGGGCTGTCCTCCTTGTTTCCTGGATGATTCTTCTCTGCTCAAAAAATTTCAGTGGTTTCCCAGTCACAGAACACCACAGGCTTGGCCTGGGAAGACTTATTTACCAACCACAGAAAGGAATTCAAGCAGCATTCAAGGCAGACCTGCGAAGGACAAGGTCAAGGCAGAAGCAAGTGATCAGGGTAGGAGGTGGGTGTTGATCTGAAGCTGAATGCAATGGGACAGAGAGTCACCAGTGAAGGGGACAGTTATGTAATTGTTCTGAGCCCCAGCTGTCTAGTCTAATAAATGGGAGTAGCAGTCCCTGCTTCCTGGGTTGTGTGGAAGTTAATGACCTAAGTGTAATTAAACACACAGCAAGATTTTTATCACAAAGTAGGCACTCAATAAATATTAGTTCTCCTTTCCCAGCTCAAGAAAAAAAAAATGAAGCCACAGAATTAGACTGAGTGATTTATGAGACTCGTCAGAGGAATGCCGAGATATTAAACTTTAAGGTTAGTTTAGAACAATTGGGCTTTCCACATGGGTAGAAAATGCCATATGGCTTTTTTTATATGATGTGTGACAATATTGTTATGAATCTGGTGGAAAAAATGTCATTAGCAGTGCATATTTAATTAAAAAATTACAATCTAGAGAAACAGCCTAAGTGAAGGTGGTAAGTACGAAAGTGAAGTTTTTTTTTTTTTGTGTGTGTGTGTGTGTGTGTGTTGTGTAATGCCATCATTAATAATCAAATGTTGAGTAGGAAAGACAGTAGATGAATCAGACATAACTTTCCTATGTTCATATATGAATACACAACAAGTGTAACTCCATATCATGTAAAACCACAGAATGGGAAGTTATGTTCCAGGTATGTGGGATATGTCAAAATATATTCTACTATTAGGTATAACTAAAAAGAACAAAAAATTATAAAGGAATACATTATATAAACATAAAAAATATCAAATGTTGATTTTATCTCACCCCATTCAGAATGGCAATTATCAAGAATACAAGTAACAATAAATGTTGGCGAGGATGTTGGGAGAAGGGTACACTCATACATAGCTGGTGGGACTGCAAATGGGTGCAACTACTCTGGAAAGCAGTATGGAGATTCCTCAGAAAACTAGGAATGGAACCACTATTTGACCCACTATCCCACTCCTCAGTATACACCTAAAGGACTTAAAATCAGCATACTACAGTGATGCAGCCACATCAATGTTTATAGCAGATCAATTCACAGTAGCTATGGAACCAATCTAGGTTCCCTTCAACAGATGAATTGATAAAGAAAATGTGGTATATATACACAATGGAATATTCCTCAGCCATAAAAAAGAATGACTTTATGACATTTGCTGGTAAATGGATGGATCTGGAGACTATCATGCTAAGTGAAATAAGCCAATCTCCAAAACCAAAGGGCAAATGTTCTCTCTGATATACAGATGCTACCACACATTTTGTGGGGTGGGGGATAGAGGTTCAGCAGGTTAGACAAAGGGGAATGAAGGGAAGGGAGAGGGGATGGGAATAGGAAAGACAATAGAATGAATTGGACAGGACTTTCCTATGGTCATATATGAATACACTACAGAGAATCTCCACATCACATTCTGCCGCAGTCTGGCTGGGCACAATTCAGGAGCCACTTATCAAGCAGAAAGGAACTTTATTTTCACAACACACGCCACACCACAGAGCTCTTCAGGAATTCCCTCAGAGCCCAACTGCCACCACCGGCTTCCCACAAGCCTCTCAACCCCCCGCCCCTCCTCCTGCTCTTGAGGCCGATTGGCAAGGTCGTGTGGGTGGAGCCAAAAAAAGTCCCCCAATGAGCAGCTCTGTGGTCTGAAAGGGCGGGGAAACAGTCCAATGAGCATCACCGCAGAGGAGCCAATCAGCTGACAGCTAGAAATTTGCTGGGGCTGCTGTGAGCCAATCATCAGCTGGCAGCTGGAAGTTTGCTGGGGCCCCTTGGCTGTGGCTCTCAACAACATTCAACCATAAGAATGGGATCCTAATTAGAATAATTTATACTCTATGTGTATATAACGTGTCCAAATATACTCTACTGTCATGTATATCTAAAAAGAATAAATAAAAAATATTCTATATGAAGGACTTGCTTTAAAAAAAAAAAAAATCAAATGTTGGTGTTCCCATAACCACCAAATATTAGAAAACTTATGACTTAGTCATTTGTTCATTTGAAAATACGTATTCAATGCCACCTGTAATTCTAAACACTCTGAGATAGATCCTGCCTTCTCGGTACTTATGTTCCAGAGGAGGAAAACAGACAATATGAAAGTATGGTAAGTGAACTATACTCTTTTATGGGTCCTTCATAAAGCCTATTTGCAGTTTAAGTGACATTTTAGTTGCATCAGATTTTTTTCATATTAAAAGCAGGAAGAAGCTTTAATAGATTTTTATACTCAGATATGACCTATGAATAAGGCAGAAACCATTTATTCTCAATTACTCTTAGAAGATGAGTGTACAGAAAAGTATGCTACTTACTGTTATACCCCCACATTATTCTAAAATTTGTAAAGATGGTTTTAAAAAAAAATCTATATGCACAACAGTATAAAATAAAAGAAAGAGAAAGAACAAAAATAGAGACTTGGGAAGACAAAGGAAGATAGCAAATGAAGAGAAAAAGGAGGAGGGAGAGAGGGAGAAAGAAGGAAGGAAGGAAGATAGGCCGGTAGGAAAAATGAAAGTAATAGAAAACAAGATGAATTCTACACATGTGGGAAATTTGCTGGGAAGGGAATTGGGTTTTGTTTGGGAATTTGTTTCTTAGAAAGGTGTTAGAAGTTGTCAGCTGCATGGCGCATATCTATGATCCCAGCGGCTCAGGAGGCTGAGGCAGGAAGATCACAAGTTCAAAGCCAGCCTCAGCAAAAGAGAGGCCCTAAGCAACTCAGTGAGACCCTGTCTGTAAATAAAATACATTATAGGGCTGGGGATGTGGCCCTGAGTTCAATTGCTGGTACCCCACCCCCCAGTAAAATAAAGGTGCTAGAAGTTTGGTTTTTGGTATTTAGCAACCAAAGCAAAGAAGAAGAACTACTAAAAATAATCACAAGGCTATAAAAATAAACATGTGCCTGAAGAGATGTAGTCCATGCTTTCACATGCTCCCGAGACCTAAGAGGAAGCCCTCCCACCAGTCTCCATGGGGGTAGCACTACTTCATCAACATGGAGTTGTGGGCTGGCAGGTGTCATGACTGGCTTGGGGGAGAGGTAGCTGACGTGAGAGGTAGCTCTGTGGTGTAAATATTCCAACCATGGCCAACTGAGGCTTCCAAGATGACATCTCTGAACTTGGAGTTGGGAAGAGATATGCCATAGCCCACCATATACAGGATTTCCTCCACATTGATACACTTGCTTCAAATAACCTCCAGAGCACAGAGTAAAATACAGATGAATAATTAGGAAGGGATAAGGTTTAAGTACTTACTGCCTTTCTTTTTAATTATCCAATATATGCAGTGTATCTTTCTATCAATTAACTGTTTAGTATGGCCGCGTGTAGCTACCAGCTTGCTACCACTGGACATCCCTAAACTACACAGTAAGTTTCACATTTCTCAACATAGGCTTAGGGCCCAACACCACAGAGCAATTCTACAGGAGTGATTCCATGACAGGTCAAAATCATGAAATGGCTGGGGCTGGGGCTCCGTGGTAGAGCCCTTGTCTAGCATGTGTGAGGCAGTGGGTTTGATTCTTAGCTCTGCATACCAATAAATAAGTAAAATGAAGGTCCATCAACAACTAAAAAATAGATATATAAAAAAACAATTTTTAAAAAAGTGTCATCCAAGTATAAGATGGTGAATGTCTAGCTGCAATGATTTCAATGCTAGGATCATCAGCTCCCTGGAGAGTGCAAGGAATAGCAGAGAAAGAGGCAGAATCCAAGTCAGCAGACCCCTACCCAAACCCCATAGTTTTTCCACAGACCACACCATGAGCGACTTTGGCCACACAAGTATGCTGTGCCTGGAGTACTTTCCTCTGCTTATCTCTGAGAAGAAATAGAAAGCCACTGACCTTGAGGAATACACGGAGCAAAGACGCTTTAGACATTTGTAAATACAAACACAGTCAGTTGGTAAGCTTGCTAAGACCAAGGCAAAAAGGAATTTGAAAATCTGTCTTCTGCCAAGAACCTGGATGATGAATCTTCCAATCAACTGGATATCCGGTGGGTAGAACTGAGGGCCTCTTCAGAAAGTCATGGAACCTTCTAGAACACTTACCTGAAATTCAAAGACCACCTTACCTGTACACGGAACTCATCCAAGCCGATCTCTCTGATCAGAACAACACACGGTTGTGGACATTAGCTGCAGCTTAAATGTCTCTCTTGAACAAAACATTAAAACGTTCAAAATGAATCATACATTTGAGGAAAACGGTCTCGGGATAATTTAATTCTGGTCCCACAATTTCATTGATTTTATACGTTCCTTTACTTTTACAAGACATTCAAAACCATTAACCCTAGTGGATTTTGACATTTGCTGTCCCTGAGAGTACTCTCAACTTTAATTAGATTCCAGAAATGAAGTAACAATATCTTATCAACAGGAAGACATTTTTGGGAATGGAAAAGTCAATATCAGACACAACAAGGAAAAGAGGAAAAGCCAAACTCATAAAACAGATAAATTAGTGCAATATAATTTACATTTCTAGAATTATCCTGACTTCACAAAAGCCTTCACTACGGGGATTCTTTACATAACAGATTCCTTTTGTGCATTTGAAATATTAACTAATTTACAAAAACTCCATTTTGGGGACTTGCATATGGTGCTAATCTAGACTCTGCAATCAACAAAGCTCATCTCTCCTATGCGTACCCTGCATCATTGGAGGCAAGTTATTTCATTTCTCTGGTGCATGGTTTCCACATCTCTCCCTACCCAGACTGCTGTTCAGAATTGTAGTAAGGTTTCAATAGATCCTATTCTTAAAAGGTTTTGTGTATTTTAAAGTCCTTTACAAATGCTTATTGCCAAATAGGACGGAAGTGTTTGTTTAGTGCCTCATGCCTACCAGGTGGGCTCACGTACATGATTTGATTTTTCTCTTCATCACATTGTTACTATAGAGTCTCATCATCATTAAATGAGGATTCGATGACTCATGGAGGACCTTGCTCCAAGTCACACAGCTCCTCAGTGACAACACCAACCTATCAAGCCTGGTGTGTCTGACTCCAGATGCCACCGTTCATTCCACTACATCACACAGGTTCAAGTACCTGTTCTGTCACTTACAAATGGTGAGACTTGAGCAAGTTAATGAGCCTCTCTGAAATACAGCTGCCTTATCTCAAAAAGCAGGGTGATAAAATGTCCTACCTCAGAAGGTGGCGATGAGGACTGAACATAAAACTCCTAGTGCCATGCCTGACCAACTAAGTATCCAAAATACGTAGATTATTACAGATTTTTGAGCCCAAATAAAATGCAGGACTCGGTATGAATGGAATTTAATTATTTATAAATGGAAAGGATTGCTTCTGCTAAGTAGCATACACAATCTCAGATTATTATTCTTAACATTACCAAGCCGGGTGCAGTGGTGCACGCCTGTCATCCCAGGGGCTCGGGAGGCTGAGGCAGGAGGATCTTGGGTTCAAAGCCAGCCTCAGCAACTGAGTGAGGCCCTAAGCAACTCAGCGAGACCCTGTCTCTAAATAAAATACAAAATAGGGCTGGGGATGTGGCTCAGTGACAAAGTGCCCCTGAATTCAAACCCCAGTACCGGCACCTCATCAAACAACAACAAAACATTACTAAAGTACTTTAATTAATATGTACCCAAGAAAAGCTCTAGATTCAGTATCAGTAGTCAGGAAACCTGAATTCTAATCTCAGCTCTGTGTTCTTAATCAAAATCTCTGTACGTTTCACTATCAAAGGGAGAGGAAAAGTATGAGAAAATTACCGAAATGAAAACAGAATATAAATCTGAGTGGTGCTGAGTTTTCCTTTCCCAAAAGATGTCAGACTCACTTATTTGAAATGAACCTCACTGACAATAATCCACTCAGAAAGGCTTGAAATTTTAAATCAAACAAACATCTATTTGAAGGTGGCAGAGAGCAACCGAGACCGGGTCTTAGAGAAAAGAGAGAAGCCCAGAGATGTGGACTGGCATTCGGCAACTCTTCTTCCTTTGAGCCCTTGGCCAACTTTCAATCAACAGCTGAAGGATGAGAAAGACTGAGCAGAAAGTCGTGTCTGAAAGTCTGTGGAGCTGAGCGGAGCTTGAGCAGTCTCAGAAGGCTGAAACTGGGGTGCAGGTGGTGGTGACGTGTTCCTGTGCTACCTGCCTGCTAGGGACAAGTGTCAACCGTCTCCAAAGTAAGATAGGATCCACAGACAAATCATCTTTATAATTCTCAAAGTGGCTGCAGTCAGCTAAAAGTAACAAAACATGCCCCCAAAATTAGCTAAAAAAAAAAAAATCAAAAGAATAAAAGTCAAAAGAAATAGATCTGTTGAAGATGTAGACATTAAAATAATTACACTGGGATTTTGAAGCACTCTGTTTAAGTACTGTATTTTAAATACAATATTTAAGATAGTAAAGGACAAAAGAGAATTTCAACAAAGACCTGAGAACCATAAAAATCACATGAGATTACAGAAGAAAAAAAAAAATCTAGTGAAAGAAAATAGGCACTCAATGAATAGGTTAAAAAGCAAAATAATCCCAGCTCAAAAGGAGAAATCAATAGGCTAGAAGATAAGTCTGAAGAAAATATGCAATCAAAGAAGTCAAAGAGATGGGAAAATAGCTAAGTACCAGGTGTGAAGAGGGGGAAGATCTGAAGATGTGATAATCAAAACTGGGATCCCCCAAAGAACCAAGAAAACACAGGACAAAAACAAAACTTAGAGATAATGTATGAGAATTTTTTTTAATTTACAAAAAACCCAAAACAATGGTAAGCAGATGCTAAGCCCTAAAACTCCAAAAATACTATAAATCCCCAACAGGATAAAGAGAAAGAAAGAAGGGGAAAAAAATTATGCCCTAGATACTTCATGGTCTGTCAACAGATGAATAGTTAAGGAAAATGTGGTGTAACCCAGGTGTAGTGGGTTATACCTGTAGTGGATTACACGCCTGTAATCCCAGAGACTCAGGAGGCTGAGGCAGGAGGATCACAAGTTCAAGATTAGCCGCAGCAACTTGGCAAGGCCCTAAGAAATTTAGCAAGACTCTGTCTCAAAATAAAAAATAAAAAGGGATGGGGATGTGGCTCTGTGGTCAAGCACCTCTGTACCAAAAAAAAAAAAAAATATGATACACACACACACACACACACTTCTTACAGGGAGATTTTTAGTCTCAAATGCATATGCAAGTTGGCATTTAAGGGTAGAGGGTAAAATCAATTATTTCACTATATGTTGTGATGTGAATTGGCTACCAGTACGTAAAACAAAATGACTTTCAACATCCTCCCCCCACCCCATTAAATTCACATCACACACAAAATTTAATTCCAAATACCTTATAGATCTACTTGCAAAAGAATATGTAGTTTCTATATGAAACCACAGAAGTATTAGAAGATAACACAGGAGAATAGTCTCAGGACCTGGGCATAAGCAAAGATTTCTTAAAACACATAAACAGAAAAAAAGAGTTCTGCTACATTAAAGATTTACATTTATCAAGAGTCCTCATTAAGACAGTTAAAAAAATGTTGGGATATTTTTGGGAACATATGTGTCCCATAAAAGCTCAAAAATAATGAACACTTATAAATCAATAAGAAAGAGCTGGGGGTGTGGTTCAGTGGTAGAGCGTGTGTGAAGACCTGTGTTCGATCCTCAGTACTGAGGGGAAAGAAATCAATAAGAAAAATAAAAGGGCAATCCATTTGAAAAATAGGTAAATGTTACTTCACAAAATAGGATATCCAAATGGCCAATGCACATATTAAAAGAGATTTTGATGTATTGTATCTCTTTTCTCATTTGTTTCTAAATATATCTTGTTTTCTTCTCTCATTTCTTCTAAGATCTATTCATCTTTTAAAGGAGTATGATTCGGGCTGGGGTCATAGCTCAGCTGTGGAGCGCTTGCCTAGCATGTGCGAGGCATTGGGTTTGATTCTTAGCACCACGTAAATAAATAAATAAATAAAGGTATTGTATCCAACTACAACTAAAAAAAAAAAAGAATATAGTGCAATCTCCATGTGTTTATGTGGTTTCTGTTATTTTACTTGCTGTTGATTTCTAGTTTCATTAACTGGTAGTATTCATGCGATTATATCAACTGTTTTACTTGCTAAAAACCTACATTGTGAGCTAGAATACAATCTATTTTGGAAAAGATTCCTTGAGTTGCTGAGAAGAAAGTAAACTCAACTGTTGTAGGGTCAAATATTCTGTAGATGTCAATTCTTTGGTTCCTTTGATTTACAGTTTTATTTAGGTCAGAAATATCTTTACTGACTTTATGTTTTGATAAACTCTATTGGTGATAAAGGTGTGTTGAAATCACCCAGTATTATTGTACTGGGGTCTATTTGGAATTTAATATCAAGAAGTATTTTTTTCTTGTGAAATTAAGAATCCTGATATTTGGAACATAAGTATTTACTACCAATTAATCATCCAGGAAAATATCAATGAAACTACAACTACAACAAGACACCACCACAATCCAATGCAATAGCTAAACAAATAGGAATACCAGGTGTTGACCAGAATGGCAATAGCCACTGCTCTCCTACACTGTAGTCAGTATACAATGTGGTGCAGCAATTTCTCTCATGTGTATACCAACCATCACATCCAGCAACACGGATGGATTGTACATATAGTAACATTGACGGGAAGAAGCCGGACACAAAAAAATTATGTTACATGATTCACTTTACATATAGCACAAAAACCACACAAAACCAATCAAGGCTTTAGAAGTTAGGAAAGACACTACCTTTCTTCTACATGGTAAAATATATATCACTTAATATTTACCATATATATATATATATATATATATATATATATGTATATACATATATACACACACACATATATACATATATATATCTCAAATATATATATATATATATATATATATATATATATATATACACATATATATCTCTCAAAAAAAAAAATATATATATATATATATGATTGAACCCAGGGACACTTAACCACTGAGCCACATCCCCAGTCCTTTTTATATTTTATTTTGAGACAGGGTCTCACTAAAATGCTCAGTACCTTGCTAAGTACTGAGATTGGCTTTGAACTCATGACCCTCCTGGAATTACAGACAAGTGCCTCCACAACCATTTGTATTTTAACCATTTTTAAATGTACAGGTCAATGGCATTGGGTACCATCAAACGCTGTGCAACCAATGGTACTATCCACCTTAAAACTTTTTCATCATTCCTAGCTGAAACTCTAATTTTCCCTCCCAACCATGTCTGGTAACCTGGATTTTACTTTCTGTCTCTATGATGTGACTCATCTAGGTAGCTCCTATCATCATACAGTATTTGCCCTTTTGTTTTTCTAGCCAATTTTACCAAACCAATTTTTTTTTACCAATTTTACCATATATATTTGAAGGTTCACCTATTTTTTAGCATGGTCAGAATTTCATTCCTTTTTAAGGATGGATAATATTCCATTTTATACATTATGGAGGAAGACAAAAACTCTCCCCCCTCCTCTTCAGTTCCCTGGGTGAGCCTGGGTATTGAATTGAGACAGACAGATAAACCCAAGCAAAGCAGACAAACCTACTTAATATAAGTTTCGCACGACATGGGAGTATTGTTATTTGGATTGTGATGGAGAGAAAGCAGCTCAGCAACAGCTCAAGATGGGTCCGGAGGTGCCGCTAACATTCCACACATTTACAATTTGTGATTTTACGGTTTACATATTTTGGGGTGTTTGCATGACTGAGAATTCAGACCAAGAGGACAGACAATTTAGCAGGTTTGGTCTGGTTTAACAGTCAGTTCAGACTTTATGAACTTGGCCATTAAGTAGGACCAAAAATAAATAAATAAATAAAAATTACTTAAACCATTGTTAAGGGCTTATTTTTTTAAAAAAAATAAATAAATAAATGTTAGAGGTGCTATTTTGAAAGCTTTTCTTAAGTGGTAATGTTATTGCAAAATGACAATAATTGACTATTCAAAAGGTATTTATATCTAAGTATCATCCTGGTAGGTTGTCAGTTTCCTAAAGTCGTGGATTTCTTCACTATCTTGGTGCTTATCAGACAATTAATTATGTGCTGACAGGGAAACTATTTCTGAAAGGCAATTTGGTAAAATGTATCAGAAAAAAAAAACCTTTAAAATATACTTATTTCTTGACTCATCTATTCCAATTGAAGGAATAATCACTTCAAGTGTAAAAAATGTATGAGCAGAGAGACTCCCTGAAATGATCTGTAACAGCAAACAATTAAAAACAATTATCCAGCAATATTTCTTCATATGCTATAAGAGAGCATGCATTCATGGTTTTTATAATTTAAATCTAAACAAAACAAGGAAGAATAAATAATCACATTATAAATCCAGTTTAGAAAAATATAATTTATGGTATGATCTCATTTCTAATATGAAGGGGGACAGACATGAACAGCTTAGTGGGGTTATATCTGGGTGGTAAAATTACAGCTAATTTTTCCCTTTAATTTGCCTATTAGGAATTCTAACTTTTATACTGTGAAATGTATTGTTTTGTATTAAAAGCACTCAAAAAGTGACTTTCCCTGTGGAAATAAAAAGTGTCATCTTGATTCGGATTTATAGCAACTTAATTATTAGTTGATGAGCTGGCATTCTGCAGTTCTTAATAAGTAGATATGCATAATATGCTCAAGTACACACACATATACATATGATGAAATGATGGTCTTCATAGCAAGCCAGCATTTTTCAGTTCTAGATTAAAATTTCAATGCCACCTTGCAAATAAGTATCTAAAAGTAAGTATCTACAAGTTCACACTGGAGCATCTGCAGTACATTCACACACACCAAGAAAAAAAAAAAAGAGGCGTTTTGGTCTACTGAATGGACACCAATGGGAAAGCAGAATTTTAATTGTATCATTCACTTTATACTGTTTTCATTTATTAGTTGGACGGTGGTTTCTTATGACTTCATTGGTATGACTGAGCAAAAGCCTGGGCTTACCATTTAAACTGGTTTAATGGTCAGTTCAACTTGTTGCTATGCTGTGTCAATGGACTGCAGAAATTCCCCATGAAGTTGACCCCACAGTCAGACCGACCCTGCCACATCCAATTTGGATGTATCACCCAGACACGACCTTTGGCAAAGACTCACTCACTCAGTTTTTCCACAGTCTCATTTCTTGAACCTTATTAATTTCTATTTGATATGTTTTCTGACACAAAAGACAATAAAAATATATTGTCATTTATGAAAAAATGACATTTCTTTTTAGTTTCAATTACAAGATGTAGAAAACACAGGGAGATCAAAAGGGACCTTTCACGCAGCCAGTGTTTCTTCTCTCACTGTAGGGAGTGGCTACCGCAGGTGAATCATTAGGATGGAAAGTTTCTACTCTAGTTTCTGCCAGAAGCTGTGTTAACAAAAAAAAAAAAAAAAAATCCACGTAGACTACACCAGAAAGCCAATGCTATAGCTTGTCCCTGGAACATATAACTAGTGGGTTTAATGCTAGAGAGAATGTTGGCATGAAAGTCTGAGAATCAAGCAGAGTTATGAGAAACCCAGAGCTGTGATTCTGTTGATCTGAAGGCATGGAATTGGGGTCTCTGGAGTAGACACTCTGGGGAGGTGGAAAACAACTCATTTGAGGCATATGACACTGTAGCAGACACCCAGATGTCACCTGGTTACCTTTATAACAAGGACTTCTGAACATAATAAATGGTAACTTATCTCTGGAGTAACTCCCAGTTCAATTGTTTTTCTGGGATTTATCGTTTCTCAGAATACAGGTTCTTTAAATGGTATATTCTGTCAAAAATGTGACTTATCACCAGGCACGGTGGTGCACACACCTGTAATCCCAGAGGCTCGGAAGGCTGAGGCAGGAGGATTGTGAGTTCAAAGCCAGTCTCAGCAACTTAGTGAGACCCTGTCTCTAAATAAAATACCAAAAGGGCTGGGGATGTGGCTCAGTGGTTAAGTGCCCCTGGGTTCAATCCCTGGTACCATTATTTAATTAATTAACATTAATTAATAATTATTGAGTATAATTCATTATTAATTGATTATTTAGTATCATTATTATTATCAACTAATAACTCTGCACCATTCCTCACTGGATTTCTCTCTCTTACTACCGTCCAAGTGAAAAAGCCTATCTACAACCGGACAGAAAGGTAGGCCACCCATAGGCAGAGACAGGACAGGGACCTTGGAGGAGAAGGGAAGGAGAGAATGAGACAATGCCATCCTAGTCTGGAGAGCATCTGGTCCCTGCCCCTGACAGCTTCAACCACAGTGGCTCTACCTTAATCACCCCTAGCAATGGCCAACCCCAAAATCTTCTCTAAAACACTTCCTCTTGTGCCAACAAACTCTCGCCCCACTCTTGTGCTGAAAAGCTTAGAGATCAATTTTCTCCCAATTTGTCGAAGAACATGAAACAGAGTTGACTGACCTCTTTCTGAATCCTGTATTTACATGTCATCATACCAATCAAACAAAGGGACAGAGAAAACCCATAAAAACAGTAACACAGCCACATTAATGTTTATGGCAGCTCAATTCACAATAGCTAAGCTATGAAACCAACTTAGGTACCCTTCAACAGATGAATACATAAAGAAAATGTGTTATATATACACAATGGAATATTACTCAGCCTTAAAGAATGAAATCATGGCATTTGCTGATAAATGGAAGGCCAAATGTTCTCTCTGATATGTGGATGCTAATTCACAATGGGGTGTGGTGTGGGGGAAGAATAGTTGTATTTTTAACTACACAGAGGGTAGTGAAGGAAGGGGAAAAGGTATGGGGGTAGGAACGATCATAGAATGAATCACACATTATTACTCTATGTGCATATATGATTATATGACCTGTGTAACTCTGTGTAACTCTACACCATGTACAACCAGATGAATGAGAAGTTATATTCCGTCTATGTATGATGTGTCAAAATGCATTCTCCTGTCACGTATAACTAATTAGAACAAACAAATAAGCAGATAGATAGATAATAAAGGTATACTTTGCTTAAAAACAAAACAAAACCTTAGATAACAGATATTCATGGGCAATCTCTCTTGGGACCCCTCCCTTTTCAAGTGATCTACTTTCTTCTATCACTCTAATAAATCCTTATTTCACTTTCACCCTAGTGTCTGTGGATCTCATTCTTCAAATTCACAAGACAAAGAACTCACCCAACCACATTCCGTGTTACACAACTACCTATTTTGAAAACCATTCTGGTCAATCCAGTCAATATTTTTTTTTTTTAATCAACCACACTTTTCAAGATTTGGTGTGTTACATTTTAAAATAGGATTTACTTTAAAACAATCAACAGATTTTTATTGAGAAAAGCAAGGAAAAAAAAATCTAAAAAAGCAAACTGAAGATTTGACCTTGTGAACTACAGCCTATTCTGCTCTCGGTCCTTTATTCCTGGTTCTAAGAGAAACAGAATCGTGCCACTTTGATCAGTGAGGAGGAAAGGATGTTCCAAGGAGGCTCATGGTCAAGGGGACTCGGGAAACACTAGGTCATTCCTGTCCCCATGGAAACTCACATCTTCTACCTTCCATATGAAGGATTCTGTGACCCAGCAATAAATGTTTGAGACTTTCCTTACCCCAGTGCTCCTATCTACTAAAAATCTGTATTTGATAAACCCCAGCTAAGCTTAAAGGGAGATAATGTGAAGACTACTTTCCAATAGAAATAAAATGGGAGCTAGATAAGTCATTTTTAAATTTTCTTAAGGCCACATAAGTACAAAATCAAAAGAGCTGGAATTGATTTTACTAGTGTTTCATGTAACTCAATATATACAAAATAATACTTCAACATAAAATCCGTGCAAAATTATTAAAGAGATATCTTACGTTGTGTTCTAATAATAATTCTTTGAAAACTGGTGTGCTCTACACTAAAGGAACATCTCAATTCAGACTAGACACATTTCAAGTGCTCAAGAACTACTGTGATCTGGGGCTACCTTCATGAGCAGAGTACACAAATAAATGACATGAATCTGAACGTTTAAAAGTCATCATATTTAACCAAAATGTGCACACAATAATTACATATTAACATTGATTATACAAACAATCTAATCTTCGATGAAATTGTAAATTGTTTTCACATGAAAACAGAATCAGCAAGAAACGTTCAGTGGCTTTTTTGAAGACAGACATTTTTATGGAGTTCGTTAATTGCTAGATCCACGGCACCTAGTGCCAGGCCTATAGTAGATGCTCAATAGAATTTTGTGAAGCGAAAGCCATTCTCATTTAGGGGAGAGTCCTAATGAGGTGTTTCATATCAAATGGTCAACAAATGCTTTCAACTCTCAGTATTGAAATTAACAAACCATGTCCTCTTCAGAGCATTGACTGTCCTATTTGCCAAGAGTCACATCCTTAAAGAATTGAATAAACCCTCAAAGAAGGAGATTACAAGAGGGGTCAGCCAATTTGTTTCTAGATGCAAGATAGTAAATATTCTAGGTTTTGTGGGCCATGCATCTCTGTCAGGGCAGAAGCAGCTGTAAGTAATATATAAACAAATCTGCATGGCTGCATTCCAATAAGATTTTATTTACAAAAAAAAAAAACAAAAACAGGTGATGGGCCTGAGAGCTATAGCTGGCCAAACTCCAGCTCATGCAGTCGAGTGTAATTCAGGTGTAGAAAACCCAATTTTAACACTCTCCACAATAATACAGAAAAGATAACACACTTAAAAGAACAAACTTAGAATAGTAAAGAGCAGAAGTTACGCAAAGAAAAGTTTAAAAGTCTACTTGCACAATATAAGCAACCCATATCACTAAATAAAGGCCAAAACTATAAAGAAAGAACCATGAAAAATAAATAAGTAGATGCAGTAATCCAATAGAGAAGAGATCAACATCATAAACAGGCAAGTTAAGAAAATACAAAAGGCTCTTCAATACAGAAAAAAAAAGTTCAACCTCAATCATAATAAGAGATTTCATTCAGAGCAACTACGTTGACCCTACTGGCAAGAATGTAGGAGAGTAGTGAGAGTTTAAATTGGTATCAACCTTTTTAGAGAGAAATTTAGTAACATCTATCAAAATCAGAATTGCGCATCTCTTTGACTTAGCCATCCCACTTCTGGGAATTTTTTTTTTCTGTAAACATATGAGCATATTTGCCTAGGGATGAAATGGCATAACAAAGTTATTCTCTACAGAATTGTTTTTTAATAGTAAAATAAAGGGAAAACCTGAGCCCATCATTGAAGTGCTATAATATAAGGGTTCTCTAAAATATTTGGAGGAAAACAAAAACACAGAATAGCATATTACCCATATGCTACCATTTGGGTAAAACAGAGGGAAGAAGACCGACGATAGATTTTTAACATATATAACATGAGACGTGTTCTTGAATATACTACAATACTTTGGGAGGGATAAAAAGAAATTGATAGCATTGGTTTCCTAATGGGTTGGGGACATGGGCAATTGGTGCAAAATGGTAGCGGGAAGAAGGCTGTACAATGTATACCTAACTTTTGAATTTCGAACCACTTCAAAAATATAAATGAAATAATACTGAAAAAAATGCAGAATGACATAAATATTAAATAAAAGTCCAAGTAGTGTGATACAGAAGTTTAAGAACAAGAATGACTACAGGTACTGGGGAACAAAATTGGCCAAATATATTGTTATACTGTGTGCATGGATGAAAATGTAAAAACAAATCCCACCAGTATAGGTAATTATAATGCACCAATAAATAGAGAGCAAATGAAGGTTAATTTGATGGAACAGAGCATTCCTCTGGGTTTAGCATGTGTCCTTTATTTGTGACATCCATTGGATATGCTTCATGTGGTCACTGAAATAATTGACGATTCTGATTATGAAAAATAATAGACAAGTTTGGTCAAATTGAGGCTGGGGGACAAAAAGGACAGTCCCTGTAAATAATAAATAATTGAGTCTGATCTGGGAGATGGGGGCTGCTTCCAAAGGAATGGAAATCAAATGCTAATATCTCCAAAGCCCTTCCTCCTTTTCCTCCTCCTCTTCCTCCAACCTGTTACCAAGGCTACCGGCCTCCAGGGAATTGCTCCTCCCTGAAAGGAGTTGTGGCAGTTGTTAATAAATACCTCCTGGGTGGCTCTTTTCTTCCCACCTGGGGTGCAAGGCTTCTTCCCCACTTTTTTGGCCTCTGATCACTTAGGCAAGATACAGAGAGAAGAGGGGCAGGACACCCCACCTCCTCGTACACCCAGCTCTGCGCCCCCTTCCCTTTGCAGAAGTCTCTGTTTTACCCTTTAAATACAACTTTTTTCTACACCTACCTCCACATTTCTCAGGTGTTCAATCTTCACATCTGGGGAAACGGAACTTGACCTTCTGATTGATTTTCATCACCGGTATCAAAATGCCTTGATGAAATAAAAACCATACCCCACATTTATATTTGATAAAGTACTTACACTAGAAAAACGCAACATTCATTCACCGAATAGGCATTTATTCAATGCTTGCTGTTGACAGCACTGTTTAAGATAGTAGGAATACAGAGAAGGCCAGGACACTTTTGATTCTCAAACTCCATGGAGTTTGCATTCTAGTGGGAAAGAGAGGCCAGATTACACACAAATAAAGGCATTGCAATGTAATTTTAGATACTGGTTCATGTTATGAATAAAATAAGGTAGACTTTTATGGGCACTACCTAGGTAACTGCTGTAGACCAGGTGCTAAGGAAGGGGTTGCTTTTCTGAAGAGGTGACTGTCTATATGGAACCATAAATGATGACATTTTACACTGTCTATGGTATTCCCTGAGTCTCCACTGGTCTAGTGAATAATCAATAATAATAATAATAATAATAATAAGGCCTGACTTGAGAAACCTAAGCTAAGAGTGAGACATTACCATTTTTGTTTTCCTAGTTATTCACAAAGAGTCTTTTTTTTAATTATTTCAGATCAAGGTCAAGCTTATTAGCCTGCTGTTTCTTTCATCCTTTTCTTTTTTGAAAGCTGAGATGTTTGTTCCTCCCCAGGGTTCTAGAAACACACACACCCCCACCCCCACTCCATGACTTTCTTTCACGGGACCATAATGGAGGAGCCCAGGATCTGGTCTCTTGCCAGGGCCCAACAGCTCTTCTCAAAATTTCTCTCAAACTTTAATTCTTCTTCACTGATTTTTAGTTTATCCATCTTGCTTAAATCTCATTCCCCTTTGGAAACAGAAAAGCAAAAATCAAAGTTGGGCAGCAGGGCCCTTTTCCTCTTTATTTGTGTAGCATGACATTGTCTGCCCCAAGCTGGGCCAGCCCTTCTTTGTGCCTCAAACGTAGCTCGCAAAGCCCTTTTGGCTGTTCTGAACAAACATGTTTCTTCTGAGAAATAAGCTCTCATTTGTCATTTTCTAGGACTTTTTATTTTCTATCTTTTGAGGTCAATTTCATCATCTGTTTAACGGTTAGTTTGAATCTTTCATTGTCTGATCACTAGTATGATCCCATACACGTACGCACACACACACCAAACCCATTTTGGAAAAAAATAAAATAAAATTTATCAAAGAGGGAAGCCAATATATGTGTAGCTTTGTTCACTCCAGTGGCCTTGTCTGACTCTTCCCTAATTACAACAAAATGCCTAGTGGGCACGACGTGCCTCCAAAAATTTCTTTTTTTCTATTTTTTGAGCATGACTTTTGTTGGTCGAAACAAAGCACTGTGATCTTTCTGTTTCTCTCTGGAGCTTTCTTTCCTTCTGGTGTGATATTTTATTAAGATAAAAGGTGAACAGATTTTCCTTCATTCTTCCTTATAGAAGTTCATAAGTCAACCCAAAAGGATAATATATCTGGCCTCAGGGACATGGTCAGGCCTCAAGCATTTGAGTCCTTTCTTCCTGGCTCTCTGTCTCTGGGTCTTTGCAGAAGACCATCTGAGTACAGGAAAGAGATTAAATTTTTTAAAAATAAATAAAAAATAAAAAAAACTTTCATGAAAATAGGTCTTTAAAATCAAGCTAAAATTAACTGAAGGGACCAACAACAGGCAAAAAAAGAAAAAAAGCTGGCTTTTCGTCATGATCTTTCAGCTGGAAGAAAGAATTTTAGCAAAAAGAACAATAAGCCACCCATTCCACCTTCGAGAATTTGTCCCCAGGTTCGCAGTAAATGTACCCACCAAAGACTTACCTTCCTGTTCTGCCAATCATCCAGGTTCATGCCCTCCATTCGCTCTCTCTCTCTCTCTTTTTAATGCAAGTAATTTTCGAGGCTCCAGAATTTTCTTTTTTTCATAGAAGAGAAAAGTCAGTCTCGGGGCACTTTGATCCTCCATACCAAAATCTGGCAGGTGAAACCGCATAAAATGTACTTATACGTGAACAAAAATGTAATGCAAACCTCAAAGCAGGATAACTACGACTATTTATTAACATCCTTTCTCTGGATGTTTCTTATCCAACAAATGAGCCTGTTGGTTTGATTTCACTGGGAAATAAGTTGTTCTTTTTAAGTTTTCCTCTCATCATGATGGACCCCCCTCATCTTTTCTCGTTGCTTGCTTCCTTCTTTCATGGTGGTTACCCTTCTCAAGGACACCCTAGTCAGCCACCCCACAAAAACAAAGGGTGACCCACTTCATCAAACTCGAGGGCTCTTTCATCCTTCATTTCCTAATAAGCTGTGTTGACTTTTTTTTTTCTTTTCTTTCTTTTTTTTTTAATTCTTTTTGTAGTTGTAGATGGACAGCATGCCTTTATTTTGTTTATGTAGTGCTAAGGATCAAACCCAGTCCCTCACACATGCCAGGCAAGTGCCCTGCCACTGATCTACAACCCCAGCCCATTGACTTTTTCTTAATACAGATTTTGTTTTCAATATTTTTTTTAATTTGGTAATGGACTTTTATTTTATTTATTTATATGTGGTGCTGAGAATTGAACCCAGGGCCTCACACCTGCTAGGTAAGCACTCTACCACTGAGCCACCACCCCAGCCCTTAATCCGGATTTTGATTCCTCTAAAGCACCTCTGTGAATTTGGGGGAAAGAGGACATAAATGTCAAAGTTAAGGTCTCCCAGGAAAAATTTATAAAATCCCCAAATAAAAAGTGATCAAGGAAGGGCTGGGGTTATGGCTCAGGTTAGAGCACTTGCCTAGCATGTGTGAGGCACTGGGTTCGATTCTCAGCACCACATACAAATAAATAAAATCAAGGTCCATCAACAACTAAAAAATATATTTTAAAAAAGTGATCAAAAGTTTAAAGGGAAAATAAATGGCTAGGGTAGGAAAAATATTGCAAATGATCTTTGAGTTGTTCAAACAGTTGAGTTTACTCAATTGTCTGATTGTGAAATAAAATGGCACACTTTGTTAAACAGTTGCATAATGAGCTGTTAAGTTATATTACAATATATTTAAGTAGTCTTAACAGATACAGGATTTTATTTCCAGTTTAAGGAACAAAAGGATAGTCAGTGTAGGTAATGACCAATTGGGCAGGAAGATGGGGGGATGAGTCAAAGGAGATAAAAACATTAACTTGAGGACACTACCCCTCCTCCAACCTGTTGCCAAGGTTATCAGCCTCCAGGGAATTGTTCCTCCCAGCAAGGAGTTAATGAGTACCCCCTGGATGACTCCCTCCCTGTCTGTACCCCTGGCCAACTTCCTTCCAACCCTTAGATCACTTTACCTGTTGGGTCACTTAGGCAGGTTGAGAGGGAAGGGGCATGAGAACAAAGGAAATCTAAAACCTATAAAAGGTGCAGGACACCCCTCACCCCCACGGGCACCAACGTGGACCCCCTGTTCTGTGAAGAGCATCTCCCCCTTCCCCTTCCCCTTCCCCTTCCCCTTCCCCTTCCCCTTCCCTTCCTCCCTCTCCCTCTCCCATCCTTTAAATAAAAGTTTTTGCTCTTGCCTCTTTCTCAGGTGTCCAGTCTTCAACACCCAGCGAACAGGAATCGAACCTGCTTCTCAACACCAGTATCAAGTCTATCTTTCTCATAAGACCTACCGTCTTTGTAGAGTGGGTCAATTTTAATCCTCTTGTGACCTACCACTGGGCAAAGTATCATATAAGAATAGCAAAGATTTCATTGTGTTAATATTGTAGCTCTTCTATTTAACATAGATGCCCTCTCTCTAGAGGTAATCTGGCTACCAGGTATTTCCCTATCTTTTAACCTTTAACCTTAAACAATTCAAGCCCCCATTGCAGGCACCAGAATCCCAGTGCCCTTTCTGCATGGGAGAAGAGAAGTCTCTCAAGAAGCTTCCAGGGAATGGATGTATGTAACAGAAAAGAATTTCAACCAGGGCCAGACAGAGGCATAGATAGAGATTTAGTTAGGAAGTAGATACACAGTCAAGGGAGTGAGAAGCTCCACCTTGAACTGGGAGTCCAGTATTTCTCAAAGGGCTGTAGTTAGGGGCCAGATTGGAGGTGGAGTCAAAGTGAAGTTGCACAATTTCACACCATCTTTCCCTGATCTTTCAAATTTCTCTTATTTTACAAGGGCATGGGCCAAGAGCCTGTCACTCAAAATTTACAGCTGTGCTTTCTGTATCTGAATGGTTCCTGGGAGTTTCTCTTTTAAGACTTAGTGTATCTCTCTCTCTCCCTCTTTCTCTCTCTCGATTTATCCTAAATCCCTATCTCATCCCCACACTGATTTTCAGGACCCTGAACTTTTTGGACTGAATTGTGTTTCTCATCTTGAGCCTGCTTTCTTTACTCCATATTATACTATGATGAATTACAGGACATCTCCCCTCTTCCCAAGCCACCAATCTCCCCACAGGCTCCCTTTCCAGAATCCCGCACTGTTCTCCCTGGCTGTTCCTGCTGACCCTGCCCTACCTTCCAGGAAACTCATGATTCTTACATTTTTTCATACAGAACAGTTCACCCTTTCCTCCTCTGCCTTCCTCTCAATGTAGACTTGCCATGTTCAGTTCAGTGGCCATCTACTGAGCACCTGAAATGTAACTAATCCAAACTGAGATATGTCGTAAGTGTAAAATACACACCAGAATTTGAAACAGGTTTTCTTTTAAAAAAAATTGATAAGTAATAATACATAATATGAATAATTTTATATTGATTATATTCTGAAACTACAATCCATGGAATGTTGAATGACAGCATATTGGGTTTAAAAGATAATAATAGATTGGATTAAATAAGAAATATTATTAAGATTCATCTCACTTTCCTTTTAAACTAATTTTTAATGTGACTAAGCAGAAAATTCAATGTTGCAAGCAGCATTTATCAATAATTACTCCAAGGCAGATTGTCTTTAAATGCAAGCATATATTCAATCACACCAATCATCACACATAACAATGAATGCAAAAAATGCTAGGAGCACCCCACCTAGCATTTAATGCACATGAATTAACACCACGAGCAAATCACACAATCCTAGGGCAACCACAAGCCCCAAAATACCTTGGATGCCATGCAACTTCTCTTAGACAAAGGGCAGTTCTCTCCAGCCAGCGGTTTGACATTAGGAATGGTGGAGTCGACCTGGGCATGGACAGCAAGGTGGCCAGGCTCCCTGATGTCTTTGGAGCAGCATCATTGATGTGGCAGGACAAGAGATTTAAAAATAGTTCCAAGTTGGTGGTGTATGTTGGTGATTAGTTTCACCCAGTGAAAGTCAATGTCCATTGGTTATATCCTGTGAGATGATGTAATTGCAAAAGGGCATGTTCTTGGCGCATGTTCACGGAGCTTTGCTCCCTATGGATTGTAACCAGTCATTGTTAAGTGTGCCTGTGGCTAGTGCCCCTTAGAGCTCCTTATCAGTTGCAACCAGACATGACTAAGCATGCCTATGGCTGTTGTTCCTTATGGCCAGCAACTTAGTGAGTCCCAGCATGTCCCAGCCTGTCTATGGCAGCTGCTCCTTACATTCAAATATGTGACTCACATCTGGTTTCTACTGGACAGGGCTGATCTAAACCCTGGGGCCCTAGTCTCCTATGGCAACAGGGGCCAATCAAGGTTGTTTATTAAACACAAAGGCATTTTTAACCCCACAGATGATACGGTCAGTGTTTGCTCTGAATATCAATTATTTCCTTCCTCCTGCGTAACATTTCAACCGTCCTTTGTGAAAATGTGTGTGTGTTCGCACTAAACTGGGTTTATCCAGGACAGCATTCCATTCAGGGTGTTTGTTCCCATCAACTAGGGCCTTGGGATTAGCTAAGGATGAGATAGTCATCTTCAGGAAAGAGAGCCACACACTTTACTCTGCAATTCAACACAATTAAGCATAATCTCACTCTTTCACCTCTCCTCCTGAATACTCTAATTTTCACACAGTGTGGTTCAGTGGATTATGATATTAAATTCTAATTCTCATTTTCAGACATTGTTGAAAATACTCAACGAACCCTGATGAAGAAAACTGTGTCTACTTTAGCTCAATGTGGTTTCTTTGGGGGAGGCAAACATTTGTGTGGTGAAAAGCCCGGGCTGAGCAGTTAGACACACCTTCATCTAAACCCAGCCACCTTAGCAGCAGAGTGGCCTTGGATGAGTGTTCTTAATCTCTCTGTGTTGGTTTTATTATCTATAAATGAAGATAATAGTGGTACTTACCAATGAGGCATGCATGCATAGTCTCCAAAATCTGGTCCCTTTCCTTCTGGGCTTTCCAAAGGATTGCATTTCCCTACCCTCTCATAGTTAGTCCTGCCCATGTGACTTGTTCTAGTCAATAAGATGTCAGCAACTTTGACACCTGTCCCTTCCAGGTGGATACATTTAGTCACAGGTATTTGATATTCCACATCTTTCTTCCTAGGTTTAATGGATCATGGCAGGGTGTGTTGATACAGAAATGTAATACAATAGAAGCAGCTAGAATTTCTGAGCTGAAATACAGAGTGGAGTTGCCCTCCAGAGTTATCGGGGACCTCCATCATAACAGTCTTTATGTCAGCAAGACATAAGCACCTAATACACTCAACCACTGGGATTTGGGAGTTATTTATTACTGTTGCACAACTTAGGTGAACCTAGTTGATATGATAGTTGCATGGTAATGATTAAACAAGATTATACATTCAAAGGGTCTACATTATCATCAGCATCTGGTACCTAATAACAGGGTACAAAATAATAGTTATTATTAAGTACTTTGTACATAATTAGGGTTCAATAAATGATCTCTTTTATTATTGTTGTTATTGGTTTTGCTTGTGTCTTGCTGCTCCTCCTCCCATGTCACAGTCTGTGACTGCCCCACTCCAATTTCCATTGTTATGGAATTTATTATGATGGCAGAAATGTCCTGATTTCTTAGCACAGAATGTCTGTCAATTGGTATTTAAGGAAGTCTGACTTTGTTGTGATGTAACTTGCCAGATGCCAGTTGGCATCATGGCCCTCTTGTCAAGGCACGTCCTCTCTCTCTATCCTGGCTATAGGTCTCATTGCAATCTATCTGCCACCAGGTTTGAAAATTTGATCTTGCCTGGGAACAATGGCATATTTCTTCATTTGCCTTTGACAAAACGAGTAACTGCCAAGTAGAATCCACATTGTAAAGGGTCCTCCATTAGGCACAGAACAAAATGCCCTGACATTTCTCTCAGGAGCCTGGAGGCTGAAATTGAACTATTTGTTGCTGTTATATGGGGTTTGGATGCTCAAAATAAGCACAGAGATGGAGTAATGTCCAAAGAAGGAAAGGAATGAAGTAAAAGTGTGGGGAGGAGAGTGTATTTTAAATATTCATGCATCAGTCCTTTGATAGATATATACATTATCTGATGTATTTTTGAATATATATTTGACGGGTATTATATATTTATATATAGTTGTATATGTTACATATACAATGTATGTATATACCATGCATTATATATTTAATAGGAGATATATATATATATATATATATAACTAAGGACTTGGAAGAATAGCTAGTTCCCTAGGATTATTAGTTCTCTAAGTATCATACTATCAAACAAAGAAATAGGTATTTTTCAGTGATTATCAAAAGTTACATGTTCCATGCAAAGATATGGAGAAATTGTACATTGCTGATGGGAACATAAAATGGTACAGCAACTGTGGAAAATAGTATGATAGTTCTTTAAATATTAAGCACCACTGTTAGAGTCTGTAAACAAGTCAAAATAACACCTGGCATTTTGCCAGGGGAATGTTAGAGTTCGTAAACAAGTCTGGATGGTGCCTGGCAAAATGTCAGAGGGAGTGGTTTGAGAAGTAACAAAACTGAGCCATTAGGTGTAGAGATTCCTGATTGGTTGACTGATGTATCTAGTTTATGCTAATTAGATAAGCTGTGTGGAATGTATAAATACTGCTCCTGTCCTGCAATAAACGGCTCCCACTCCTGCTGTATCAACGTACACAAGTTATTTGTCACCCCCCCGGTTATTTTGCCCAGCCAGCCGGGCTGCGGCACCACATTACTGGACGATCCAGCAATTCTACTTCTAGGTATATACCCCCAAAGAATTGAAAGCAGGAACTCAGTTACCTGTATATCAATGTTCATGACAACATCATTTACAATCACCAAAAGATTGAAACAACCCAAATGCCCATCAACAGATGAATGAACAAACAAAGTGTCATGAATACATGCAACAGAATGTCATTCATCACTAAAAAGGAAGAGAATTGTAAGACATAGTACACAGATGAACTTTAGAGATACTACCATAAGTGAAATAAGACTATCACAAAAATAAAAAACTCAAACGATTCTGCCTGAATGAATTACTTACATACAATAGCCAAATTGAGAGAGAGAGAGTTTTAAAATAGAGTAGTGGTTACTAGGACATGAGGAGAGAGAGAGGAATTGGGAGGTATTTTTTAAAGGGCATAGATTTTCAGTTTTATAAGATGAGCAATGTCCTAGAGATGACTGTTGGTGACAGTTGTGTAACAATGTTGTTTTAGTCACCTTTTTTGCGGCTGTAACTAAAAGACCTGACCAAAACACCTGTATAGGAGGAAAGGTTTATTTAGGGGCTCACGGATTCAGAGGTCTCAGTCTGTAGACAGCAGGCTCCATTCAACAGGGCTGGAGGGGAGGCAGGACATCATGGAGGAAGAATGTGGTGGAGGGAAGCAGCTCACATGGTGATCAGGAAGCAGAGAGAGACTCCACTCTCCAGAGACAAATAGAGACCCCAAAGCCACGCCCCCAATGCCCCTCCTCCAGCCACACCCACCTGCCTCCAGCCACACCCACCTGCCTCCAGTTACCACCCAGTTAATCCTGTTAAGGGATTAATTCACTGATTAGTTTAAGGCTCCCTAACCACACATGAGCTTTTGGGGGACACCTCACATCCAAACCATAACAAATGTGAATGTATTTAACACCACTGAACTGTACCCTTAAAATGGCTCAAATGATAAATGTCATGTTAGCTATTCTAGCACAATTTTTTTAACGTTACACATGCCACAAACAAAACAGGTAGAGGCTGGCGAGCACTCTTCCCTGAAGCAGAAAGGGGACCAGCTGTGTCAAGAAAAGGAGGGAGATTCAGTGACACCAATTAAAGCAGGGCAGCCAGGCAATTCAGGGGAAAGTATTTTGACATTGAATTTAACTGCAATTTCCCAAGTACTGGAGGCCTTCTTCCTCCAGGGCCTTGACTCTTCTGTCCGGCAGCGTCGGGGAGTTCTCTCCAGCTTCACTTCAGAAAGGAGATACAGATGGTAGCCCTGCTTTCCTCCTTGTCTTCATCTCCTTGCCAATAAATGCAGTTTCCTTTCCAAGGCGCCCATGTTGCATGTGTCAGGCTTTTTCCGCACCCCTCTCCTTTTATTAATTTTTCTGTTTGAGACATATGGAGAGACATGTGTCGGTGCAGGCACAATTTCCTGTGCCACTGCCAAAGTTAAGGGCAGCTTTGAAACTTAGGCAATTGATCTTAGACCTGTGAAACGGCTTCAGAGGCTAGCAGGAAGTCTGAGAATACTAAATAAGATGGTATGTGGCCAGACTGTAGCCTGTTAAGGCCAGAAAATAACTCAGACCCTGTTGGCAAAGATACCCCATGTTAATCTGTGTCACTCAGCATTAAAAATACCTCAAGGCTGGACTGGGCATGTAGCTCATTGGCATGTGAGAGGCTCTGGGTTCAATCCGTGCCACTTGAAAAAAAAAATCACTATGGTGTTGGTTGTACCAAGGGGGATAGAAAAAAAAATTACCTATTGATAAGAGGCATTCTGTAGAACATAGAAGCAGGTTACCAACAAAAAGTGGACTTTCTAGTGGAGAACCAATTGCAAAAAAGAGGTAGACCTCATCCCATCCATTTCTTGTGTGAAATAATTAAATATATATTCCTCCTCCTGGCTCTCACAGCTTCACGCCAATGGGGCACAGGATAGATCTCAGTCTCCAGGACATACTTGGTCAACCTTAACATATGTGGCCAAATCTTACAACAGAAAGTAGGAAGCAATTAAAAAGGAAAGATCTGGAACCGGAGGTAGCTCAGTGATAGAGAGCTTACCTGGCATGCGCAAGTTCCTGGGTTCACTGCCCAGCAGCACAGAAAAAAAAAAAAAAAAAGGAAAGAAAAATATAAACAGGAAAGATCTGCAAGATATATTTATTGTTGTTGTTTAGTTCATTTTGTTTGTTTTTGCAGTACTGGGAATTGACCAGAGCCTTGTGCAAAGATACATTATAAAATAAATAAATAAAAGGCAAAGAAGAGTGATTTTTGTATTTGCAAGTACATGCATGGGATATTTCTGAAAACATATGCAAGAAACTGTGTGTCGTAAATGTGGCAGGTCTGAGGGTTGGAATTTCTGGCCACAGGTAAGTGAATTTTAGAAAATGGAATGGGTTGCTGAATGTGCTGCCTGGGCAGTAGTTACAAATTTGTTCCTCCTTTTTCTTCACTTCCTTGATCTCTGTCGCTTCTTCCTTTTTTTCAAAATTTCAGTTTTGACCAATGTCACTGATGAGAACTGATGCATAAAAACATTTTAATTTTTGCTTCAATTTTATTAGGAGTATAGTTTAAAAGTTCAATATTCACTTGAAAGACATTGTCATTTCTTTTTCTGTGAATACGGAGTTGATAGGCTAGTCTTCATGGATCCAAAATTTTCTTTATTATTCATGTTGACTTATTTTTCCGTATAAACTCACAATGAGTTAGTGTCATTAAAATAAAACTGGTATTTGTTATGAGAATGTTATTCAATGTACAACTTTAAAACACACTTATAATTTATAACATAAATTTCACTTAAAGAGAATGGAAATATTATTTATGATAATATTGAGTGAACCTAACATCCCAAATGTCTATTAATAAGCGAATAAAACTATTTTTGGTATGTCCATAAGATGGAATACTATTCAGCAGTTTACACAGAACAACATGAATGAATTTTAAAATATTTACGCTGAGTCAAAGGACAGACAGCAAAGAATGCCAACTATATGATTCCATTTATATGTAATTCTAGAAAATACATGCTGATCTAAAGTAATAGAAATCAGGTCAGAGACGCCATGGGTTGGGAAAGTGGGATGGTGGGAAGCAATTAGAAAGGGGCACAGGAAAATTTGAGGAGTGATGGCTACGTTAGCTTGATTGTGGTGATGGCTTAATTGGTATATACATACTCTTCATCACCACAGATATTAAACTCATCAAATTATGTATTTCAAATACGTACACTGTTATGGTTTGGATCTGAGGTGTCATCCAAAAGTTCATATGTGAGAAGATGCAAGAAGGCCTAGAGGTGAAAAGGTAGATTTATGAGGGTCTTAACCCAATCCATGAATTAAGCCCCTGATAGGGATTAACCAAATGGTAACTGAAGGCAGGTGGGGTGTGGCTGGAAGAGCTCAGTCACTGGGGGCATCCCTTTGGAATATATATTTGGTGAGCTGAGCTTAGTCTCTCTCTGCTTCCTGGTGTGATGTCTTGATCCACTTTCCTCCACCATACCCTACCGCCATGATGTCCAGCCTCACCTTGAGCCCCAGGGAATGGAGCCACTGTCTGGACTGAGACCTTGGAAACTGTGAGCCCCCCAATAAACTATTCCTTTTCTAATTTGTTCTTGTCAGGTTCTTGGATCTTGGCAACAAAAAATCTGACTAAAAGATACTCTTATGGTATATCAATTGTACCTCAAAAAAGGATAATAATAACGAACACCAACATTGATTTTTTTGATGGTGTTCAGTGGTATTATATTTGGGCTCAGTCAACCCATAAGTCTTCGGATGGGCTGTGAAGTTTTACTGATCTGGGTCAAGTTCATCACCCTCTATCTGCCATCACTGATGAGTTACCAGTGGTCCAGTTGATCTGGGGTGGACTCAGATGAGACGATTCAGATTGTTCCACATGCTCTCTCATCCTTCAGCAATATAGCTCAAGTTCATTTGCAATACAGGCACACAGTTCTAAGAGAAGAGGAGAAGAATGTAAAGACTCTTGAAGTAGAAGCTTGGAGCCACCATATCACATTGGCCAGATGTCCAAAATTTCAGATTCAAGGGATGAGAAAATAGATTATATCCCTTGAGAGGAGAAACTCTAAAGTCATATTTCAAAAGGTGTGGATATAGGAAAGAGTATCAAATCATGGTCATTTTTGCCATTCATCTACCATACCCAATAAGTAGCAGGTATTGGTAAATACCAGGTACTACAAATATTACTTTATTTGATCCTCATTCAGCTCAAATCAAGTAGGTAGAATTCTAATGTTGAAGTGAACGACTGGGTTTAAGAGAAGAAGGAAACTGTTCGAAGTCCCATAGCTGATCATTTGCAGAAGTGAGATACTCTGCCCAGTTGCAGAATATCTGCTCCTTATAGTTTTGCAACATCTCTTCTCTGCAGTGCTAGAACGCTCATTCCAAAAGTTGTTACCCACCTCCTAGGAGGTTAGACCTCCACCTCAATACCTCTTGAGAAAAGCCACCAGAAATTTCTTCACAGAGGGAACATACCAGATGAGGAAACAGGGGGAACTTTCTCTATTCTTAACTTGTATGGATTGAGCCCTACCCTGGTTGTTTAATTGCAGACGAAATCTCTGAAGCAGTCTGAATTTCAAATCCAATCAAGAAATCGTCCAAAGATTGTAAACCAAACCCCCGGAGGAATTTCAGAGGCATGAATAAGACGGTCCTATTTGAAAAACTCACTGATAACTATTCGGTCTACTGAAGGTTGATTGTTACCAAATCTACCTGTTTGTCACCAATTGGATAGGCAATTTCCAGAGTGCTAATGGATTGTGTTCCTAAAGCTCACATGGAAGTCAATGATTTAGGAATCAGATTGCATTTTTTCATAGAAATAATACAACAAATGCTTCCAGGATGGCCTATTAAAACCCACTTAACCAATAATGGCTGAAATATAGTACAAAGAAGAAACCCGGACTTCCCTGCAGTCTTTTAAAATAAAATGCTTCAGAATTAAGTGCCTGACAAGTTCCTGTATGCCCTCCAAAAACTGAAACAAGCCATATGAAGATTTATTTTCCAACAGCTATTCTACTTTAGAAGGCAGAATAAATAAGCTAACATTTAGTTCAAAAAAAAAAAAAACAACAATTGATTTCATCTCACTACACATACAAAGGAGAGTCATAAAACCCAGGCATCACACACACACACATACACACACACACACAAACATACACACTCACATACATATATATACATACAGTATAGAAAATCTATACACAGTATAGAAAATCTGAACTGTGCTTTACCATTTGCAGTTTTTAGATTTTTAATACTGTGCATGTGGTCTGCCATAATGAGATTCCCTAAACTAAGAGACTTAAACATCAAAAGATTCTTGTCTCACAATTCTGGAGGCTAGGAAGTCTGAGCTCAAGGAGTCTGACCAATTTGTTTCCTAGTGAGTCCTCTCCTACTGGCTTACAGACAGTCACCTTCTCGTGTCCTCACATAATAACAGGGTGGGGTAGAGGCAGAGAAAGGAAAAGAAAGGTGAAAAGAGAAAAAGAAATGGAAAAGAAAAAAATTGAAAGGGGGGAAAGAGGAAGAAGAAAATGAATGAGAAAAAGGAGACGGGAGAGAAAAAGGAAGAAAGAAAAATGGGTGGTAGACAAAAGAGAGAACTTGTTCTCTTCTTATAAGATCAAAAATCCTACTGGGATCTCCAGTGGCCCGGGAGGCTGAGGCAGGAGGATTGTATGTTCAAAGCCAGCCTCAGCAAAAGAGATGCCCTAAGCAACTCAGTGAGACCCTGTCTCTAAATAAAATACAAAATAGGGCTGAGGATGTGGCTCAGTAGTCAAGTGACTGTTAGTTCAATCCACAGTACCAAAAAAAAAAATCATACTCTATTAAGACCCCACTCTTATGACCTCATTTAACATTAATTACCTCCCAAAAGTCTTATCTCCAAACCCAGTCACATTGAAGGCTTAAATTTCAGCAAATGAATGGGGGTGGCATAATTCAGCCCACAGCACTAACTGAAAAAATGAGACTGAGCTCTCAATCTTAAAATCCTCTGCTCAAGATCTTCCTCATAATGGAAGCCAAAGGTGCTAAATGGGTCTTGAGACAAACCAAATGTGATCTGCCAGGCCCCTTCTCTCCGTGGCTTTGTTACCTGTCGCCTTCCCTCTCCTCTTTCCCTCTGATCCACTTGACTCTGACCTTACAGTTCTCCAGAGTGAACCCCAACCCCTGCCTCAGTCCAGCCTTCTGTGGCCACTCCATTCAATACAGCAACCAGCACAGTCTCCTGCTGCCCTCCAGACGCCCTCCTTGCTCTCTGTCTTCCCTCCTTAATCTTGGTCATTTCACTTTTCCCCTATAAATAACTAGGTAACTCAGGGTGGGAGACAGCAGTTAAATTTCACTCTGCTACATATGGATTTCCAGTTTTCCCAGCACCATTTGTTGAAAAGACTATCTTTTCTCCAATCTATGCTTTTTGATGCCTTAGTCTACTATGGGGTCATTGTATTTTCGTGGGTTTGTTTCTGTGTGTCTATTCTGTTGCATTGGTCTTCTTGCCTCTTTTGATGCCAATGCAATGCCGTTTTTGTCCCTAGAGCTCTATGGTATGATGTTAGGTCTGGTATTGTGATGACTCCTGCTTCGGTTTTCTTGCTAAGGACTGCTTTGGTTATTCTGGGCCTCTTATTTTTCCAAATGAATTCATAACTGCTTTTTCTATTTCCATAACCCTGCACATGCTAGAAGAACATGTATGCCCAACACTCCAACATATCAGCTCAGGAACTGACTTCCTTAACATGACTCCTCAAGCACAAGAAGTAACAATCAATAATAAATAAGTGGGATGGCAACAAATTAAAAATCTTCCTCGCAACAAAGGAAACAATCAAGAGTGTGAAGAGAGAGTCTCCAGAAAGGGAGAAAATCTTTGTCACCTGCACCTCAGATAGAGAATTAATTTCTAATATATATATATGACTCAAAAACCTTAACATCAAACAAACAACAACAACAACAAAAAAAAAAAAAAACAAATAACCCAATCAATAAATGGGCAAAGAAACTGAACAGACACTTCACAGAAAAAGAAATACAAATGGTCAACAATACATGAAAAAATGTTCAACTTTTCTAGCAATTAAGAAATGCAAATTAAAACTACACTGAGATGCTATCTCACTCCAGTCAGAATGGCAATTATCAAGAAGACAAATAAGGATAAATGTTGACGAGGATGTGGGGGAAAAGGTTCACTCATACATTGCTGGTGGGACTGCAAATTGGTGCAACCACTCTAGAAACCAGTATGAGATTCCTCAGAAAACTTGGAATGGAACCACATTTGACCCAGTTATCTCACTCCTTATTATATATCCAAAGGATTTAAAACCAGCATATTACAGTGACACAGCCACATCAATGTCTATAGCAGCTCAATTCACAAGAGTCGAGCTATGGAACCAACCTAGGTGCCCTTCAATAGATGAATGTATAAAGAAATGTCATACACATACACATTGGAGTATTACTCATCCATAAAGAAGAATGACTTTTTTACTTTTGCCAGCAAATGAATGGATTTGGAGACTATCACGGTAAGAGAAATAAGCCACTCCCCAAAAGCCAAAGGTAAAATGCTTTCTGTGGTATGTGGGAGCTAACCCACAATAAGTGGGAAGGGGTCAGGGGAAGAATAGAAGTTCAGTGGGTTACACAATGGGGAATGGAGGGAAAGAAGTGGGGGATAAGAAAAGGAAGGATGGTGGAATGAATCTGACATGATTTTCCCATGTACATATATGAAAATAGCACAGTGAATCCCAGTAAGAATGGGATCCTAACTAAAATAAGATATAGCCCATGTTTCTATAATTATATCAAAATGGATTCTGGTATCATGGATAAAAAGAACCAATAGTAAATAAATAAATAAATCACTATATAATTTATTATTAGTTCTTTGTCATCTCACCACCGCCGCCCCCCAAACATGTCAATCCCAGGACAGCAGGATTCTTGTATCTTATGGTCCTTTCTATGGGACTTCACACCTCAGGTTTCAGAATCGCAGGAACAACTTTTCTAAATTATTTCATGATCTACTTACTCACCCACACACACATTTCTTTAACGTGTACAATTTTGATTTGACTGTTTCCTTTACATCATAAATGGAACAGAGCCTCTTTTCTCTTTGGTAAAAGATATAGCTGGGAAATAACTAAGGAGCCATCAAAATTTCAGGTAGAAAATCCATTGTAGCAATGTTTGGAGCCATCAGTACTTCCACTGATTCAGAGTTTTCAAATCATTCTTGAAAAATTCGTGTTTTCTGTATTCCTACAGAGTGGCATAAATCTATTTGAGGCTGTTCTCCAGCCGATACTCATTTGGATTGTACAGCTCTATACTGTTTTAGCCCCCTGCAGAGTTATATCTGCTGCCAATAAAGTATCCTTTCATGAGCAGCCTGCATTATATTACTTAAAACCTAAAATTATATCCATTATGATAAAGATCTAGTTCAATGATTTTTGTCATTTGATGTCATTGAATTAAAACTTTCCTACTTCCTTAAACCTGCTCTCTATCAATTAATCTAGATTAGAAAAAAAATAACTGTCATTGTCATGAATAAATCCATTTCAGTGCTTCCAAGTATTTTTTAGAATAGCAACTCTGTCATTTATTGGTGTTATTTCTGTAAAGCGGCTCTGCTTATATGTTGCTACCTTAAAACCCATTCGTTCTGATTTTCAATTCATCAGATCTGGTCGGCAGACGCTGTGGCTTCCAATCAGGCTGCTAATAATGCCAAATTGAAAAATGGTTTGCAAGGCTTATAAAATCATAGGTGGGATATGAATTCAAATTTCTTTTTCACTTAGCTTAGGACCTGAAGAAAATACATTATGCTCTGCCTATACTCTCAGACCCATTGGTCACATTTTATGGCTTTGGTATTCAACATTGTTCCTCCCCATGGTTTAATTGTTCACCAATAAAAAAACCACCCTATGTCTAACACATTCTTTTTTGCAGGGCCCTACAGAATTCTGAAATGTATTTTCAAACTCCTTGAAAATTAAATAAATTAGCATTGTAATGCAAATCTATATTTGAGAATTATTTAGGGCACAGATTTTTAGCAACATGAAAATGGTACTCAGTAGCAATATCAAGAGTCCAAGGAACTGGAAATTACATTGAGTGTCTATCAGCTTTATAGATAATACAAACAGGAACAACACAGACCCTGCCCCAAGGAAATTATAAGTTATACAGATATTTTAAAAACTATCCAGTGACAAAGGTGGCATCATAAAATAATGTTATTTGACAAAGGGAAATGAAGGAAAGAGATGTGGGAAGGGAATAGGAAAGATAGTAGAATGAATCAGACATAGCTTTCCTAGCCTTGTAATTGAATACACAAACCAGGGTAACTCTGCATCCTGTTCAATCACAAGAGTAGGGTCCTCAATAGAATAAGTCATACTCTATGTATATATAATTTGCCAAAATACATTCTACTGCCATGTATAACTAAAAAGAACAAATAAAAAACGTGTTATCATCCAATTAAAATAAAAGAAATGATAAGTGAAGAATGACATGATAATGAAGAAATGATCAATAAATGAATGAAGATGTTAAATGTTCTCAAGAACTTTACACCTTACAAGAGATCCAACTCTGAAAAACATCCCCCACTCTTCAAGATGTAAAATTTCTGTTCAAAATACAGAAGAAATTCACTCATCCTTAAGAAGAAAACATTTTCAGTTCACCATCTAAAAATATGGAAATTCTCCAACTGTCTTATAGTTATTTTCATTGCTATTCTTTACTAAGTTTAAAAACCCACAGTGCAGTAATAAATTATTTATTTTTTCTTCTCATTTTTTCTTCACAAGAAAAATTAATCCCATCCTTTTCTGTCTAAAACAACTTTTAGTTATTAGATAAAAGAGTCACATAATAAAGAGATTATGAATATGTTTGATAAATATTTCAGCATGGCCTACTGTCATCATAATTTCAAAAAGGATTACTTTAATCTCTGCATTAAAACATAAGAGATGGAGGCAAAGCCTTAGAATTTTAACTCAGATAACAAAATAGGCAAAAAATAGAGAAATTTCAGGAAAAGAATATTGATTAAAAACATCTATAGCATAGAATGGAAGTGTATTTGTGTATTTATTTATTTACTTATTCATTTATTTTTTGGTACTGGGGATTGAACCCAGAGGTGCTTAAAAACTGAGCCACATCCCCAGCCCTTCTATTTTTTATTTTAAGGCAGGGTGTCACTAAGTTGTTTGGGTCCTCACTAAGTTGCTGAGGCTGGCTTTGAACTTGCAATCCTCCTGCTTCAGCCTTCTGAACTGCTGGGATTATAGGTGTTTGCTATATGCCCAGGTGGAAGTCTATTTTAATTAAATGTTTTCTATTAAAAAAGAAAATATTCCAATTCTCTTAGTATAAAATTATGATTAAGCTAAAAATATTTAAATAATACACATTTAAGTATTTGCCAGTTTATAGATTATTTTAAGACCTCAGAATAAAGGCTGGAGTTATGGCTCAGTGGTAGAGCACTCGCCTCGTACATGCAGGGCCCTGGGTTCAATCCTCAGCACCACATAAAAATAAATAGATAAAATAGAGTTTTAAAAAAGATATCAGAATAATATATTTAAAATCTACCTTTCAAAAACCTTATTTTATCTGGACCCACAGGGTGTCTCCTGAAGGTTAGTTTATTGTTTGAAAACCCTTTCATCTGCCAGTATGTTTGGTTATAAATGCAACTCTAAGTCCTGAGAATCTGCACACATCAGGGATTTTGTAAATAATCACCTGATCTCAAGCAGCACTGTACTGTGATGGATAAGGTGGTAAATTTTGAGAAAAGTCACACGGTGGCATTTGATTGATCAATGCCAAGATTCTATCATTTCTGATCTACCCCTCAGTGTCACACTTTAAAGGTAAGACTTCATTTAAATCAAAAGTTAGAGCTTAGTTAGGTCTGTCATGAAATATTTGAAAAGTGGTCCGGGGGAAGATGGGATAATCTCAGTCTGTGTTTGCAGAGAATTACACTTGGAATAGAAGGAGAGGGACCTGGAAGGCAGATTTCAGCTCTAATTAAGGAAAAGCTTGAATTAGAATCAACTGGAAATGGAATATTATACCATATGAGGGCGGCATTCCTGGTCACGTGCTGTGTCTGACCATTTGTTGAAGATGTTATAAAAGAATTTGAGCTCAAATTTAAGCCTCTGCTTTTGGACCGCTCAGGGTCCCTTTACCTCTTGAGACTTTGATCTATGACCTACCCCATTCCTCACCCACACAAACTCATATTTTATCTTTGTTTGACATGGAATCAATATATTTATATTCATGCCTCCAAAGTGTGTAAAGCTGCCTCTTGGTGACACAAAATTTCCAACCAATTTGTGTGTGCAAATGCCCTTAGAGATAGTGTCTTTGATGAGTCAGAAACTATTGGCAGAGTTGGGCATGTGGCATGTGCCTGTAAATCCCAGCAACTTGGGAGGTAGAGAGCAGGAAGATCCTAAGTTCAAAGCCAGCCTCAGCAATTTAGCAAGACCCTAAGTAATTCAGTGAGACCCTGTCTTTAAATTTAAAAAGGGGGGGGGGTGGTGGAGATGTGGCTCAGTGGTTAAGTACCCCTGGGTCCAATCCCTGGTACTAAAAACAAACAAAGAAAGAACCACTGGCAGAATTTCCAGAAGTCCATGTAGAAGAGAGATAATGAGATAAAAGGCCAAACGCAGAAAAAGAAATATAGGAATACATATTAATCTGTAACAACTTTCAAAAACTCTTCCTCTTCTCCATCTCTGTTGATAAATTTGTAAAACAATCTTTGACAGCCCCAGTAATCTCTCCCCCATCAATGTTCTAGGTAAAAAGTCATTGAGATTACTGATGGTCAAAGGACGACATTTTTGTCTAGTGAAGTGGCAGGATATTTTGACACAGATGTTCTGAGAGTGCCAAGTTGATTGAAGGGACTGTCAAATCAGCATTTTAAATATTATAAATAATTTTGCAATATCTATCTAACCATGACCTTTTAAAAGACCCTCAATTCGCCCTTCACCCTACTTTGTCCCTAACCCACACTCCATCCCTCATCCATCCCTGAGTGACCAGCACCTCACTAAGAGATGGGGGCAGGACAAGGAGTGAATCTGGGCTTGAATGGAAAGCAGGGATTGAATGAAGTTCAAGGACAGAACCAGGGATACAGTGTGGGTTGATAGCAGGTAGGGTTAGAGGCATGGAACAAAGATATTAAAGCACAAACTATATTTTACTTTTAAAAATCAAGTTTAAAGGTTCCTTTTATAATCATTCTAAATCTGCCTGCAACCCACCCATGTAAGGAAGTTAATCAAGGTAGAATATTTGAGTTCTGTGTTCCCATCTCGTGACCAAATAGGAGAGACATAAACAAGAAGAAAAGTAGTTCATCCATTCCCATTTCTCAAAATAAATGTATCTGAACCATTGTACTATGGGATCCATTTGCTAAGCTGCCAATACTTTTGAATCGAGCCTCTGGGGCACCATAGCGCCCCCGTAACACCCATGCAGTGCTTATTTGGCTCCACAATACCCTTTCCTCTTCTTAAAGAACTCCACGCTGCACTCTATATTAAAATGAATGAAAATGAAATGGGACTTAAAAGCTTGAGAATTTTTCAATTTACTTTGAGATCTATGGAAAGAGTCTCTATTGCTACCTTGGAAATTCAGTGAAGGATAGGAAGTGAATCTGTGGGAAGGTCAAGTATTTTTCTCTTTGTCTAATTCTCTAATTTAATACAGATTATCAGAAAAAGGAATGGTCAGCAAATACAGAGGAATTGGACAGCAAGAAAATGGATCCAGATGCTATAGGGTTATTCCAAGTCTGGAGCAGTCAGCAGAGTGTCTGAAAAAGTCCTGACAGTTTGAACCTACTTCCCACAGATGTCATCTACCACAGATATCTAAGTTTGTGGGAGTGCTTAGATGAAGGAATGGAAATGAACATGATACACATATTTTAACTAGCTGTCATGAGCTTCTTAATCATAAAGCATTCACATCTTAACACCAAAGACCAGATGTCATTTGTGGAAATTCATCTGACCTGTCATAATGCTCATTATTCTTTCCGATCCTAATTATTAGTAGTAAAATATATGCATTTTATTAGCATATTCATAAAGTTTATTGTTAGCATAATTGAATACCAAATGTTTCTTAGATACAGAATCTGAGGGCTGAGGTTGTGGCTCACTGGTAGAGTGCTTGCCTAGCACATGCAAGGCGCTGGGTTTGATCCTCAGCACCACATATAAATAAATAAATTAAATAAAGGTATATATATATGTAAAGAATAATTTAAAAAATAGATACAGAATCTGAGTCAAATGATCAAGCTTTTGAATTGTACACACTCATGGATTTTTAAAAGCATAAACAAAGTCAAAATTCTGCACGTGGAAATTGTGAATAATACCATCCCGTTTTGAATTGTACTGAAATACCAGTACTTCTGAGAAATGATATAGCTAACTATATGGGAAACTATGTTTTCTTGATTATGAAGGTATATTTGTATCCAGTGGCCTGCTAAGTAAATGTGATATGCAATGATGAACTACATTTTTTCAGGGCTCATATTTATTATAATATATTCCTTATGATATTAAAGTACATATTATAATGTATACCAAACTATGTGTATATACTAGATAATACAATCATATGATTATATCATTGTATTATGTTCTACGTGATTACATGATCGCCTAAATACATTCTATTTCTTCAGTCCTAAGGAGTTTTTCTCTTCTCATTCCCACTTTCTTTCTTCATAGATGTTTTCCTTCAGTGTGATAGATTTTCATTTTTGATTCTCCATGTATTTGATCTGGACTCCAATGGTTTATTAGCACTTCTTTTGCATATTCTCAGAAGTTCCCCTAATTAAGCCATTTTACAGTTCTTTAAACATTTAAATCCCAGATTACATATGTAAATACTGAAAATACCTAAAATTCTTTTAGTCACAATTCTTCACACACACACATTTAACTCTTCTAAACATTCTTAAGCATTATACTAAGTTCAAAATATATGACATCTATTAAATTTTGTGCTTATTACTCAGAAACGTGTACAATTCTTAAAGCAGTCACTACCTACTTCATACTTTCTTGAGGTTTTCAGAAGTGATTTTCATACCTGGGTGAAGTGGGGCACGTCTATAAACCCAGCGATTCAGGAATCTATTCACAAGTTCAAAGCCAGCCTGAACAACTTAGTGAGGACCTAAGCAACTCATCCAGACCTTGTGTCTAAATAAAATGTGAAAGGGGGCAGGGGATGTGGCTCAGTGGTTAAGCGCCCCTGGGTTCAATTCCCAGTATCAAAAAAAAAAAAATGACTTTCATAAATCACAGAAATCCCATTCTAGTAATCATACAGTCAAAAATCAACAATCATCACAGTTACATCTTAGAGAAATGGGTCTAAGGTTTTTGTTGTCGTTTTAATTGAAAGGTAATATCCACCTCCAGGAATAGAGGACTAACAATGGCAGGAGCTGAGAGGGAAGCAGAGCTCTAAACAGGTCAGCTAAGGAAAGTCCCATGGCAAGTGGCCTCATCCAACCATGGAGCATCCCCTGGGCACAGCAATCACCAGTTCTGTGGTAGTGCAAACTGAGACACCACTGACTTGTAGAACTGAGGTGTTGAGCATTCCCCCTGCCTTTTCCAGAACAGCCTCAGAATTTGAGCCCGGCTATGCCTCCAGGAAAATAAGTATCAAGGACATAGACATGACCAGGAAGAGTCAACTTGGGAGAAAGCAAATGAGCATGCCTAGACAAAGATCTGGTGATCCTCAATTTTGAGAACCCGTTTCTCAGGCAGGAAGCAATGACCAGCTCTCATCCTACAAAATGTGACTCCAGTGTAAGACTATCCTGGCCTTCCCACCTCCCTTCCACTGCATCTCCTATTGAGAGACTGATGTGTCTCCATTTTTTAAAATAGTTTCTAACTCAAGTCCTGTCCAGAGGGAGGGGGCATGACCCTTGTCCTTGGAAAAACCCACAGAGCACTCCTAGGCACATACCCACCCTGCCGAGTCGTTTGTCTGCAAATAACAGGAGAGATCTGTGGCGCCAGGTGTCCCTGACTCAGTCAGGCTAGGTGAGGACCCATAGCAACCCCCTAGCAACCACCAATCAGCAGGAGACAGGGAAAATACCTGAGATGCCAGAGGAGCACCAAAGTAGTTTATGACGGTTGATAACCTGTTGGGAAACCATGTAGTTTAGCATGTACACCCTCATGGCTTAAACCAATCAGTTCAAACAAACCCCTCTTGTACTAACCAATCACCCCCTACCCAACTTGTTCCCACCAGTGAATGTGCTAATCAATGTTAAGAGTTGTTGTTTAACTTTCCCCTGGTATGGAATGATTTGCTGTGTGATGTTGTGACGCATAGAGTATCCCCCCAAAACCTATAAAATCTCACTGAACAAAGGACCAGGGCTCACTACCTGGAACCGCTGCATCGGAAACGGTTATGAATCCATGCTCGAGCTTGCAATAAAGACTCTTGTGTGATTGCATCAGATTCGGCTCCTGGAGGTCTATTGGGGTCCCACGAATCTGGCATTACACTATCACCTTCCCGACTCCAGAGCTCTAGGGAAAAGAACCAGGCCTTGGATTGAAATATTGGCTTAGTACTTGTAATCCTAATGCTGTATGAAGACAGAGCACTGCACTTGCTTGCAATAAGATTTTTTACATTAGTGCATTCATGAGTGTGTTCGATTTCTATAATTATGAATCGAATCCCCTGAAATATTAATAGTGTAAAACTCACTGTGTATTCATGGTGGTTATATATGAGGGGCTGTCAGATCCCAACCCCAATTATGTGTACTTACAGAAAACACATTCACAAATGAATAGAATTCAAGATCATAAGTTCTATTAATTTTAATGCTCCCAAGAAGAACCAGAATTTTTAAAGAAAATAGCTCATTTGCTTGGATCCTTAGCACTGGAAGTTGTTTTAAATTAGTGAAATTGGTTGTCCTGAAATGTTTAAGTTGATGTAGAGTTTTCTTTTTCACTTCTGAGGATTCTTCCAGTGATTAAAGAGGCTTTTTATTTTATTTTATTATTAACTAAAAATTTCCCCTCAATAACTGTTAATATTTTTAATTGAATATGCATGTGTTGCCTAGCATTAGTCAATTCAAAATTATGCATACACAATTAAAGATTGAATCTCATTAGTCTTCTAATTTTTCTATGAGCTTCTGTGTTATTTCCCCACTGTTCAAATCTAAAATATTATGTGACAATAAATATTTAAGAGGATGAATTCCACAGTAATTCTCTCTAATTGAATTCACCATAACTGAAGAAAACATTATAATAAATATGTATTAAGATCCATTTCACCAAATCTCAGAATATTGAACATTCACAAATGCCCCTAAAATGCAAATAAGATATTCTGATATAATAGAAGACAAACTTGTGAAATTTATCATCCAGTGATGTTTCATGATCACAAACACTTAATTTTCTAGCTATAGTTAAATTCAGATACACATGAGTCTACAAATATATATCTATACCGATGTTAAAAAGGTTTATTATATGGTTGGGAATGACATTTTGCTGGCCTCTTATTCACAAAATAATATACAAACATATATGTAAATATATATGTATGTAAAATATATACACTTATGTACATTTGTATGTATATATAATGTACACCATAAAATAACTATATATATATATATATATATATATATATATATATATATATATACACATATATATTCTTTGCAAGCATTGTATTGGCCTTAAAGCAAAATACACATATCTTATATATCTACCATGTGCTCATTAAGTTTAGTAGTCACTAGATATTTGTGGCTATTGAGCCCTTGAAATGTGACCAACTCAAATCTGTGACTATAAAATACACACCAAAGAAAGAAGACTTTATGCCAAAAAATGTAAAACATCTCAGTAATAATTTTCATATTGTTTTCATGTTGCAATGGGGAGATTTTGGTGACACTGGATTAAATAAAACATACCATCATAGTTAATTTTAGACGTCTCTTTTCACTTTCTATTGTGGCTCTCAGAAAATTAAAAGTTTTATATGTGTTTCTTATTGCATTTCTATTCATTAGCACCGTTCTAAGAAAAACTGCCAATAAACCAGTAAGTAAAAAATAAACACAAAATTTATGTGGAACAAAACGTATTCTGAATCTATATTTTGACAAATAACACATACATAGAGTATAACTTATTCTAAGGAAGAGCCCTTTCTGTGGTTTGATGTGATGTGGAGTTTCACTGGTGTGTATTCCTATATGAACATAGGAAAGTTCTGTCTGATTCATTCCACTGTCTTTCCTATTCCCATTCCCCTCCCTTTCCCTTCATTCCCCTTTCATCCAGTGAACTTCTATTTCTCCCTCTCCCCTTATTATGGGTTAGCATCCACATATCAGAGAGAACATTGGTCTCTTGGCTTTGGGGGATTGGTGGTGTAGAGTAATAAAGGAACTTGAGTTCAGGTTACCCTAAATTAACTGGATGGACCCTAAATGCCATCACAAGTACTCTTATGTGAAAAAAGGCAAAGGGATCCTACACAGACAAAAGAGGAGGAGGCAGTGTGACCACCGGGGATTGAACTCAGGGGCACCTGACCACTGAGCCACATCCCTAGTCCTTTTTGTATTCTATTTAGAGATGGGGTCTCGCTGAGTTGCTTAGGTACTTGCTTTTGCTGAGGCTGGCTTTGAACTCGAAATTCTCCTGCCTCAGCCTCCAGAGCCCTTAGGATTACAGGCATGCGCTAGTGCACCGGCTTCTATATCTTTTAATTGGTGTGTTATATTTATGCATAGCTGGGGTTCACTGTGACATACAAGCTTCACCTCTTCCAAGAACAGGAAGAATGTAAGTGTGTGTGAAGCATTCTGAGGAAAAGTTCTCATGGCTCAGAGGAAAATGGGGAAGTAAGCAGGAAAAGGAAGACCCCATTTGTTGTGAGGAGGAGTATGGGGGCTTTGTTGTTTGTTTGTTTGTTGGTACTGGGGATTGAACCCAGGGCCACTTAACCACTGAACCACATCCCTATCCCATTTTTATATTTTATTTAGAAAGGGTCTTGCTGAGTTACTTAGGGTCTTGCTAAATCGCTGAGCCTGGCTTTAACTCGCGATCCTCCTGCCTCAGCCTCCCAAGCCGCTGGTATTATGGGAGTGTACCACCATGCCTGACAGGAGTATGGATTTCGTTTTAATTATATTGAACTGTATTAAGCAAGGTAATATCATTTATGTTTTTAGAGAGAGACTTCAGAGGCTGATTTGTAGAGACTGTGGTAGAGGAAAAGAGTAAAAATCCATCCAGAGGCTGTTACTGTACACCAGACCACGGTTGCAGATAATATGAACCAATGTGATATCAGTAGAGACAGTGAAAAGCAGAGGAGTTTCAGATCCATCTTCAAAATTTAACATGAGGCCTGGAGTTGTAGCTCAGTGGTAGAGCACTTGCCTCGCATGCATGAGGCCCTGGGTTTGATCCTCAGCACCACATAAAAATAAATATATTGTGTCCATCTATCACTAAAAACATTTTTTAACAAAACTAAACATGAAGAAATTGCATGAATTTAGTTAGTGAGTGGGGAGCACAGAGAGTATAATAAAACTTCTAGGTTTGGGACTTGGACGTCTACATGGATTGTTGAGATGAAGGAACACTGTGAGAGGAGCATTGTCACAAGATGTTATGAGTTTAGTTGCAATAATATTAATTTTTGAAGAGCCTGTAGACTTGATACCACATATATCCAGCAGAGATATAAGTGAATTCAAATGAATTTTGAGGTCCAAGGCACAAATTTCAAGGTGCAAATTTAGAAGTCATCACCATGTAGTTATAGGTAAATATATGGGTATGGATAAGATTATCTACAGAGAAAGTATAAAAACATAAAGGATTGAGCACTGAGGAATTCTAAAATGTGCAGATCAAGTAGAAGAGTAAGTGCTAAGGAAAAGACTGAGCAGCAAAGCTACAAGGAGAGAATAAAAATCAGAAGAGTACAATATCACAGAAGCCAAAGGGGGAGACTATTTTGAGAAGAAATCACTTGCTATGATGAATAGTGCTGAAAGGTTGAATAGGAATATTGAGAGGAAAATGGCCATTGGATTTGATTTAACAGAATGAAGGTCAGTGAAAATTTTGTCTATATCAGATTTTATAAAATAGTCAAAGCAGAAGTCGGAATGCCTGGGTTGACGAGTGAAGAGATTGATTTTGGTATATAATCTAAGGTGAGAATCTGATTTTATTGTCCTCAATGTGGATAACCAATTGAGTTTAAAACACTCAAGTCTAAGAAGTATATTTTACTAGGATTCATACTTATGTGGAGAAACTGCTTTAAATGAAAAAAAATTATAAATGCAAAACCTGGGCCAATTAATTGACTTGTGAGAAAGAAGCAAAGAGATGGAATTGAGTGCCACAATCAGGCACTTCCAGTGAAACTGAAAAGATTCTTGCTATTAAGTTGGTCACCACTTCCTATAAACTTATTTCAAAATTATATTCATAATTTACATTCAAGTACAGGCAGAGGATTCTAGGAAGTCAGCAGAGCAGGAAGAACCACGAATCTTCTCCACACCTTGACAACAATCCCATGAGAAAAATCTGTCTCGTGTTATAATTTTGGAACTTGAGGCTATTGAAGGCTTGCAACCTCCAGAAGGGTTGGACAGTAAATTGCAGTTAATTTTGATCCGTTTCAGGTCTTCCCTCAGCAACAGCTACCCATCCCTCAAGCAGCCACACACATGTCCCTGGAGCAGGCTGTGTGTGAGCTTGAACACAGCTTGTAAGAGCAAGGTGGGCAGTAACACACTGGTCCTCCAAATAACAGGGATCTGTGCTTTGGTAGCTAATTTGCTACTTGTGATCAGGGAGGTGCTGACAGAGGCAAGTGGCCACTGTTGCAACCCTCCCACGTTGTTACAAGTCTCTGCCTTATAAACTGAAAATAACTTCCAGGACAATGAAAGGTCTGGCACCTTCTCTACCCTTCCATTTTCTGTTTTCTCCTTTTAGGAGACCACATATATGGGGAAAATTACAATGTTGTTCTGCATGCCCAAGGAAAGGAGCAGGCTCAGAAAAAAGAGGAGACATGATCTTATGTTTATGTCTCAAGTTCATCTTTGGCATGGAGACAGCCTACAACAACCAAAACAAAAACAAAACCCAGCAAACCCTGAGGAAAGGGGGAAAATCTGACTTATCACTTTATTAGATTAAAACATTGAGTTCAACAACAACAACAAAAAAAAAAAAAAAAAACATGAAGCTCAATGAAACAGGAAAATTAAGCTGGTCTAAATACAAATTAGAGAGTTAAATCATAGATGTTGAATGCAGTCTTCTTGACAACCATATAGAATATCATTATAAAATGTACACAAAATGGAATGAGAAGGAAATTAAAATCTTTAACTACAAAAAAGCAAGTAAACACAAAATAAATTAATGCAGGAAATGAGGAACAAAAAAGTTATCGACCTATATAAAACAAATAACAAAATAACCAAAAAAAAATCCTTCCTTAGGAATGATTACTTTAAATATAAATGGATTAAACCCTTAATTTAAAAGACAGAGGTTGCCACAATACATGTGGTAGCTGTATACCTTAGATGTAAACATATAAATAGGTTGAAAGTGAAAGAATGGAAAAAGATTTTTTTTCATGCAAATAGTTAACTGAGAGAGTAGAGGTGGCTATATTAATACCAGACAAAAGAGGGTTTAAATTAAAACAGTTTATAAGAGACAGGATATAATATGTTAATAGAAGGCTTAGTAAAACATGAAGGTATAATAATGATAATAGTAGTTGGAGACTTCATTACCCCACTCTCCCTACTGAATAGAATAACCAGAGAGGAGATAACTTGCTCAAATAGTTAATTTAACATACACACATGCAAAACTCTATCCAAGAACAACAGACCATGTTCTTCTCAGATTCACATGGGACATTTTCTGGAATAGACCTCACATTCGGTAAAAAATTAAGTTGCAATATATTTAAAAGAGATCTATATCATAAAAAGTATCTTCTCTGACCAGAGTAGGATGAACACTTAAGAATCATTTGCATTCCTATACACTAACAATAAAAATAATCTAAATTTTTTAAAAAATTAAATAATTCCATTGATAATTTTATCAAAAAGAACTTTTAAAACTTAGAACTTAATCAAGGAGATGAACCATTTGTGTAATGAAAACCACGAAACACTGCTCAAAGAAATGAATGAAGACATGAATAGAAAGACAACCCCCTACCCATGCATCCATGTTAAAATATCAACACTACCCAAAGTTATTTGCAGATTCAATGCAATGACTATCAAATTCTCAATGATACATTTGGCTAAAATGGGAAAATCCATACTAAAATTAACATGGAATCCTAAAGGACCCACAGAGCCAAAACAAAACAATCTTGAAAAACAACACCAAGTTGGAGGAATCACACTTCCTAATTTTGAAACTTACTACAAAGGTCCAGAAATTAAAAAAAGAAAAGAAAGAAAGAACCCAAAACTGTGGTACTGGCATAAAAACAGACATATAGACCAATTGAAGAGAATAGAGAACCCAGAAAAAATTTTTCCACAAGTATGGCCAAATGATTTTCAACAAGAGTGTTGATACCATTCAATGGGGAAAGAAGTCTTTCCAAATGCTGCTAAGAAGCCTGTGAATCCCCACTTGAATCAAAGTGTGAAATATGATATATCAAGAACTATGTAATGTTTTGAACAACCAACAACAAAAAATTTTTTTAAAAAAAGAAGCCTGTGAATCTGCATGCACATACCCCCTTATCTGACACTTTACTCAAAAAATTAACTCAAAAAAGAATCAAAAAAGCTAACTCTATAAAACTCTTCAGGGCAACACTTCACCATACTGGACTTGAAATGACTTCTTGCATATGACATCAAATGTGTCAGGAGCTGCCCTGGAAATACATGCCCTTTAGTCCTGAGCAAGAGATACTGAACAATTATTGTACCCCGCAATAACTTGGGCTTCACCTCCGCTCAGAGGTGAGGCTCCAGGAGTAGGTTAACCCTTGGGGATGAGTTACCCTCGCCTGTTCCTTTGTAATCCTACCCAATGCCCTTTTTTGGATAGAATGTTCTAAGAAACAGAGTCCCCCAATAAAAGCCAACTCCAGACGGCACACCACCTCTCTCTGTCTCTCTCTCTCTTTCTCTCTTTCATCAACCTCTCGTGACTTTCTCTTGCCCTCCTGGTGGAAACCTGAAGTCAGGAGCGTGTGAAGCCATCCTGAAGCTCATTTAAAAAGGTATTCCGTGTCTGCGTGGTATTTTGCATCACTCCAAATTCACACAAGTGACTTTGGTTCAGTTGCCCGGGCTGGACGGGGGCGGCACAAAGGCAAGGCAACAAAAGAAAAAACAGACCAACTGAATGTGGGGAACGTTAAGAACTTGTGCATGTTAAAGGACACTGTCAACCAAGTGAAACAGCAACATGCAGAATGTGGGGAAAGACTTGCAAATCATGCATCTAATAAAGGATACCAGAATATAGAGAACTCCTAACCACAACAATAAAAAGCAAACAACCCAATTTAAACGTGGGCAAAGGACTTGGATATTTCTCCAAAGAAGAAAGATCTCTAAGCTCCTGAAAAGATGCTCAGCACCACTCATCACTAGGGACAGACAAATCAAAACCACAATGAGGTACCACCTGGGTCGTGGGGGCAGGGGGCTCTGACCCAGGAAACAGACTCAGATTCAGCAGGTGGAAGAAGATGCAAGTTGCAGTTAGTAGACATGCTTCTTTCAGTGGTGGCCACAACCATGAGCCAGCAACTACTAACTTCAGCTTCAGCCCCAGTCAGTTCCATTCTAGCCTCTCTCTAGCCCATGACCACAGGCCCTTTTTATATGCAAGCCAAACAAAGAAGGCACAGTGCCAACAGGTTACATAAGGGGACACATGGTCACAAAGTAGTTTATGACCTTGAGTCTATATGCTGAATCACAGTGTCTCTGGCCTTGGCTAACTATAACAGCTAATTACAGCCCTGCGTACACACCTAAAACATAACATAGTCTACAGGAAGTGTCATTTGGGGGCCTGCCCCAACAACCTGATACTCACTAGGAGAGCTACTACTATGAAAGGAAGAGAGAGGAAGGAAAGATGGAAGGAAGGAAGGAATGAAGGGAGGGAGGGAAGGAGGGAGATAAATACTGATGAGGATATGGAGAAAAGGAACCCTTGTGCACTGTTGGGAATTCAATTGGCACTGCTACTATGGAAAATAGTATGTTGATTCCTCAAATATTTTTAAATAGAATTAGCACATGATCCTGCAATCTCATTTCTTTCTTTCTTTTTTTTAACTTTTTGTTGGTGGTGGTGAACCTTTTTATTTTATTTATATGCAGTGCTGAGAATCAAACCCAGTGCCTCACACATGCTAGGCAAGTATTTTACCACTGAGCCACCACCCCAGCCCCCTGCAATCTCATTTCTGAGAATAAACCCTAAAGAATGAAAAGCAGAATTTCAAAGAAATATTACTACATGCATGTTTGTAACAGTATTATATGCATTATTCCTCATAGCTGAAATATGAAAGTAAATCAAAAGTTCATCAACAGATAAACGGATAAGCAAAGGATGATATGTGCATATAATAGAATTTTTTCAGCCTCTCGAAAAGGAAGAAAACCTGTCATTTATGACAGTATGGGTGGACTTTGAAAATATTACCCTAAGTTAAATAAGCCAGCCAAATAAAGACAAATCCTGTGTGACTCTGCTTATATAAGATACTTAAAGCAGTCAAAATCATAAAGACAGAAAGCAGAGTGTTGGCTGTTGGAGGCTGAAGACAGCAAGGAACTGGTGTGATTGTTTAATGGGTTCAGAGTTTTTTTTTTTGCAAAAAGAAAAGCATCCTGGAAATGGATGATGGCCATGATAGCACAATAGGAATGTATTTAATATCACTGCCTTCAAAAAACGCTGAAGATGGTACATGTCACATTATATTCATTTGACTATAATAATGAAACAATGAATGAACATTTTTAAAAAATGCATTTTAAGAATATGTTATAATTTTTTAAAAAATAAATGGAGGGTGTAAAAAGTCACAAGATGTCACTTCAAACCCCAAAATCAAAACAACCCAGAAAAGCTACCCATTTACACTTTTTAAAGGTTCATCAGATTTTTGAAGATGCAAAGAAAGCCAAACAAATTCCCAAAAGTGATGAATCTTAACCAGGATTCCACAGTTTCCTTATCCTTTGGCAGAACAGCAGAAACGAGACAAATCTGCCAAAGATAAAAATAAGGTGAAACTAGCCAAACTTTGAAGGAACCATTAACAGCTCCCTGGGGCTTGTGTGATGAATTCTAATCTAAGAAATCCTAATCACGAGCAAGTCTTTCCCACCCTGTCAACTCTTCCCATAGAACTTACTGGAGTGCCCATGTACGGAGAAAGACAGAGCTGAGAGCCTTTGCCAAATACAAATATCAAGCAGTGGCCCACTGAAGCCCAAGGTCAAGACAGAGACCAGACTTCCACCAAGTGATGGGTGTGGGTGCTCAAAGCCGAGGGCAGGGCACAACACCAAGAAAGCATCCAGCACCTTATGCAAAGTGAAGGAAGCCAGACAGAAAGCATTACGTAATATGTGATTCTCTCTATATATGAAATATCCAGAATAAATAAATCTATAGAAAGAGAATGTATACAAGAGACTGTCAGAGATTGGAGAGAGGGTGCCAGTTGGGAGAAACTGCTTAATGGGTATGAAGCTTTATTCTGCAGTGCTGGAAATGTTTTGGAACTGGAGAGAGGTAGTGTTTGCATGAATTAACATTGTGAAGGCACTAGATGCTCCCCAATCACTGACTTAAAGAGGTTAATTTTGTAACATACGAATTTCTCAGCTCAATAAAGTATCTAATACTTTATCAAGTAACAAATAATATAAAATGCCTAAAAGCATTTTTCAAAATGCCAAGGGAAATCCATCCAAGATATCCTGGATCTAGATGGAGGGTACTCCCCTCCAGAGGGAAGGGTAGGGCACCGAGGTGAACAGAGGTACTCTGAGCTGCAAGAGGTTGGAGGCAGACCAAGAGAGGAAAGAGGACTCCTAGAGACATTAAAAGCCAGCAACTGGGATCTCTGGAGTTTTAGCAGACCCTATTGAAGGTCATGACTTCATGCTTCAAAGCATTTGGAGCCAGTGGTGACTATAAATGACTAAAGCGGGGTCAAATCCCCAATTCAGCTTGACTGCAAATTACATTGATTTATTTTCTCATACAAACAGTTTGTTATAAAAAGCAACGCCATTTTTATGGTGATGAATATTGTTATACTCTTCTTTACATATGATGCCTGGCATAAAATCTAAAAACCATGACACACGTGAAGAAACATGAAAAAAAAAATGTGATTCATAATCAAGAAAAATAAAAAGTCAATAGGAACAAATCTAGTGAAAGCTCAGATATTGGATTTATCAACAGAGACTTTTAAGAAATTGTGAAAAAACATATTAAAGGAACAAGTATAAAATTTGGAAAATGTGTGAACATTTAAGGAATGTTAGCAAAGATAGAAAGGATAGTTGAGAACTTAGTCCATCTTCTGTTGCTATAACAAAATACCTGAGACTGGATAATTTATAAAGATTAGAAGTTTATTTTGGAGGCTGGAAATCCAAGTGTATACTACCAGAATCTGCTCAGCACATGGCAAAGTGTCTTCTTGCTACATCATAACAGGGAAGAGGGCATCACATAGTGGCACAAAGAAAGAATGCTAGCTCAGGTCATTCTTTCTCTTCTTGTAAAGCCAGTAATACCATTATGGAAGTCCCACCTCATGGCCTCATCTAATCCTAATTACTCCCAAAGCTTCTACCTCTAAATAGCATTAATATATGAATTTGGGGATTAAATTTCTATTACATGAACATTAAGAAGACATATTCAGACCATAACAAGAATCAACAGAAGAGTGGGGGGGAGGGAGATGAGAGATAAATTATGCTGACATAATGCTCTTACATTGTTCATGTCCTTTGAAAGTCTTAACCTTAAATTATATTAACTCTAGAGCAACTACTAAAATAATACAAGAAGATATAAATAAAAAGTCAATAGAACAAATAAAAGGAAATGCTAAATGCAGTAATTTACCCAAAAGAATGGAGACATGAGAAATAAAAAAAAGATGGATAAATGGAATAAAATACCAATATGGTAGATGAAAATCCAACCAGATGAGTAATTATATTAACTGTAAATGGACATTTCAATCTATATTCCATGTCAATCCAAAAATCATCATACTAGATTTTTTAAAGCACAAAATCCCATTGCATGATTATGTCAAAATATACAACTACACCAACAAAAGGCCAAAAAAAGCACAAAACCCAAATCTGCTGTTTCATGGAAAAAAGACTTTACATTGCAAAGGCATAGGTAGATTGAAAAGGTTTAATACATATTTCCTGTTTTAGTCAGCTGTTTTGCTGCTGTGACTAAAGGAATCAACCAGCACAATTGTAGAGAAGGAAAAGTTTATTTGGGGACTCAGGGTTTCAGAGGTCTCAGTCCATAGACAGCAGGCTCCATTCCTCAGGGCTCGAGGGGAGGCAGGACATCATGGCGGAAGTGTGTGGTGGAGGGAAGCAGCTCACATGGTGATCAGAGCACAGAGAGAAAAATCTCCATTTGCCAGATACAAATATATACCCCCAAACCATTCCCCTGATGTCCCACCTTCTCCAGCCACATCCCACCCGCCTTCAATGACCACTCACTTAATCCCATCTGGTGAGTAATTCACTGATTGCATAAGGCTCTCACAACTCAGTCATTTCCCCTCTGAAACCTCCCGCTTTATCTCACATGTGAGCTTTTGGGGGACACCTCCCATCCAAACCATAACATTTCCCATTATAAAAATTACATATTTGAATAGAGAATATGGAAAGTACATAAAGAAAAATATATAAAAGTATTGCATTTAGAATCCATAGATCAGAGCACCCTGATTGATAACAAAAATCTAAGGACAGTCTGAGTTCTGGCCATTTTGAGAAATAGAACTGAAAGAACAAACGCCATATTGTCTCCAGAAACCTTCTTCTAGGCTCTTTGCAAACAGAAGTGAATCCAGGGCTGGAAAACTCCTTCCCATGGGCATGCTCAGAATCTAAGGTACCTGGGGAAACATCACATGTGCACTGAATGCGTGCAGGTCTTTTTATTTTCTTGTCATTATTCCCTACATAAATACAGTATGACTACTGACAACCATTTCTACAGCATGTACATTGTTTTAGGTATTATAAGGAACCTAGAGATGATTTAAAGTATAAGGGAGGGTGGGTATAGGTTGTGTGCAAATACTTCACCACTTTATATAAGAAAATTGAGCATCTAAAGATTTTGGTATCCATGGGGTGGGGAGGAGGAGGGTCCTGGGACCAGTCTCTTGACTCTATCAAGGGACAAATATATTTATGCATCTATGTGTATATGCACATAATATATACATATACACATGTCTTATACATATACAGACACACTTAAATGCTTATATATATATGCATACTGGTTGAACCAGGTTTTTCATCATTATGGGCAAAAGACCTGACAAGAACAATATTGGGCTTACAGTTTCAGAGGCTCGATCCATGGTCAATGGTCCTCATAGCTCTAGGTCCAAGCTGATGCAGAACATCATGGTAGAAGAATATGACACAGGAAAACAGCTCAGCTCATGGTGGCCTGGAAGCAAAAAGAGAGCTCCATTTACCAGGCACAAAATATAAACCCCAAGTCGCATCTCAGTGACCTGCTTCTGCCAGACACACTCTACCTACCTAGTGTTCCTTCCCAGTTAATCCATATCAGTGGATCATATCATTGGATTAATCCATTGATTAGGATACACCTCTCATAATCTAATCATTTCCCCTCTGAAAAATTCCTGCCATGTCTCACACATGAGATTCCGGGGGATACCACATATCTAAACCATACCCCAATACACAACCCAACCTCCATCAGTGCCAGATGAAATAAATTTTAAAGGATTAAACCGTATTGACCTGAACTAACGTCGACTCCCACAGGAAGGGCTCGGGCTTGAGCAAAGAACTGCTGAGTTTAAGACAAGACTCTTAAGAGGAAAAGACTGTTCCCACCAGAGTGTTCCATTCCCCCTTTAATGACCACAGAAGGCTGAGGATGTAACCACTCGGGATGCTAACCCTGTAAAAAGAGGGCAATACCAAAGAAACACTGACACAAACTCAGGATGCTCAGGGAAGGACACAGAGCCATACAACAATTCACAAAGGAACCTAGGAAGGACAAAGCTTTGCATAGGCTTCCATTAATAAACCCTCAGGACTTAATGGGCATACGTTGAATAAGTGTATGAAAAGAATAACTGACAAGAAATGGATGTCACAAGGTAGACCCGACTTCTATACCATCCAGACTGCAACCAAGTGTTAACTCAGCCTTATTTGTTAGGATTATCACCTGTAGTCAATGATATCAGAACCCACTGTATACTCAAAAACTTGTATATATTGATCCATCAAGAGCTCAACAAAGAACAGGTGTTATTCAAGAGTCTGAATTGCAGTAGATCCTGAGTCTTTCTCTCTGGGTGACACATATGTGGCCAAACCCATAAAGGGAACAAAAAGAACCAAACTATAAGAGCATGAATGATCGTGTCCAAAAATGTATAAAGCCTTATAGCAAAACTACTAAAGGATATATGCAAAAAAATATACACATCAAATGTCAATAAAATATCAAACCAAATCACAGCCTGCTCCCCCAGATGTTAAAGTAAATACACATTTACCTCCGTCACGTGTTAGCCTTATATAGGTCAGGATCATACCTCTCAACTCTGAATTGCATAATTAGCACTGTTCTTTCCCATTTCTGTGCTAAAGCCTCACAATGGAAGAGTCATCCAGAGAAGGAGAACAAAGACACCATTGTTGAAGGACTCTTCCGATTTTTAAAAGCCCACCAGAACGCAGAAAGACTGACACAGAGACCCACTTAACGGGACAGTGTAAAAGAGTAGGTGATCACTTGCCCCTGAAATGCTTCACTGAACAGATCCATTTTGAAAAGAGGAGCAGGCTTTGAGAGAAACTCATCGACAGGCACGTTGAAAGAGAGAAAGAAAATACCTTCCGAAAAGATTCAAGAGGATAAAAGGCAAGAAGTCAACCTTTCCAAAGCAGAAGTCTGAATCAGAGTTGAGCTGCTTCCCCCCAGACTGACTGGAACTTATTAAAGTCTTGAATCAGAACACCCGGCACTAGAAATTTCAGAAGAACTCGCTGATTTTTAGTACTTTTGCTTGAGGCTAGAAATGGAACAAGGACAAAAAATACAGCAGGCAAGCTTTTTATACATTTTCCCACCATTTTCATCCAAACCAAAGTGAAGAACTACTTATCTGAATCACCTCCCATGTTGGGACTCTCACCCCTCCTTCATGTTTCCCAAGACGTTTACACACCCAGCCCCAGTGTGGCAGGAGGGACTGTGTACAAAAATCCAGGAAGAACCTGCTCTGAATTTTTAAGACTGTACTGTTACGAAGAAAAGACAGAGTCTCTGAATTTTAGGATCATTTTGTAAACACTTTCTTAAATGTTATGGAAATAATCCCTGCCCATGATAACTTAAACACAGAACAAAATACACCTGGGAAGTTTAATTTGAAAATGACTTTGTTTACTTGTCTGAGTTTTTTGCTTATGAAAAACAGGAATTCCTTGGCCTCTAATATTTTGCCTTTAAAGACAAGAACTTAAGTAATTATTTTAGCATATTCATCCAGATCCTTAAATAACGTGGTGTTTATATTGTTTTGAGTTTTTCCAAATTTTTCACAATGGAAGAGGAGGACCTGTTTCTTTCTTCTCCTACCACACACTCAGCTCTGTCCATTTTTTTCACTATTATTATGCTTCTATAGAACAGATCAATTACCATGATGGCAGAAATTATAATATCAACACTATTCATAGCACAGATATGAAATGAACTATATTCATTTTTACATTTCTGCCTTTTAAAAATTTTTCTCTGATGCTAATAAAGGTATTGCTGTTAAATCATTTGCTTAGTGTTTTAGACATTTATTGGAAATTAATTCAAACCACAACTCTTTGTCAGGTTCCTCAATCTCCTCTCAAGACCATCAGACACATCAGATTTTGATCAGTTTCTTCCTCCTAAAGAAATCTGTCTTGGAGCTTTGTGACCTGATCCATTTTTCGTTTTTTTTCCTCTCTGCCTGATACACCCCACCTATCCTGTGTCATCCTTTGCCCTCAATCTGGAACTTCCTTTATCTCTCCCCTTCCACCAGACTTTCTACCTCCTGCTTCCCGTTCTCCTCTATGTTGATTTTCATATATATATAAAATGTGTGTGTGGGTATAGTACCAGGGATTGAACCCAGGACTGCTTAACCAGTGAGCCACATCCCCAGCCCTGTTTTATATTTTATTAGAGACAGGGTCTCACTGAGTTGCTTAGGGCCTCCTTAAATTGCTGAGGCTGGCTTTGAACTCATGATCCTCCTGCCTCAGCCTCCCTAGTCACTGGGATTACAGGCGTGTTGCCACCATGCCCAACTCTCCTATATATTTTGTATTACAGTAGATTTCTAAAAAAGGTGCATGAGGTAAATATTTTGCAATCTTGTATGTTTTCAAATGCCTCTATTCTAAGCCAGGCGTGCTGGTGCATACCTGTAATCTCAGCAACTCAGGAGGTTCAGGCAGGAGGATTTTGAGTTTAAAACCAGCCTCAGCAACTTAGCCCTAAGCAACTTAGCAAGACCCTGTCTCTAAATAAAATGCAAAATAGGGCTGGGGATGTGACTCTGGGTTCAATCCCTGGTTTAAAAAAAAAGAAAATTAAAAAAAGAAAGAAAGAAAAGAAAAAAAACTACAAAAAAATGCAAAATTGGAAAATCTTTCCAAATGTGTTGTCCTAATGCCTTCTAGCTTTCAGGATTAGCGATTTTAAAATTATCTTGATTTGAGATCATTTTTATCTGAACTGTTTATTCTGCACACATCAGGTCTTTCCTTTCCACAGAGGTCAAATCAATGTGGTATTTTCATAGAAACAGATCGGTAGAAGGGAATTGATAATCCCAAAATAGCCTCCCACGATAAAAGAGAGTAAAATACATAGCAAGATGACAAAGTTCCAATTTTACTTTAATAATTAGAAATAACGTACTTAGTAATACTTTGCACAACTAGATATTCTTAAGAAAGAAAGTCATGCCCCTATATCACATTACCAAAAAAGCAAATTCCAGATGAAGATATAAAGGTAAAATTTTTTTGAAAAATTATTTAATCAACATAGATCCAAGACGGTAGGTACACTGTACCTGACTGCCACAGAGAACCAGAGCAAGAAATAAAAAGTGGCAGGGACCCTAACACCCCCAAAAAGTCAGAAAGGCAGCCTAGAGAAAAAAAAAAAAAAGCACACTGCAACTTTGATACCTGCTCTCTGGCTGGGGGAACATCACACTACCTGAAAAAGGTAAGCAGAAAAATGTCGGAACCCCAACCATAGCAGCTGCCGGTATCCTAATTGCAGAATTCCGCAGTCTTCACAAGCTTTAAATCCAGTGTGTGGAGCTGGCTGGTCTAAGAGTGACTGCTCTCGTCCAAAGAAGGAATCCACATTTGGTCTCCCGCAGTCACTAGAACCCAACCTGCTAGAACAGCGGCTGCTACCTGCTGTCCTGCCTTGGGGGCTGGCAGCCGGCACCCTGATGCTGCCGGAAGACTTAGGCCTGTGCACATGCTTCATGAGGACAGCACTTTCGGAACCACATGATGTCATAGCTACAAGCTGTAGTCCCACTCACACTTGCACTGAGGGATAAGGGAAGGTCTCCTTCCCAGACCACAGCCTTAGGGAATACAGGTGCTGGTACAAAGTCCTGGGTTCACTCTTACCTGTCCATTGGGAACTGGGAAAGGCTCATGCCACACCCCTCCACAGCTCTAGGACTCAGCTACCAGCACCACTAAACCCTGGCACCACCTATTACCTGGTGGGAGCTAAGGAAAGCATCCTTGGCAGCCTGAGCCTGACTGTTGGGAACTGGGAAACATCCCAGCCACATTCCATAGCTCTAGGATGTGCTTCTGGAAGCCCCAATCCCTGGCACTACTTACATTCATCCATGGTTGCTAGAGAAGATCTTTCCAACTCATAGTCTTGATGTGGGGACTGCTGGTGCCAAAATCCTGGTATCACCCATGCCTGTCCCTTGGTACCGTGGGTACTGCAGAACCAAGAACATGGCAACCAGCAGCCCCAATCCCAGGTACTGCTGCCCTCATCCTGTGGGAAGTAGAGAAGCTTTCCTCCCCAACCCATGGCCTTAGGACCATGTATGACTGCTGGTGCCAAGAGCCTAGCACCATGCAAGTTTGTCCCTTGTGACCTAGGCAAGGTCCCATCCATGTCCTACAGGACCATGGCTACAATGCCACAAGTCTTGACCCACCAGCACTTGCTCTCCATGACTTAGAGACATTTCCACTCACATCCTGTAGCTCCAGAACCAGCTCCACACTGCTTTCTAGAGTGATGGAACCAATTTGCAGTCCCACCAGCAACGTATAAGTGTGTCTTTTCCCCACATCCTCGCCAACATTTATTGTTGCTTGTATTCTTGATAATTGCCATTCTGACTGGAGTGAACTGAAATCTTTAAAAATGCTCAAGCTCACTGGTCATCAGAAATGTAAATCAAGACTATAATGAGATATCAACTCACCCCAGTTAGAACAAGTATCATCAAAAAGACAAAAATAAATAAATAAAGGAAGGCTGGTGAAGTTGCATTGAAATGGGAATTCATACATTGTCCGTGGAGCCATTTGGAAAAAAGCATGTAGATGCTTAAAAAAAAAAAAAAAGAAATAGAACTACTACATATTTCAGCAATTCCACTACTGGACATATAATTTATAATTTCCCAGGGTATGAAATCATTATACGAAAAGCATATATGCATTCCCATGTTTATTGGAACTCTATTCACAATAGTTAAAATAAGGAATCAATGTAGATGCCCAATGGTGGATGAGTGGATAAAGAAAATATAGCATATGTACACAATGGGATATTATTCACCCATTAAAAGCAGTGAAATCCTGTGATTTGAAACAATATGGGATGGAAATGCAGATCACTATGTCAAGTGAAATAAGCCGAACACTAAAATACACATACCATTCACTCATTGGTGGAAACTAAAAAGTCAATCTTGCAAAAGAACAGAATGGAATTGGGGTCACCAGAGAAAGGGAAGAGTAGGGGGAAGTGGATGGAAAGAAGCCAAATCAGAGGCCCCCAACCATGGTTAGTGATGAGGAATTAGTTCTGGGTTTTCCATAGCACAGTAGGGTAACACTTGGTGAAAACAATCTATGATGTATTTCAAAATAATGAGAAGAGTATGAAATTCCCAGCACAGAAAATGATTAATGTTTAAAAAGACGGAAATGCTCATTACTCTGATCTGATTGTTACACCTTGTGTATATGCATCAGTTGACCATAATTATCCCATAAGCATGTACCCCCAAAAAGATGTACAAATATTATATCTCAGTAAAAAATGCCTTAGAAGAAAATTCAGGAAACTACCTGTAAAATACAGGAGTGCTGGAAATAAGATCTGCTTAACCAGCACTTAATAAAAGGGAATTTAGACTTGTTTAACTACATAAAAATTTGCCTCTACTTAGCACCAAGTTAACCCCTATAATGGGATTAATTCACTGACTGGATGTATTAATACCCAATCATTTCGCCTCTAAACCTTCTTGCATTGTCCCTCACATGAGCTTTTGGGGGACACCTCATATCTAAATCATAACGCTATATAAAGTACTGCCCCAGCTTTCAGGCATCTGCAGCATGCCTTGGAACATATCCCTCATAGATAAGGGACTTCATAAACAGACAAAATATTGCATCAAGTGACAAGAGAAACAGAAACACAATGAAGTTGGGAAAAGGGACAAAACAAATGAATAAACAATGAGACCCCCAGAACCTCCTTCTTTCCTGGCAAAAACGGGAGCCGTCAGGCATGTTGGATAGCAAATTTCTGATTGGCCTAAGCAAGACCCTTTTCTTGTTTGTTTATTTGCTTACTCCCTTCATTCCTATTCCCCATCCTCAAAGAGGATCCCCATTTGGGATATGTTTAGAATGAGCATGCACTTTTTTAAAAAATATATGTTACTTTGGAAATATGCATTTTAAATTAACACATCTCTTATACACCCAACAAATAAGAATTGGATAAGCATTGACAACCATGTCCTCTTATGTGAAATCTCTGGGTCACGGGGCATGTGTATACTTAATTGGACTAGGTCCAGACAGTCCATAACGGCTGAAACACTCTACATTCCTCATCTGTTGCATAATTAAAGAGGACTAGAAATACTAAAACCAAAAACATCTGCCTTCACTGGTGGTCTCTGTAGAAACCCCAAGAAAGAGAAGAATTTCAAGTTGAAGTTTATAACAGTAAGTAAATCTTCTTCTCAGCAAGCAACGCCAGCTGTGAGGCGCTGTGACTTCTACAAAGGTCTTTCAAAAGTACTGGCATTTCCTTAAATGGAATTTAACATTTGACTTGATAAAATAGCAAAGATATTTTAAATAGATACACAGATATATTTAAACATACATATGGGCCTCAATAGATGTTTGTGATATTTTTAGGTTTTCAAGTTATATTATTTCCAAGCAGATCCTTTGTTCCTAATTGAAAATATCACAGGAACATTCAACTAGAGTGTTAAACAACAAAATCCTGTATCTTTATGTCATTGGATTTTCAAATTGATGGAGTGAGCCCAACTGAGATGAAGAGCAAGATTGGGACCAGGCATGGAGCTGAAAGAACAGGACACTGGCTGGGCCCAGCAGGTGATGCTCCTCCAAAGGGGCAGAAGGCCATTTGCCTGGAGACAAACTGAGGATGATGTCCAGCTCTCTCTGCACCCTCACTCCCAGGAGACCAACCACCCCCCGCAGAAGTACAGGACATTGGGTTAGGCTGGAACTGCTTAGGAGGTTGAAGAAATGGCATGCTAAACGGCCAGGCCAAATGGAAACTTCAGTGTCACTGGCAGACAGTTAATCCATACTAGCTAATTTTCTGGGGAACACATACATGAAGGGCAGTCTGACACACTACAGGCAATTAAGAATGAATTACTGCCACTGACCCCATCCAGGTTCAAACTGCATGCCGAATATCTTGGTAGTCTGTTTGACTTTTGTCTTAACCACAAATGGGATGTCATTACCTAGGAAAAGTAGGTAATAAACGACCATGTGACTTATCTCTGATGACCATACAATTATCATAAAAAGCAAAACTGACATGGTGCTTTCAATTTGTAACAGAATTCAGATTTTCACACCAAAACCTAAAACAACTATGCTCTTCTTTCTTTCTTTCTTTCTTTTTTTTTTTAATAAAACTGAAGGATTCTGCTACCCAGATTAAAATTTGATAGGTATGATGTAATTAAAAATTTGCAACCAGGGCTGGGTATGTGGCTCAAGCGGTAGCACGCTCGCCTGGCATGTGTGCGGCCGGAGTTCCATCCTCAGCACCACATACAAACAAAGATGTTGTGTCTGCCGAAAACTAAAAAATAAATATTAAAAATTCTCTCTCTCTCTGTCTCTAAAAAAATAAAATAATAAATAAATAAATAAAATAAAAATTTGCAACCAAATTATGTTGTAGACTAAATGTACTTTGTCTTTTGTGAGTTCCTTCATATGGAACCTAGATAATACTATGAAAATCATAGAAACCTGATTAATATTGTAAAAATCATGAAATCAAATTTTTCGGATAAGTGTTGGAAGTTTGATACTTCTTGGCCATGATTTGATTGTGTTCTATGGCATTCTTAGTTGGATTTTGGAAGTAAAGTTAAATACATCCAAAGTTAAGAAGAGTGATACTTATCCAAAGATCATAAAGAAATTGTTCAATATTATGATCTAGAGACAAAAATGTAATGACACTGAAATTCAGAAAATTAATAATTTGAGGAAAAAATAAAAATAAATGTCTCAAAGAATTTTATTTGTCTTTAGTTCCTCTTTTATGCCTAATACCTACTCCCAGTATGGATTTTTAACCAACTAAAACCTAGGTATAAAAGAATCTATGTAATCTACTGTCTTTGAAATGTTGATGGATTAAACTTTTCTTTTTTAATTAATGGATTTTAAGTTTTTATTTATTAGTTTTAGAAAAATTCAATAGGAAATGTGGAGAATTCTCATATACATCTTCCTTACCTCCCCACTCAGTTTCCCCATTGTTAACTTCTTGCATTACTGAAGTACAGTTGGTATCATTGATAAGACAATATTGATACATTATTATTAACAAATGTCCATAGTTTACATTAGCATTGACTCCGAGGTGTACATTTCTGTGGGTTGTGATAAATGTATAACATGTAGCCACTGTTACTGTATCACACAGGATACTTTCACTGCTCAAAAAAAAAAAAAATCCTCTGAGCTCATTTTCACATGGATGAGGATATCAGTCTTTTAGGAAAAGACACCTTTCTTACAGGGCACTTATAAAATCTCCCTTAGTATAGAGAAATAAGATCCAAGTTTACCTTCCTTCCTTCTTTTCCCCCAGACCATTGTTTTTGTTTGTGGTACTGGGAATTGAACCAAGGGGTGCTCTATGGCGGAACCACATCCCTGGCCCTTTTACTTTTTATTTTGAGACAAGGTCTCGCTAAGTTGCACAAGCTTACCTCAAACTTGGGATCCTCCTGCCTCAGCCTTTCCCATCCCTGAGTTGCTGGGATTACAGGCATGTACCACCCTGCACCATACCACCCACCTTTTTATTGTCTCTAAAAGTTTTGCCTTTGACCCAGAACTTTCTATTTCCTTAGTATTCCTCTTGGAAAGAAGTTGGCCTTGTCTTCCTACACAGGCTGTTGATGCTCCAGTGATGAATGACACAGGGGAGAAATGACACATGCACACTATATTCCCAGAATGCTCGAGGCAATAATCAGAAAGAAAATGAAAGTATGAATGTTGAGGGTAACATTGAAATTCAAGCATACTGCCTGGTAAGAAAATCTGTCTTATTACAGGGTAGCCTGTACCCCTGCCAGGGTAGATTCCTGCTCAGGAGGTGTGAGCTGTCTGAGAAATAGAAAGTCTGAAATAATTAGAAAGAAATAGAGACAGAGACAGAACTTGGATAGAAAAGGGAGTGTCTGCTAGGTCTTCCAGTACTGATTGGAGCTGGAACTGAACCACTAAAAAATGGCTCCAGTTCTTTATTTAAGGGGGAGTACATCAAAGGCAGGGATAAGATTTCAGTGGGAGGAGTCTTGGTTGAATTGGTTTGGTGCTTGCTTCTAGATGTGGCAGGGATCTTGCAGTAAACAGGTTGATTGGCATCTTGGCAAGCCACACCCATCTCGGAGAGGCTGTGTGGCTCCTGGGTCACCCAGTCTCCCCTGCTATGCTAACTTAGATGGAGCTAGGTAGGAAGTCACATGAATTGGGCATTCTCAGACCAGCAGGGTTGTCAATGGGAGTTCCAGACATCGTACCTAAATGCTTCCAGGTCAATTTGGTTCATGCGTAGTTCATGGATGGCTCCCAGCACTGTCTCACAGAAGAGCAAAGCCTGAGGGGGAAAAAAATAATAATAATGCAGCTCAAAACAAGGGAAATACTGCATTAATGAACCATCATTTGGAGTAGTGTTTTAAAAAGTGGACACAGCCACGCAATTCATTCATATGGAAAGAAGAGTGAATGTCTGTTCTGTCACGTTTGTCATCAGGCTCTAATCCTTGCTCAGAGGCAACAAAATGACACACGGTCTTAGTGCCCAAATTTAGTTCCTAAAAACTAATTCTGTTTCTGGGACAGGAGAACTCAGGGCAGGGCTGGCACATCTAGTTGAAAGACAGGAAGAATGCTTTCAGAATTTCTGGTGGTGATGACAGGGAGCCAGCTTGAAGGGGCTCCCACCAGCCAAAATGTGATACGTGTGAATGAAAATCAAAAAGAAATGGATTAAATGATGTTATGTGCATGGACGAATATGCAACAGTGAATCCCACTGTTACGTATGAATACTGAAAATTGGATTATTATTTTTCAAGAAGTTCTTTGAATACAGTGAAAATAGAATGAGTTGTTTGGGAGTTACAGGATTCGGACCAGGCGCATTATTACAGAAGCACTAAATTGCTGAGGTTAGACCAAGAACCGTCATTTGTATAAAAAAAAGGGGGGGGGGGGTGACTTTGAACCCTAGCTCAAACAATGCGTGAACTTGGATCCTGTTTAAATTCCCTGAGCCTCAGTTTCTCCATGTGTAAAATGATGAAAATAGCACTTACTTCATAGTTGTTCTGAGTATTGAAGATATTGTGGCGATGTGTCCTGTATGTACATCTCACAAACGTGAGATACGATGTCCCTTTCATAAAATATTTCACAGTAGTGAAACAGGGTGGGCTATGAATATATAGTTGCATTTTCTTTAATTTAGTATGAATATATAGTTGCATTTGCTTTAATTTGCATAAAGAAAGCAAAGGAGATAAAATGCAGGGAAAGAAAACATAGTTTCTTCCTCTGGAAAGAAAACTAGGACCAACTGAAAAAAAGTAAAAGAAAGACTGTATTATGCCTTTTTAATATTGTTTTGACTGATTTTATAATAAAAATTAAATCAGCTTTAAAATCTATTCAAATATTTCTCCTGCAAACCATTCACCAGTGTTAAATATTTTTTCATGACATTCGGTCATTTCTCATGTTTCTGATAATAAGTTGCTCTTATAGATTCAGTTCCATATCCATACCCATCATATTCTATAGCCTTCTGTGACTGAGAGAATCACAAAATGAAATGTACTTTCTGTGAATTGGCATTGGACTTCCAAATTCCTAGTAACAATTTTCTCTATGTTCTTACATCACATCCATAGATATGTCAATTTTAGGTAGTATCCACATAGATTGTTACTGTTTCAGATTGCTCCTCTGTTCTCTTAATAATTATAAGGAAAAATGTACTTGAAAAACTAGATTTCTTTGAAAATACCTTATGACCTAGCTTGGAAATCTTTTTATTCTCATTTCATTTTTTAATTTGTCTTTTTTCAGTTATACATGACAATAGAGTGTATTTTGACTTATCATACGCACATGGAGTATAGCTTCCCATTTTTGTGGACATACATGATGTGGAGTTTCACTAGTAGTGTATTCATGTATGAACATAGGAAAGTGATGTCCCATTCATTCCACTGTCTTTCCCATTCCCATCCCCCGTCCCTCCCTCCACCCTGATCCAGTGAACCTCTATCTACTTCTCCCTTCCCTCGCCCGGCATATTGTGAGTCAGCAACCTCATATCAGACAGAGAATAGATTAGCTCTTGTGAATTGAGCTGCTATAAACACTGATGTGTCTGCTTAACTGTAGTATGATGATTTTAAATCCTTTGGGTATATGCCAAGGAGTGGGATAGCTGGGTCAAATGGTGGTTCCATTCCATAGCTTGGAAATCTTGACCCAAAACAATCACTGAATGTGGGATCTAATATGAATTTTCATCTCTTGTACTGACAATTATTCTACTACCTATTTGAGAAATCCCCATGTCGAAAATAAAAACTCAGATAAGAAAATGAGATAATATTGCTTGGATGCCTTAGAGTAGGAGGATTATTAATTTTTTTTCTCACAGATAATTTATTTCTGCTGGGTGGGTAGAAAATAGAATATAGGTTGAAGTTGTTTTCAGTTTATATTCAGTTTTAGTGTTAAAACTTTCTGCTCACGGAACCTCAAGAAGTAATTACTACTTGTAATAAATTTTTTATGTTCAAAATCTGACACAATATAAGGTTTGGTAATGACAATGTTCATGCAGAACTGAATCTCTTCTGCTTTCTTTCTTTCTTTTCTTTTTTTTTCCCCTTAGGGACACAGTTTCTTTAAAAAGATTTGAGAATCTGGTTGAACGGAATAACTTTTTTTTCTGTTCAGATTATTCAGGAAATGAAAATGTAAGCTACTCATGCCTAAAATGAAGAAGTACTATAATTAGCGATCCAGGAAAAGCATTAACCTAGTTAAAACACATGTCTTTTATTAGAGGAGGAGCAAGAATGAAAAAAAAGTTGTTTTCAATATTTCTAGCTTCATTTGCAGAGATACTGTCACCAAGATGTGATGATATTATAGCATGCCAATTTAGAGAAGGAAACGGAGAGAGACTCAACAATCTTGGGTATTTTTCTCTTGGACATTTAATTCCAGGGATACAATTTAAAAAAATTTGTTTTAATTAGTTATACATGACAGTAGAATGCATTTATGTACTTTGATCTATCATACATAGATGGGATACAAGTTCTCGTTTCTCTGAGTGCACATGTTNAAAAAAAAAAAAAAAAAAAAAAGACAGCTTGACTGAAGTGACAGGCCTAAGCTCTAAAGAGCCAAGTCTGAAATTTGGCACTTTCATTTCCAGTTGGAATTAATTAAAATGAAAGGTATGTATGACATAAAAACCATTTTTGCATCTTTGAGGATACCAGTCTTCTCCTTTAGGAAAAGACACCTTTTTTTACAGTGCACTTATCAAATCTCCCTTTGTATGAAGAAATAGGATCCAAATTCATGTTTCAATTGGAATGTTGAAAAAGAATTCATTGACCTTGAATACCTGGTGCCTTAAAGGAGACTCTATCCAAATGCATCATCTCAGCTTCTTACTTTTCACCCGTGGACAAATGGCTTCCAAAAGAACAGTTCTTGCTCCTATTGTTAGAGTTCAGATATAAGGTATCCCCCAAAAGTTCATGTGAGAGACAGTGCAAGGGTTTCCAGAGGTGAAATGATTAGATTATGAAAGGTGTAATACAATCAATGGATGCACCCACTGATATGGATTTCCTAGGTGGTAACCGTAGGCAAGTTGGGTATGGCTAGTGGAAATAGGTCACTTTGGGGTTTATATTCTGTCCCTGGAGAGTGGAGTTCTCTTTCTGTTTCATGGTTGACATGGCCCGAGCTGCTTTCCTCTGCCACACTCTTCGGCCACGATGTTCCACCTCACCTTGGGCCCAGGGCTATGGAATCTTCCAATCATGAACTGAACCTTGGAAATGATGGGCTAAAATAAACTCTTACTCTTCTGTATTGTTCTTATTGGGGACACAGGTCACAACAATGCAAAAGTTGGCTAAAACACATATTACTGTCTTTAAAAAAATTTGTTTTAATTAGTTATACATGACAGTAGAATGCATTTATGTACTTTGATCTATCATACATAGATGGGATACAAGTTCTCGTTTCTCTGAGTGCACATGTTGTAGAATCTCATTGGTCATGTAGTCACATAAATACATTAAAATAATAATGTCTATTTCATTCTAGTATCCTTCCTATCCCCACATCCCCTGCCCTCCCCTCCCTTCACTTCCCTCTACCTAAAGTAACTATTCTTCTCTAGTGTCCCCCCCCCACCCTTTATTGTGAAATAGCATTCGCATATTAGAGAAAACATTCCACCTTTGGTTTTGGGGAATTGGCTTATTTCACTTAGCATGATATTCTCCAACTCCATCCATTCACTAGCAAATGCCATAATTTCATTCCTCTTTAAAGCTGAGTAATATTCCATTGAATACATATACCACATTTTCTTTATCCATTCATCTATTGAAGGACATCTAAGTTAGTTCCATACTTTACCCCTATTGTACATTGATGTGGCTGCATTACTGTAGTGTGCTGATTTTAAGTCCTTTGGGTATAAACTGAGGACTGGGATAGCTGGGTCAAACGGTGGTTCCATTCTCAGTTTTCTGAGGAATCTCCATACTGCTTTCCATAGTGGTTGTACCAATTTGCAGTCCCACCAGCAATGTATGAGTTTACCTTTTCCCCCACATTCTTTCCAACATTTATTGTTGTTTGTATTCTTGATGATTGCCATTCTGACTGGAGTGAGATGAAATCTTGGTGTAGTTTTGATTTGCATTTCTCTAATTGCCAGAGATGTTGAACACTTTTTCATATATTTGTTGATTGATTGTATTTCTTCTTCTGTGAAGTGTCTGTTCAGTTCAGTTCCTTAACCCTTTCATTGATTGGGTTATTTGTTTGTTTTTTTGTTTGTTTTTGGTTTGGGTTTTTTTTTTTTTTTTTGGTGTTAAGTTTTTTTAGTTCTTTATATATCCTAGAGATTAGTGCTTTATCAGAGGTGCATGTGCTAAAGATTTTTGCCCAATCCATAGGCCCTCTCCTTACATTATTGTTTCCTTGGCTGGGAAGAAGCTTTTTTTTTTTAAGAGAGAGAGAGAGAGAGAGATAGATAGAGAGAGAGAGAGAGAGAGAGAGAGAGAGAGAGAATTTTTTTTAAATATTTATTTATTTTTAGTTTTCAGTGGACACAACATCTTTATTTTTATGTGGTGCTGAGGATCGAACCCAGCACCCCACGCATGCCAGGCGAGTGCGCTACCACTTGAGCCACATCCTCAGCCCCGTGAAGAAGCTTTTTAATTTGAATCCATCCCATTTATTGATCTTTGATTTTACTACTTGTGCGTTTGGGGATTTGTTAAGAAAATCAGATCCTAGGCCGGCATGGTGAAGATTTGGACCTATTTTTTCTTCTATTAGGCACAGGGTTTTGGTTCTAGTGCCTAAGTCTTTGATCCACTTTGAGTTGATTTTTGTGCAGGGTAAGAGTTAGAGGTTTAATTTCGTTTTGCTACATATGAATTTCCAGTTTTGCCAGCACCATTTGTTGAATAGGCTGTCTTTTCTCCAGTGAATATTTTTGGCACCCTGTCTAGTACAAAATAACCATATTTATGTGTGTTTGTCCCTGTGCCCTCTTTTCTAGTATGAAATAACTGTATTTATGTGGGTTTATTTCTGTGCCCTCTATTCTGTACCACTGGTCTACAAGTATATTTTGGTGCCAATACCATGTCATTTTTGTTACTATAGCTCTGTAGTATAGTTTAAGTTCTGGAATTGTGATGCCTCCTGCTTCACTTTTCTTGTTAAGGATTGCTTTGGCTGTTCTGGGTCTCTTAATTTTCCAAATAAATTTCATGATTACTTTTTCTATTTCTATTAAGAATGCCATTGGGATTTTAATAGAAATTGCATTAAGTCTGTATAACACTTTTGGAAGTATGGCCATTTTGACAATATTAATTCTGCCTATCCAGGAGCATGAGAGATCTTTCCATCTTCTGAGGTTTTCTTCAATTTTTTTCTTTAGTGTTCTGTAGTTTTCATTGTAGAGGTCTTTCACCTCTTTTGTTAGATTGATTCCCATGTTTTTTGTGCTTTTTTTTTAGGCTATTGTGAATGGAATAGTTTTCCTAATTTCTCTTTCAGAGGCTTCATCACTGATATATAGGAATGTGTTTGATTTATGGGTGTTGATTTTATATCTTGCTTTGCTGGATACATTTATTCAGGAAATTATCTGGTAGAATTTTTTGGATTTTCTAGATATAGAATCATGTCATCAGCAAATAGTTTTTGATAGTTTGAGTTCTTTTTTTTCCTATTTATATCCCTTTAATTTCTTTCTTCTAATTGCTGTGGCTAGAGTTTCAAGAATGATGTTGAATACAAGTGGTGAAAGAAGACATCCTTGTCTTGTTCTAGTTTTTAGTGGGAATGGTTTCATTTTTTTCTCCATTTAGAATGATTCTGGCCTTGGGTTTAGTATTGATAGCTTTTACAATGTTGAGGTATGTTCCTACTATCCCTAGTTTTTCTAGTGTTTTGAACATGAAGGTGTGCTGTGTTTTTCTGCATCTATTAAGATGATCATATGGTTCTTGTTTTTAAGTCTATTAATATGATGAATTATGTTTATTAATTTCCATATGTTGAACCAACCCTGCATCCCTGGGATGAACCCCACTTGATTGTGGTGTACACTCCTTTTGATATGTTTTTGTATTCAATTTTCCAGAATTTTATTGAGAATTTTAGCATCTATGTTCAGTAGAGATATTGGTCTGAAGTTTTCTTTCTTTGATGTGTCTTTGCCTGGTTTTGGAGTCAGGGTGATATTGGCCTCGTAAAATGAGTTTGGAAGTGCTCCCTCTTTTTCTATTTCCTGAAATAAGTTGAAGAGTATTGGTGTGAATTCTCCTTTGAAAGTCTTGTAGAACTCGGCTGAGAATCTATCTGGTCTGGGCTTTTCTTGGTTGGTAGGCTTTTGATGGCATTTTCTATTTCATGACTTGAATTGATCTGCTTAAATTGTGTATGACCAACTCATTCAGTTTGGGTAGGTCATATGTCTCTAGAAATTTGTTGATGTCTCTGATATTTTCTATTTTGTTGGAATATAAATTTTCAAAATAGTTTCTAATTATCTTCTGAATTTCAGACATATCCATTGTGATATTTCCTTCTTCATTTTGCATTTTAGTTATTTGAGTTTTCTCTATTTTTCTCTTCATTAACATGGCCAGGAGTTTATCTATTTTATTTATTTTTTTAAAAGAACCAACTTTTTGTCAATTTTTTTTGCTTCAATTTCATTGATTTCAGCTTTGATTTTAATTATTTTCTGTCTTCTACTCTTTGGGTGTTGATTTGTTCTTCTTTTTCTAGGGCTTTGAGATGTATTGTTAGGTAATTTATTTGACTTTTTATTCTTTTAATGAATGCACTCAATGCAATAAACTTTCCTCTTAGTACTGCCTTCATAGTGTCCCAGAGATTTTGATACGTTGTATCAGTGTTCTCGTTTACCTCTAAGAATTCTTTTTATTTTATCCTTGATTTCTTCTACTATCTATTCATCATTCAGTTAGTGCATTAATTAGTCTCCATTTGTTAGAGTATCTTCAATTTTTTACTTTATCGTTGATTTCTAATTTCTTTCCATTGTGATCTGACAGAATGCAGGGTACTATCTGTTTTTTTTGTATTTACTAAGAGTTGCTTTGTGGCATAAAATATGGTCAATTTTAGAGAAGGAGCCCTGTGCTACTTAGAATAAAGTGTATTTGCTTGTTGATGGATGAAATATTCTATATATGTCTGTTAAGTCTAAATTATTGATTGTATTATTTAGTTCTATAGTTTCTTTATTTAGTTTTTGTTTGGAAGATCTGTCTAGTACTGAGAGAAGTATGTTAAATTCATCTAGTATTATTGTGTTGTGGTCTATTTGATTCTTGAAATCAAGAAGGGTTTGTCTGATGTATATAGATGCTACATTGTTTAGTGCATAAATATTTATAATTGTTATGTCCTACTGATATATACTTCCCTTAAGAAGTATGAAATGTCCTTCTTTGTGTCTTCTGATTAATATTGACTTGAATTCTACCTTATCTGAGATGAGGATGGAAGCCTCTGCTTGTTGATGCAATCCATATGAGTGATATGCTTTTTTTTTTCCATCCTTTTACCTTCAGCCTGTGGATATCTTTGCCCATGGTGAGTCTTTTGAAGTCAGAATATTGTTGGGTCTTGCTTTTTAATCCAATCTGCCAGTCTATGTCTTTGATTGATGGGTTTAGGCCATTAACATTCAAGGTTATTACTGAGATTCGATTTGTATTCCCTATAATTTTGACTTATTTCTGGTTTTTCCTTTGGCTGAATGTTCCTTTACTGTAGATCCTCCCTTTGCTTCTATTCTTTGAAGTGCTGTGGATATAGTAGGTAATCAAAAGTAACTCGATCCTAAAGAAGTCTACCACTACTCTCAAATGTGAACAAATACAACTAACCTCTCAAATCCTGTTCAAAAGCAAAAGAGATGTTGGGAAAATACTAGGTTGTTAGGTCCCAATTCAAAGTGTCTATTGAAAGACTCCAAAAAGTTTTTGAAGTATGTGGCCTTATTTTCCTAATGAGATATCATAAGTATAAAAATAAATCTATAAGATACTCTATACTTGGATCACAAGCCATATTATCAAAACTTGAATCTATACTTGAATAAACTCATGGGAGGAAAACATTTTAAATTCTTTCACCATAAGTCATATTATCAAAATTTGAATCTACACTTGAATAAGCTCAGAGGAAAAAAATGTTTTTGTTCTTCCAGAGTACTATGATGATATAGTTTAATAATGTAACTACTTACTTATTTCTAACAGAAAGAACCATCTTGTTTAATTTAATGCATCTTTAAAAAAGACCATGGTCCCAAAATATGAAGAAGTGACAAGTAATAAAGAAGAAAATAACTCATAAAAACATTTAAGAAGGTGAACTAGAAAGAACTAGAAATGTTAAATTTAATTTTGGCCTAGTTATATTAGGTATACAGAAGTATTAGGCATTAGGAATATTAGGTACGAAATAGCAGCTTTGTTAGGAAAAAAAAAGTTGAAATTCAATTAATTTGTTATGGTTAAATGTCTACCAACTACTGAAGATTTTGTAAATATCCAACGCTATAATGGCAATTGACACTTCATATTATCTAATCTTCCAAAGAAATCTCTTAGTATTATCCCTATTTTATAATTGAGGAAAGATAGACAAATTCATTCACTTTTCCAAGGTCAAAGATTTTGCCTGGGCCAAACCAAGAATTCAAACCCAAATCTCCCAGCCTGCAAAATCTATCACATTTCCATTAAACTGCCAATATTCTATAATAGTATGTGCCTTTTCATTAACTACCAACATCTTTGCCTAAAACTTTCCATTTGCATTGCTGGCTGGATCTCCACAGTTGGATGTTTAAAATTTAGCATTGCAAAGACTTTTTTTTGTATTGCCTGACAAATAAAATGAGAATAGGGGATGTATTGGACATACATTAGGCCAACATTTACTTACCCATGAGGTCAAAGACAAGCTTTGTTTTCATCTTTAAAAGTTTATTTTTCTGCTATCAATTTGGAGGATGTGTGGGAAGCAAATTTACAGGCCAAATTAAATTGTGAAGTGCAAGATACAATGAGATATAATGTACTTAGAACCAGATGAATCATTGGGGCTTTCAAACTAATGTACAGCAAATTGAGCTCAGTCTAGAGAAAATGTAGATAAGATGAGTTTAGGAGCAAACAATAAAATGTGGAAATATGGTTAAAATGGAAAAATGCTTCAGTTTAATAGATTCTTAAAAAAACGTTTACCAATCTATACAAGTGGCTTAGCAAAACAAACAGATACGGAAGATAAGGGAATGACTATGTCACTAGAGGCTTAAAAGTTAAATAAAAGAAATGATATTGGTAAGTTTTTGGTAGAGTGAAGAGAATTCCAAATGCCATTTTACAAGGATTTACCTACTTTCCTGCAAACATTTTCGAATATCATCAGAAGATTAAATGCTGATGGCATGATCAAGACAAGCCATGTCTGAATCTTGGCTTTAATGATTATTTTATTATTATTAGCATCATGCAGAAGGGAAGGCATCAACTTCCCCAAGCTTTCTGATCAACTAAAATAAAGTAAATAATAACCATCTCACGGTGTTTACAAGTAAACAAGATGGTGTATATCAAGAGGATTTTATAATCTGTAAAGCATTATACAAATGAAAAATAATAACAATGGTAGAAAGTGTACCTGAAATCATGTGAACTAAGCATCCTTAATGGTGTGAACCCAGCAGCTACAACAACCTTAGTGGACTTGGAAAGCCAAAGGTCCTATGTTTTCTCTGATATGTAGAATGCAGTCCAAAATAAAGTTTAAAAAGAGAAAGAGAAGGAGAGAGAGAGAAAGGGAAAGGCAGGTATTTTAGCAAAAAAAAAAAAAAAGGAGAAAGATGGGTGGATTAGATGAAGGGGACCTGGGGGGGAGGGGAAAGGAATAGGATAAGGAGAAAACAGCTGCATGAACTTGACCTAACTTTCCCATTTACATACAAGAATATACAACAGTGAATTTCACCATCATGCATATCCACAAGACATTAATAACAACAACAAAAACTAAAAGTAAGTAGCAGAACCATGAGTAGAGTGAAGAGAATGTGTTATAGTTTAGCTGTGGTGTCCCCCAAAAGCTCACGTGTGAGACAGTGCAAGAAGGTTCAGAGGAGAAATGATTGGGTTGTGAGAATCTTAACCCAATCAGTGAATTAATTCCTGATGGGATTAACTGGGTGGTGACTGAAGTGGTGGATGTGGCTGGAGGAGGTGGGAATCAGGACATGGCTTTTGGTATATATTCGTATCTGGCCAGTAGAGTCTCTCTCTGCTTCCAGATCACAGTAATGTGAGCTACTTTCTTCTGCCACGCTCTCCCACCATGATGTTCACCCAAGAAATGGAGCCGGCCTTCTATGGACTAAGACCTCTGAAACCGAGAGCCCTCAAATAAACCTTTTTTCCTCTACAGTTGTGCTGGGCTGCTCCTTCAGTCACAGCAGCAAATAAGCTGATATACACAGAATGGAATAAATAGGTGGAGGGAGAAGGGAAGGGAGGGGAATACTGGGGATTGAATGAGAGCAAATTATATCCCATGCTTTTAAAAATTATGTCAAAATGAATCCTAATGTTATGTATGACTAAAAGAATCATTAAAACAGTGCTGATTATCACCCTCCCCTCAAAATAACCTTAATGATGAAATGGTGTGAACTAAGCACCTATAATAAAAATGAAAAGATAACCCCCTAAATCTGCCATCATTCCACTAATATAAAATTAAATTAAAATGTATGTGTTTATAAGTGCATAAAGGAATTAGAAAGATGTTAGTCCCGTAATTATTGACTTGCAAGGATGTCCACGATATTAAGTGCAAAAAAGCAAATTGCATGGAACATGACTCTATTTCAATTAAAAAAAAAACAATGCATTTGTGTTTATATACTTGAATATATTTGCATAAGGAAAGAGCAGGTAGCAGAGTGGACATTTCAAGCTGTCAGGGGGAGGAGATGGGAAGATGTCAAACTTTGGGATAACACATGCACACGAGTATACACACGTGTATACGTGCACACACGTGTATGCGTGTGCACACACACACACATACAGGTGTGTGTCATTTGCTTTTGTAACCAGAAACCCATATTATTTTTTCTAATTTGAGAAACAAAGAAAATTTTTAAAATAATAGTAATATAAGCCTTTGAAAGCAATATCCATATTACCCTCCAAAATGTAACCAAAGTGTGAAGCAGCATCCAAACTTAACAGAATCGTGTAACACATCAGCAGTGTTCCAGCTAAGTATCTAACATACCTGAACTCATCCTTGGTAAGTCTAAACCAACAACCAAATCCAACTTTCCACTGAAACCATCCCCACATTGTCTACCCTAAAAATAGCCCAAAGTTCCAGAGAGCACTGGGGCATCTGAAACCCTGGGGGAGTGATTCACAGGTATTGGGAGAGAGAGAAGAGCTGTCAAAATCCTCAACAGATAACATGAAGCCAAGGACTTCATATTTGGAGCATCTAAGCCACCCAGGAACTTGGTCACCTCCATAGCATGAGGGTGCTTAGTTCATACCATTTCAAATGTACTTTCTACCTGAAGTTAGCAGGGGAAAATTATTAGCTGCACTTTCTATTTCTTTTTAATTCTCTTAGAAAAGGCTGTGCAAAGTGTAGAAACTTTCTACAGCGATGCTGAATAGGTGTATAAATTAGATGATTATGCTTCAGGGTTCCAACTCAGAGATCCCAAAGAGAAGCAAGAAATGAGCTTTAAAGGAACGTGTCACAGTTTGCTTCTCTTCTCCAATCCTTTATTGTTCATCTTCATGAAAGTCTGATTCTGTGGAAATTACAACGTTTGCCAGAGTAGGTGAGAGCTTCTAGGACAAATCAAAGGAACTGGGGAAATGTAGGAAGGGAAACAAAGATTGAAGGAGAGCCAGGCAGAGTTCCTTGTTCTGGGACAATACGTTCCTGGACAGCTCTTCTCTGGGGTCCTACTGGGTGTTTGGACAAGTCACCGGGTTTGCCCCCTCTCAGGAGGAGAAACCTGTCAATTCCTGGGGTGAGAGGGACATGTTGTCACTCAAGAGGCACGTGATTCTGAAAACATGTCCCGTAATTATTGACTTGCAAGGATGTCCACGATATTAAGTGCAAAAAAGCAAATTGCATGGAACATGATTCTATTTCAATAAAAACAAACAATGCATTTGTGTTTATATGCTTGAATATGTTTGCATAAAGAAAGAGCAGGTTGCAGAGTGGATATTTCAGGCTGTCAGGGGACCACTTTAAAGTATCCTAAGATACTTTATTTTAGTGGCAATTTGAGGATGAAACCCAGCTAGGTCCTTGGATTTTCCAGCTGACGCTGTCACATCTTCAAAACTGCAGAGGGACAGCTTTGAAAGGGGCCAAAGGCTTTCAAACTGATATTCTCCTACCTAACTCACTCCAGAGGAGCAGGAGGAGTACTCTTGTAATCTATTTAAACAAATGATACCACAGGGAGCCAGTGTTAACCAAATGAGGCCTGCTCTTTGTGAGGCTGATTTTTCCAGCTGGGCAACAGAATAGGCTCCACATGAGCCGCTCAGGCCCCTTCCCAGATGGTCCTTTGAAATGTCCCCTATAAGCCACACAGAATTGATCGGATTTGGCTTTAGCAATATTTACTGGGTCTAGTGGGCCTGGGGCCCTCCGGATGAAGAAGGCACAGCTGGAGGACACTTAAACACATTTAAAGAAAAGTCTTTTCTTCGCCTTCAAGGCCTGAGAACAGTGAGAGGAAATTCACAGAATGGCACTCAGAAAACCTGAAATTTACATGAAAGGAAAAATTTGAAGGGGAGAAATTCTCCAAAGGTAGACAAGGAAAAATAAATAAATAAAGTCGGTAGAGGAGCTGCTAATTCAATAAGCTGAGCAGTTCCCAGTCTAACTTCATTTCTCAGTAGCATCCTGTATTGGAAATGCTGTCTCCCCAGGACCTTCTCTTTGTTTTTAATGAGGTATTAAGGAAGATTCACATCATCTCACAGATTTATGGGCAAGGGGAAAAAAACCAAACAAACAAACAAAAAAAGGAGTTGAAGTTAGGACAAACTTAGAAGCAAAAAAGAAATTTAATTAAAATATGGAGCTGGGGTGGTGGTTCAGTGGTAGAGCGCTTGCCTAGCATGTGTGAGGTCCTGGGTTTGAACCTCAGCAACAGATATTCTATGAACAGATGTTTGAAATATGGTCAGAGTTTTATTGGTTTGTTTTATTAAGATGTGCTCAAAAATTATATTTAAAGAAGCTTTCTGAATCTCAAAAACATAATTTTTTAAAGAAAATTCGAAAGAGCTTTAGATGATAAAATCTAGCTAGATGAGTCTGCAGAGAGGAGAAGTTCAATTGTGAAACAGTAATGAACTTGAGAGAGCCACGAGATGAGAGATTCTTTGGCAATTTGGGGTGGGGAAAACTATTTTTCTTGGTACATAATATGTACTATCTTTTTATGTAGTGTACAAAGGAAAAAGTTCTTTGGTTCCTAGAGTAAAAAAAAAAAAACTGGTATAAAGCTTAATTGGTGGTCTCTTTGAAAAGCTATGATTATAGCTAGTGTAATTAAAGTAACTACAAGAGAAATGGGTACAAATCTTTCTCATGATGTAACTTTAAAATGCCACTTTTAGGAAAAAATTGAGGAAATTAGGCATGCACAAATTGAGAAAATGAGACATGCATGCACACATAGTTAGACCATTTAGATAAATTACTCTTATTTTACAGAAGTTAGTTTTAGTGAAGCAAGATGTTAAGGTTTCAGCAGGGGCCACCAATACCTTTCTTCAGGATGGATCAAGCTTGGAAGAATTAAAACTCAAATCCAGTTTATCGGCTGGCTTGTCTTTCATGGGAGAGTGGATCATTCAGATCACTTGGTGTCCCCAGTGAGAGGGCTTCTGGAGACCTGGACAGAGTGTGTGATAGCTTAAGCTATGGTTATGGTTGCTGTTGAGTTAACAATGCTGTATCAGTATGACTCAAACCCTAAGTTAGCCTTCCAGACTAATGAACAGCAGAATAAATAAGTTTCTCCCTGTCTTTGTGTAAAAGTGTGCCTCGTTCTTGGATTCATAATTTCTTTTACTGCCCAATTTTACTGGTGGTTCTAATAACTTAGTTGTCCTTGCCTCGCTAAATTTCTTAGTGATTATCTTTTACTTTTAGAAGCCTAGAAAGCATTGCTTGTGACAGAAATAAATTGCTTCAAGGACCCTAGCAGGCCATCTGTGACAGATCCAGTCTCCCTGTCACCTGTGCCCCCATCCTTTTCGTTCTTCTCAGCCTCTTCCTGGTGCAGGGGAAATCTTCTGGGCCCAATCACATCAAAGTTGCCACATGAGGGTGGTCACTCTTAGCACCAGAGAGGCTGATTTTATAAAACACACATCCCATTCCGAAAACTTGGGAAAGTTTAAGCCAAATTTCACCTAAGGCTACAACGTACCACCAGCTCTGATTCCCCATTGCCCTCCAAAATGCACCCAGGAGAAGTGGTGTCCCCAATGTAGACCACACTGGAAGATATAGAAGGAAAAAAGAAGAAGGAAGAGAGACCAGAGAGAAGGTGCTGAAGGCTACTCATGTAAGCAAAGAGTATGGGGAGAACAGTGAAAAAGAAAAAAAAAATTAAGTTTTCTGGTTTTAAAGAATTTCTGCTAGCTTGCAAGACTGTATTTTTTTTTTTTTCTTGGCCGTGGAGTGTAACTGTGTGCCCCTCAGCTATTACAGAACACTGTAGAGAGTTACACACAGAATGTGGAATAAATTGCTAACTGTTCAGAAAATAAATTCTCCTCTTATACACATGGCTATATTCTTGCTTTGCTGCAACATGCACTTTTTAAATTAAAAAAATTATATATGTGTACATATATATATGTATGCATATAACATTAGGATAGATTTTGACATAATCACAAAAGCATGGAATATAATTTGCTCTAATTCAGTCCCAGCACGTCCCCTATCCCTTCCTTTCTCCTTCCCTCTGTTCCCTTACCTCTACTCCTCTGATCATGAGAGAGTTGTTTGCTTAGAACCCTGGAGATAGGGGTTGGTTGTAGTGGGTAGTTTCTTTTTGATGTCTACTGANACCCCCACCCCCAGCTTAGCTCAAGGACCTCCCTGCCTCTCACCCCCTTCAGGACAACTTCACCTAGCACTGTCATCCAGGACAACCCAGTGCCAGAAGAAAGTTTTGTAAAACCTAACCATCAACATCCTTCTCTGGACTGAGGAGCTGGATCATTCGACAGGCAGCTCTCCTGAGCAAAGTCCATGAGAAAATAAAAATAATACAAGAACGAGGAAATAGACACATCAAGAGACACCAAACAAGGGCTAATAAAACGTACTTGATCCTGCTTTCACCTACAGAATAATGTTTGTTGAAAAACGTAACTACTGCTGGGCACAGTGACACATGCCTACCATCTCTACGACTCAGGAGGCTGAGGCAGGAGGATCACAAGTTCAAGGCCAGCCTCAGCAATTTAGCAAGGTCCTAAGCAACTTAGTGAGACCCTCTCTCAAAATAAAAAATAAAAAAGGGCTGGGGATGTAGCTCAGTGGTTAAGTGCCCCTAGGTTCAATCCCTGGTACCAAAAAGTAAAAGAAAAATGAAAAATTTAACAATTAATTCCTAATGTGTTGAGGTGAAGCAGGTAACCCATCCATTGAAAACTGTCCTAACCTTGTGAAAATGACAACATGAAGGTGTAACAGGGTCCCTTTCATGTAACAGAGGCCCACTCTTTGCCTGGAATGTAAACCTTGATGCTCAACCACTAGGGATTTATATTTTTTATTTTTTAAATTTTAATTTGTTATATATGACAGCAGAATGCATCACAATTCATATTACACATACAGAACACAATTTTTCATATCTCTGGTTGTACACAGAGTCACACCATTCGTGTCTTCATACAGATACTTAGGGTAATGATGTCCAACTCATTCCACTGTCTTTCCTACACCCCTGCCCCCTCTCTTACCCTCCCACAGCTTTGCCTTATCTAGAATTCATATAACCCTCCCATGCTCCACCACCCCATTAAGAATCACCCTCCTGATATCAGAGAAAACATTTGGCATTTGGTTTTGGGGGATTGGCTAATTTCACTTAGCATTATATTCTCAACTCCATACATTTACCTGCAAATGCCATGATCTTATTCTCTTTTATTGCTGAGTAATATTCCATTATGTATATTTGCCACATTTTTATTATCCATTCATCTACTGAAGAGCATCTAGTTTGCTTCCGCAGTTTAGCTATTGTAAATTGTGCTGCTATTTTGGCTGTGTCCCTTTATGCTGTTTTGTATCCTTTGGGTATAGACCAAGGAGAGAGATAGCTGGGTCAAATGGTGGTTCCATTCCCAGATTTCCAAGGAATCTCCATACTGCTTTCCATATTGGCTGTACCAATTTGCAGTCCTACCAACAATGTATGAGTGTACCTTTTCCCCACATCCTCACTAATACTTATTGTTATTTGCCTTCATAATAGCTGCCATTCTGACTGGAGTGAGATGAAATCTTACAGTACTTTTGATTTGCATTTCTCTGATTGCTAGAGATAATGAACATTTTTTCATATATTTGTTGATTGATTGTATATACTCTTCTGAGAAGAGGTCCTTGACCGATTTATTGATGGGTTATTTGTTTTGTTTCGTTTTGGTGTTAACATTTTTTAGTTCTTTATAATATCATAGAGATTAGTGCTCTATCTGATGTGTGTGTGGTAAAAATTTGTTCCCAAATTGTAGGCTCTCTATTCACCTCACTGATTGTTTCTGTTGCTGAGAAGAAGCTTTTTAGTTTGAATCCATCCCATTTATTGATTCTTGATTTTAATTCTTGAGCTATAGGAGTGTTATTAAGGAAGTTAGGGCCTAATTTGACATGATGAATATTTGGGCCTACTTTTTCTTCTAATAGACACAGTGTCTCTGGTTTAATTCCTATGTCCTGATCCATTTTGAGTTGAGTTTTGTGCATGGTGAGAGATAGGGTTTTAATTTCATTTTGATGCATATGGATTTCCAGTTTTCCCAGCACCATTTGTTGAAGATTATCTTTTCTCCAATGTAGGTTTTTGGTGCCTTTGTCTAATATAAGATAACTGTAGTTATGTGGGTTAGTCTCTGTGTCCTCTATTCTGTATCATTGGTCTACAAGTCTATTTTGGTGCCAATACCATGCTGGTTTTATTACTATTACTCTGTAGTATAGGTTAAGGCCTGGTATAGTGATACCACCTGGTATAGTGATGCTTCACTCTTCTTGCTAAGGATTGCTTTAGCTATTCGGGGTCTCTTATTTTTCCAGATGAATTTCATGACTGCTTTTTCTATTTCTATAAGGAACATCATTGAGATTTTGATCGGAATTGCATTAAATCTATATAGTGCTTTTGGTAGTATAGTCATTTTGGCAATATTAATTCTGCCTATCTAAGAACAAGGAGTTATTTCCATCTTCTAAATTCTTCTTTAATTTCTTTCTTTAGCATTCTGTAGTTTTCATTGTAGAGCTCTTTCATTAAGTTGATTTCTAAGTATTTTATTATTTTTTTGAGGTAGTTTGGGGTAGTTTTCCTAGTTTCTCTTTCAGAGGATTTGTCACTGAATTACAGAAATGCTTTTAATTTATGGGTGTTGATTTTATATTCTGCTACTTTGCTAAATTAATTTATTAGTTCTAAAAGTTTTCTGGTGGAATTTTTTGGATCTTCTAGGTATAGAATCATCATCAGCAAATAATGATAGTTTTGAGTTCTTCTTTTCCTAACTGTATCCCTTTAATTTCTTTTGTCTAATTGCTCTGGCTAGAGTTTCAAGAACTATGTTAAATAGAAGTGGCGAAAGAGGGCATCCCTATCTTGTTCCAGTTTATAGAGGGTATGCTTTCAATTTTTCTCCATTTAGAATGATGTTGGCCTGGGGCTTAGCATAGATAGCTTTTATGATGTTGAGTATGTTCCTGTTATCCCTAGTTTTTCCAGTGTTTTGAACATGAAGAGGTGCTGTATTTTGTCAAATGCATTTTATGCATCTATTGAGGTGATCATATGGTTCTTGTCTTTAAGTCTATGGATGTGATGAATTACATTTATTGATTTCTGTATGTTGAACCAACCCCGATCCCTGGGATGAACACCACTTGATTGTGGGGTACTATCTTTTTGATATGTTTTTGTATTCAATTTGCCAGACTTTTATTGAGAATTTTTGCATCTATGTTCATTAGAGATATTGGTCTGAAGTTTTCTTTCTTTGATGTCTTTGCCTGGTTTTGGAATCAGGGTGATACTGGCCTCATAGAATGAGCTTGGAAGTGCTCCCTCTATTTCTATTTCCTAAAATAAATTGAAGACTATTGGTGTTAATTCTTCTTTGAAAGTCTTATAGAACTCAGCTGAGAATCCATCTGGTCCTGGACTTTTCTTGGTTAGTAGACTTCTGATGGTGTCTTCTATTTCATGACTTGAAATTGATTTGCTTAAATTGTGTATATCCTCCTGATTCAATTTGGGCAAATCATATAACTCTAGAGATTTGTTGATGCCTCCAATATTTTCTATTTTTTTGGAGTACAAGTTTTAAAAATAATTTCTAATTATCTTCTGTATTTCTGTTGTGTGTGTTATTTACTTTTTTTATCATGTATGTTAGTAACTTGAGTTTTCTCTCTCCTTCTCTTGGTTAGTATGGCTAAGGATTTGTCAATTTTATTTATTTTTTCAAAGAACCAACTTTTTGTTTTATCAATTTTTTCAATTTCACTGATTTCAGCTCTGATTTCAATTATTTATTGTCTTCTACTGCTTTTGTTGTTGATTTGTTCTTCTTTTTCTAGGGCTTTGAGATATAATGTTAAGTCATTATTTGTTGACTTTTCTTCTTTTAAGGAATAAACTCCAGGCAAAGAACTTTCCTCTTAGAAGTGCTTTCATAGTGTCCCAGAGATTTCGATATGTTGTATCTATGTTCTTGTTCATGGAGGTTTATTTTTATTTTTTTATTGGTTGTTCAAAACATTACAAAGCTCATGACATATCATCTTTCATACATTTGATTCAAGTGGGTTATGAACTCCCATTTTTACCCCAAATACAAATTGCAGAATCACATCGGTTACACATTCACATTTTTACATAATGCCATATTAGTGACTGTTGTATTCTGCTACCTTTCCTATCCCCTACTATCCCCCCTCCCCTCCCCTCCCATCTTCCCTCTCTACCTCATCTGCTGTTGTTCAATTCTCTGCCTTGTTTCCCCCCTTTCCCCTCACAACATCTTATATGTAATTTTGTGTAACATTGAGGGTCTCCTTCCATTTCTATGCAATTTCCCTTTTCTCTACCTTTCCCTCCCACCACTCGTCTCTGTTTAATGTTAATCTTTTCCTCATGCTCTTCCTCCATGCTCTGTTCTTAGTTGCTCTCCTTATATCAAAGAAGACATTTGGCATTTGTTTTTTAAGGATTGGCTAGCTTCACTTAGCATAATGTGCTCTAATGCCATCCTTTTCCCTGCAAATTCCATGATTTTGTCAATTTTTAGTGCTGCATAATACTCCAGTGTGTATAAATGCCACATTTTTTTTTATCCATTCATCAATTGAAGGGCATCTAGGTTGGTTCCACAGTCTAGCTATTGTGAATTGTGCTGCTATGATCATTGATGTGGCAGTATCCCTATAGTACGCTCTTTTAAGGTCCTAAGGGAATAGTCCAAGAAGGGCGATAGCTGGGTCAAATGGTGGTTCCATTCCCAGCTTTCCCAGGAATCTCCATACTGCTTTCCATATTGGCCGCACCAATTTGCAGTCCCACCAGCAGTGTAAAAGTGTACCCTTTTCCCCACATCCTCGCCAACACTTATTGTTGTTTGACTTCATAATGGCTGCCAATCTTACTGGAGTGAGATGGTATCTTAGGGTGGTTTTGATTTGCATTTCTCTGACTGCTAGAGATGGTGAGCATTTTTTCATGTACTTATTGATAGATTGTATGTCCTCCTCTGAGAAGTGTCTGTTCAGGTCCTTCGCCCATTTGTTGATAGGGTTGTTTGTTATCTTGTTGTTTAATTTTTTGAGTTCTTTGTATATTCTGGATATTAGGGCTCTATCTGAAGTGTGAGGAGTAAAGATTTGTTCCCAGGATGTAGGTTCCCTATTTACCTCTCTTATTGTTTCTCTTGCTGAGAAAAAACTTTTTAGTTTGAGTAAGTCCCATTTGTTGATTCTAGTTATTAACTTTTGTGCTATGGGCGTCCTATTAAGGAATTTGGAGCCCGACCCCACAATGTGTAGATTGAAGCCAACTTTTTCTTCTATCAGGTGCAGAGTCTCTGATTTGATATCTAGGTCCTTGATCCATTTTGAATTTACTTTTGTGCATGGCGAGAGAAAGGGGTTCAGCTTCATTTTGTTGCATATGGATTTCCAGTTTTCCCAGCACCATTTGTTGAAGATGCTATCCTTTCTCCATTGCATGCTTTTAGCGCCTTTATCAAATATAAGAAAGTTGTAATTTTGTGGATTGGTCTCTGTGTCCTCTATTCTGTACCATTGGTCCACCTGCCTGTTTTGGTACCAGTACCATGCTGTTTTTGTTACTATTGCTCTGTAGTACAGTTTGAAATCTGGTATCGCTATACCTCCCGATTCACACTTCCTGCTTAGAATTGCTTTTGCTATTCTGGGTCTTTTGTTTTTCCATATGAATTTCATGATAGCTTTATCTATTTCTACCAGAAATGCCGTTGGGATTTTGATTGGCATTGCGTTGAACCTGTAGAGAACTTTGGGTAATATCGCCATTTTGATGATGTTGGTTCTGCCTATCCATGAACAGGGTACATTTTTCCATCTTCTAAGATCTTCTTCTATCTCTCTCTTTAGGGTTCTGTAGTTTTCATTGTATAAATCTTTCACCTCTTTTGTTAGGTTGATTCCCAAGTATTTTATTTTTTTTGAGGATATTGTGAATGGGGTGGTTTTCCTCATTTCCATTTCAGAAGTTTTGTTACTGATATACAGGAATGCCTTTGATTTATGCGTGTTGATTTTATATCCTGCCACTTTGCTGAATTCATTTATCAGTTCTAGTAGTTTCTTTGTAGACCCTTTTGGGTCTTCTAAGTATAGGATCATATCGTCCGCAAATAGTGATATTTTAAGTTCTTCTTTTCCTATTTTTATGCCTTTAATTTCTTTTGTCTGTCTAATTGCTCTGGCTAGTATTTCAAGGACTAAATTAAATAGAAGTGGTGAGAGAGGGCATCCCTGTCTTGTTCCAGATTTTAGCGGGAATGCCTTCAGTTTTTCTCCATTTAGAATGATGCTAGCCTGAGGCTTAGCATATATAGCTTTTACAATGTTGAGGTAAGTTCCTGTTATCCCCAGTTTTTCTAGTGTTTTGAACATAAAAGGATGCTGTACTTTGTCGAATGCTTTTTCTGCATCTATCGAGACGATCATATGGTTCTTATCTTTAAGTCTATTGATGTGGTGAATAATATTTATTGATTTCCGTATATTGAACCAACCTTGCATCCCAGGGATGAATCCTACTTGATCATGGTGCACAATTTTTTTGATATGCTTTTGTATTCGATTCGCCAGGATTTTATTGAGAATTTTTGCATCTATGTTCATTAGAGATATTGGTCTGTAGTTTTCTTTCTTTGAAGTGTCTTTGTCTGGTTTCGGGATCAGGGTGATGTTGGCCTCATAGAATGAATTTGGAAGAGCTCCTTCTTTTTCTATTTCTTGAAATAGCTTGAAAAGTATTGGTATTAATTCTTCTTTGAAGGTTTTGTAAAACTCCGCTGTATACCCATCTGGTCCAGGGCTTTTTTTGGTTGGTAGTCTTTTGATGGCTTCTTCTATTTCTTCCTTTGTTATTGGTCTGTTTAAATTGTGTGTGTCTTCCTGACTCAATCTGGGCAGCTCATATGACTTAAGAAATTTATCGATGTCTTCACTGTCTTCTATTTTATTAGAATATAGGGTTTCAAAATACTTTCTAATTATCTTCTGTATTTCTGTAGTGTCTGTTGTGATATTGCCTTTTTCATCCCGTATGTTAGTGATTTGAGTTTTCTCTCTTCTTCTCTTCGTTAGCATGGCTAAGGGTCTGTCGATCTTATTTATTTTTTCAAAGAACCAACTTTTAGTTTTATCAATTTTTTCAATGGTTTTTTTTGTTTCAATTTCGTTGATTTCCGCTCTGATTTTAATTATTTCTTGTCTTCTGCTATATTTGCTGTTGTTTTGCTCTTCCTTTTCTAGGGTTTTGAGATGTAGTGTGAGTTCGTTTATTTGTTGGTTTTTTCTTTTTTTGAGGAATGAACTCCAGGAAATGAATTTCCCTCTTAAAACTGCTTTCATTGTGTCCCATAGATTCCGGTATGTTGTGTCTGAATTGTCGTTTATCTCTAAGAATTTTTTGATTTCCTCCTTTATGTCTTCTGTAACCCATTGATCATTCAGTAACATATTGTTTATTTTCCATGTGATGCAGGATTTTTCCTTCCTTCTTTTTTCATTGATTTCCAGTTTCATTCCATTATGATCAGATATGGTGCATGGTATTATCTCCACTCCTTTATATTTACTAAGAGTTGCCCTATGGCATAATATATGATCTATCTTTGAGTACGATCCATGTGCTGCTGAGAAGAACGTGTATCCACTTGATGATGGTTGATATATTCTATATATGTCGGTTAAGTCTAGGTTATTGATTGTGTCATTGAGTTCTATAGTTTCTTTATTCAGCTTTTGTCTGGAGGATCTGTCTAATGGCGAGAGCGGTGTGTTGAAGTCACCCATAATTATTGTGTTGTGGTCTATTTGACTCTTGAACTTGAGGAGAGTTTGTTTTATGAACGTTGCAGCACCATTGTTTGGTGCATACAAATTGATAATTGTTATGTCTTGTTGGTGGATGGTTCCTTTTAACAGGATATAGTGTCCTTCTTTATCCCTTTTGATTAACTTAGGTTTGAAGTTGATTTTATTCGATATGAGTATGGCCACTCCTGCTTGCTTCCGAGGGCCATGTGAGTGGTATGATTTTTCCCAACCTTTCACCTTCAGCCTGTGTATGTCTTTTCCTATCATATGAGTCTCCTGAAGGCAGCATATTGTTGGATTTGTTTTTTTGATCCAGGTTACTAGCCTATGTCTCTTGATTGGTGAGTTTAGGCCATTAACATTTAAGGTTACAATTGAAATATGATTTGTACTTCCAGTCATGTTTATTTATTTATTTATTTTAGTTTGGCTAGTTTTTACTTTTTGGTTATTTTCCTCCCCCTTTACTGAGATACCTCCCGCTGTTAGTTTTGGGCACTATTTTTCAATTCCTCTTCTTGTAGTATTTTGCTCAAAATGCCTTGCAGTGCTGGTTTTCTGGCTGCGAATTCTTTTAGCTTTTGTTTATCGTGAAATATTTTAATTTCATTGTCAAATCTGAAGCTTAATTTTGCTGGATACAGTATTCTTGGTTGGAATCCATTATTTTTCAGCGTTTGAAATACGTTGTTCCAGGATCTTCTCGCTTTCAAAGTCTGTGATGAAAAATCAGCCGTTAACCTAATTGGTTTACCCCTGAATGTAATCTGCCTCCTTTCTCTCGTAGCTTTTAATATTCTCTCCTTGTTCTGTATGTTAGCTATCTTCATAATTATATGTCTTGGAGTTGGTCTATTACGGTTTTGAATGTTTGGGGTCCTGTAGGCTTCCAGGATTTGGCAATCCATTCCATCTTTCATATCTGGGAAGTTTTCTAGGATTATTTCATTTAATAGGTTGTCCATTCCTTTGGTTTGAACCTCTATACCTTCTTCTATCCCAATGACTCTCAAGTTTGGTTTTTTTATGACATCCCATATCTCTTGGATAGATTGCTCGTGAGTTTTAAGCATCTTTTCTGCGTTGACTATATTCTTTTCAAGTTGATAAACTTTGTCTTCATTATCTGATGTTCTGACTTCTACTTGATCTAGTCTATTTGTAATATTCTCGTTTGAGTTTTTAATTTGGTTTATGGTTTCCTGCATTTCTAGGATTACTGTTTGATTTTTTTTAAAATCTCTATCTCCTGGTAGAGCTCGTTCTTTGCCATTTGAATTTGTTTATTTAATTCGTTTTCAAAATATACTTTCATTGCTTGGACTTGCTGTCTCATGTCTTCTCTAATATTCCGTTCCATCTGAGTTAGATATGCCTTGAGTTCTTTCTCTGTCCATTTTTCTGATGCCTCTAAGTCCTCCTGTAGATTTAAGTTGTCCTGCATTGTTTGTAATCCTTTTTTTCCTTGTTTTTTCATGTTGTTCATGTTACTTTCCAGCTCTGTTTGACTGCTGTGTTTCTGCTTTCTCCTCTAAATTTGTTTTGGTTTTGTATATCTCTGTTGTCTCTCCTTTGTGGTGGGAGACTATGCCTAGAAATGTTGGGCTTTATTATACTTTAAAGCTGATTCATTCCATTCATAAAAGGCTTCCAGATTCTGTATGCATATAGTGTTGTTGTTTGTTCTTAGGACTTTATGTTTAGGTTAGGTGCTATGATGGTATGAGGGTTAGTATGTCTTGGCTATTTTAGAAGAATGCTCTACTGAAGGGGGATATTAACAGGCGATTGGATCAGGGTGTTTGGTAGTAGCTAGGTATTTAGGAGCCCTATAGACAGCCTCGAAACATTCACCTATTTGCATTTAGACAATTACACGTAATGGAAGACGTAATGCTTGGGATAAAGTTGGGGGGTAGGGGAAGGAAGGTGCTCTTAAAGAGAAAGAAGGAGAGAGAGATAGATAGATTAGAGGAGAATGGAAAGAACAATAAAACTTGAAACGGGAAAGAAAGAAAGAAGGAAAAGGGGAGAAAAGAACAAAGAGAGAGAAAAAAAAAAGAAAAAATTGAAGTCTTAGAGATCCATTTTCTTCTCTTCCAGTAGGCGGAGCTGTGCCCTCCGAGTCGAGCTTCTGCCCTCTATGTGCCGACAGCAATCCCTGTAAGGCGGCTCCTGGGAGTCTCTCAATCCTGTTAGTCCAGAGCCGTTTCACTTCTCTGGTCCCTCCCCCCCTTCCTCCTGCCAGCCAGCCAGCCAGGTCCTGTTCACCAGAGGCAATTCCCCAAGGATCTGATTACACTTGCAGCCCCACCACGTGTCCTATATCCCAAACGACTGAGCACCCTCTCTGTCATTCATCTAAGCCCCAGTGCTGTGGTGCAGTGATCTGGGAACCAACAGTTTAATTTTTCCGGACCCCTTTGGTGGGCACGCCCCCGGAAACTGGCGGCTAAGACCTTGGGTGTCGCCGCTGGTGGTAAGGGGAGTTGGGGATCGGGAATCCCCTCTGCTTCCCTACAGACACGCCCCTGGAGAGATTCCCGAGGTTTCCTGGCTGCTTGTATCTGGAGGGGGTGGGAGTCACACACCTGCTAAAGTGGATTCCGCTGGGAAGGAATTCCATCGGCCGAACTCCAGTGACGTCACCTCTCTGCTATGGCGGGCCCCAGGCTCCTTGCCAGAGTGTCCGAAGGGAGGGGTGGGACTGGTCTGTCTCTGGTTGGTTTCAGCTCCCGGTTCGCTATTTTATGAAGGCTTGGCTAAAGACCTCTTCCTAGAGTCCCTGCGCTGCTCCTGCTGTGCTGTGCCTCCGAGGCTAGCCACCCAGTCGCGGGGGGCCACGGGCGGGCAGCTGACGGTCGCCGAGTTGCCTGGGCAGCGGCTGGCGGGTCTGGACCTCTGCGCCGCGTGGCGGAGATTCACTCATCTGGGGTAAACTGTCACCTCCAAAAATCCTACTAATTCCCTGCCGGTCTCTCTTCAGTGGAATTTTGCTAGGAGTTTCTCAGCAGGTCGAATCTAAGTGTATCAATGTGTCTCTCTGACCCCGTTATTGAGGAGGTACTGAAAGCGCTGCCTCCCCGCTCGCCGCCATGTTGGATCCTGGAGGTTTATTTTTAAACTGACTTTTTTTCCAGTCCTCTTCTCCCTCTTCCCTTTCCTAACTGTAGAAAACAAAATTGACATTCTTCCTGTCCTAAGTCCAGTTATCTGTCCTTCCATTTACTGCCCACCTGAACAAAGAAACTCCAGACCTCGAAATGGGAAAACAGCTGTCTTAAGGATATCGATAAACATGAATTGCATCAAGTGATGATATCTGGGAAGCAATCCTTGTATTCCCCCTTGTGAAGCCCACCATTCCCCCTGGCGGCTAGAATGGCAGATGACACAATTCCATTGCCTTTCTCCTTTGATAGTAAGGCAATAAATCTTCTTTTTCCTTTTTCTCAAAACCTTGTCCTTATTAATAGATTGGCATCAGGGACAATGGTATCAAAAGGAGAATAGGTACTCTCTAACCCACTCCTTTCAATTTATACTGAGCTAATTCCCAGGAAACTAACCAATTGATATGCACAAAAGCATTACATCAGGAGTTTGTATCATTGCAAACATTTGCAAAACATCTAAGGGAGCTGATAGCTAGCAAGGCTGTAATTTTTTTTTCCTGGTCATGCAGTGTAACTGTGTGCCCTCAGCCATTACAGAGCATTATAGCAAGTTACACATAGAATGTGGAATAAACTGGTAACTGTTCATAAAATAAATTCTCGTATTATACTATGGCTGTATTCTTGCTTTGTCCACTACTTAAAGAATAGCTTGGGTAGAAAAAGTGATAGACAGTTACCAGACATCAAAGAGTAACCAAATGAAATGAGAAAATGAATCAATTTTTCATACATAGAATACAACGTAATATGTGTAGTATATGTTTATTCATTCAATGTCTACTTATTAAATGCCTACGGTAATCCAGACACTACTTTAAGAACTGAAAATGTAAGCAAATAAAACAAATGCCCTTATCGAGCTTTTGATTCTAGTTAATAAAGATAGACAATAAACCAATAAGAAAATGGAAGGTGGTTTTCCACCAAGGACAATAGCTTAATACATTCAACCTGTAAATACATGTCTATAAACAAGAAGTTCAAATAATTTTGTTCCTAAAATAGAACTTTCTAAAAGTTTTAACATTTTTCCCAGAGTAAATCTGTCTAGGTTACTAAAAATATGAAAAATGCCCAGTGTGTCTATCACCGGAAGGCACAACACAAGGAAATTCTATTTCTCGTCAAGAAAGGCGACAAGAGTGAAGCAAGCATGGGATTAATTTTTCCCCTTCTATCTTGGCTATAATTTTATTTGGTGGAAGTAGAACCATATGGAGGGGCAGATTGCCAGGGATTGAACTCAGGAGTGCTCAAACACTGAGCCATCTCCCCGGCCCTATTTTGTATTTTATTTAGAGACAGGATCTCACTGAGTTGCTTAGTACCTTGCTTTTGCTGAGGCTGACTTTGAACTTGAGGTCCTCCTGCCTCAGCCTCCCCAGCCGCTGGGATTATAGATAAGCGCCACTGATCCTGGATTCATATGAGTTGAAAATCCTAGAAACTACATATAAAGCAAGTCTCTTTCAGTATCCTGAACCTACCATCAGTGGCAATCATTTCACTTATTGGACAAGTTTAACTGCTATGGGTCTGTGTCCCCCATTGAGAGGTTGGTCTCATGGTGGCCAGGCCCTCATTTGTCATGGTATCCCCAGCCCTTACTAGAATGCTTGGCAAAAACCATAGTGTTACTCTGACTCTGACCTCTGATCTAGGTTCCACCTATAAACTACCTCCCAGAATTCAGCCACTTCACACTATGCTCTTGGTAGGAGACAATCCCCCATGTGTTTCTGAGACAGAGATTTCTGAAAGATGAAGCTCCTGCTGGCTACTATGCCATGAGCAAGAAGGTCCTTGGTCTCTGAACCAGAAGTCTCCTGTGTCTTCTGCCAGCATCCCTGAATCCGTGTCAGGCTAACTTGCTAGCTTGCAAGTAGTTGGGTGAAATCTCAGCACTCACAGTTCTTGGGAGCCCTCCACTCCTACCTTGGCACAATGGACCACTGTGCTCACTACAGAAGCCCCACATCAGGGTCTCCTGCCCCCACCCTGGTTCTTCCACATGCAGCCCGCATGATCCACAGAAACTAAATCAGATACAGCAGCAACTCTGTTTAAAAGCCTCCAGTCGGTTCCCATCTTTACAATGCCTTGCACATCCCAGAGTGTCTGGCTGCCTGCTGTCTTCATCTCCTCCTGTCTCATCCTATGGACTCTGGTGACGCTATTCTGGGTGTTCGTCTTGGCATCTGCCATCTCAAGGCCTTTACACTTAGGTTTTCTCTGCCTGAAATGCTCTTGTTCAGAGGCGAACCATTCCCCCACCTCCTTCCACTCAGACATCTCTCTCTCTCAGTCAGGTCTGCCCTGATCACCGGATTCCGCAAGGCAAGTGCCCCTCCTTCAGCAAGCTTTGCTTAGCCCCTTCCTCCACTTTATGCCTTCTCTGTTTGGTTTCTAAGAGTGCACCTTTTGGCATTTCTTTTGGTTTCTGTCTCCTGACACTAAATGTAATTTCCATGCGGTTAAGGGCTTTGCCTTGTTCACAGCCAGTCTCCCTGATGGAGAACAATTAATAGGTGCTTAACTAATTCTTGTTGAATGACTGAGTATGAACTTCCATTCCAATTCTTATTAATTGTATCATTTGGGGCAAATTGCATAGCCTCTATGAAACTTAAGTTTCCTGATTGTTAAGAGAATTATCTTCTTTTTATGATTGTAGAGAGGATTGAAGAAAGTATACATGTAAGATACTCAGTAAGCATTTAATTAATCACATTTCCACTGAAGAGCTCAGTGAAACTTATGTTAATTACCCACTGACAACTTATATTAATTAGACACCAGCGATTTTTGAATCACCAGGGAAAATTTGATGTAATGTATATGTATGTAATATATATATATGTATATATATGTATAATAAATATATATATATGTATATATAATATTGTATATTATATGTATAATATTGTATATCGCATATACAATATAATATATATTAATATATATATTTGATGTAATATATATCATAATCATATCTTTCATCTTTATATTCTCAGTACACAGTCCAATTTATAACAAAGACTAACTAGTCACTCAAGAAGGGTGTCAGTTTGTTTTCTCTCATTATACAAATAATATCACACCAGGCACGATGGTGCATGCCTGTAATCCCAGCGGCTCAGGAGGCTGAGACAGGAGGATAGAAAGCTCAAAGCCAGCCTCAGTAATTTAGTGAGGCCCTAAGCAAATCAGTAAGACCCTGTCTCTAAATAAAATATGTATATTTTAAAAAAGACTGGGGATGTGGCTCAGTGGTTAAGTGCCCCTCGGTTCAATCCCTGGTACCAAAATAAATAAATAAATAAAATCATGTTAAAGAAAATATAGAAAAGAAAAAAGTCACCAGTAAAAGATCACTGTATCTTTCCCATGACTATTTTTCAATTGTAATTATAATATGTTATGTCCTTTTCACTTACTTTTTTGATATAATTTCTTATATATATATAGCTATTTAATCTAATCATTAGTTTCTGATAGTTGCATCATTTTTTCAAGTAGGTGTATCATAGTTTACTTGAACATCTTCTCACTATTGGATATTGAGGTAATTTCTAACTGTTCATTTCAATAAAGTTTTAAGCAGGTTTTTGAGAGGGAGGGGCTGGGGTGTAGCTCAGCTCAGTGGAAAAGCCCTTGCCTAGCATGCATGAGGCCCTGAGCTCAATCCCAGCACCAAAAGAGAAAAAAAAGTGAAAAAGAAAAAAAAAATCTACTTTTTCTTTCTTTCTTCATTCCTCTTCTTGCTCCTCTCTTCTATGCTAAAGCACATCTAACCCTTTTCCAGAAAAAAGAAACCAAATTCCCCTGCTCCTCATTTGCAAGAGAACACTTCTGAATAATTCATAAGCACATAAAGATGAAAAAGATATACATCATCTAGCTGATTATTAACATAATACAGCCAAATGAAACATTATCCTAAAAAGTCACTTAATTGCAGCTGTGGAAATGAGACTTTGAACATTTTAGAAAGAAGTCAGATTTGAGATGTAAATAAATACATTTCAAAATTATTTTAAGGCATTGCCTAGCACAAATTCTTCCCTGTAAATGGTAGTTATTGGGTTTTTTTCCCCCACAAAAATGGAAAAATCAGCTCTTCTAATTTACTAAGTTAGTGAATAATCTAGAGAATAATGTAGTAAACTTCTAAAATATCTATCAATAAAAGGTAACATAAAATCACCTAGCTTTCTGTATATAAATGTTAGCAGGTTTTTTAAAAAACTTTTCTATTAGGTCACATGAAAAATGACTCAAATGATAATCTGAAAGCTATGTGCTATTTTAATAACTGATAATGTTTGATTATATAATTTCTGGAAGAAGTATATATATTTATATATATATATATATATATATATATATATATATAATGGAAGCTATGAACTGAAATAAAAGTAAGTGTAAAGACAGTTACTTTACTCAGGACCACCAAAGCATAGTAAAAAATTAAAGGGAAGAATAAAGCACTATGAACAAATTCATTATAGTTTACTGAATGTACATGGAACTCAGAAGATCTATGAGTTCCAATTGTTTTTTCTTTGGTCTCTCTTCCTACAGTTCCTGTGTTCCACTCTCAATCAGGGACTCTCTACTCCTGGGTGTATGGTTGCTTCCTGAATTTCCTTTTGCAATTCTTCATTTGAACTCTGGTTTCTTGGATTAAATGTCTTCTTGCTCTTGGTTTATCACCTTATTCTTGCTAAAGTCATTTCTCTATTGTTAAAGTAATTCTTCCACTTGTTTCCCAAAAAGGGAACATTTCAAGTACTGGTATATCTGAAAAATATCTTTATTCTTTTTTTTTATCCTATTTAACAGTTTGGTTCAGTTCACGCACTTAAAATTTTGAAGGTATTGCTTCAATATATTTTCATATCAGTTCTTGCTTGAAATTGAGAAAGTTATGCCATTTATACTTCAGGTTGGAGTTAGAGGACCTGGGGGAACAGATCTCTCTGATTTCTTTCTTTCTTTCTTTCTTTTTTTTTTTGTACCAGGTATTGAACTCAAGGGCAAATAACCACTAAGCCACATATCTAGTCCATTTTTATTTTTTATTGAGACAGGGTCTCACTAAGTTTCTTTCTTTCTTTTTCTTTTTTTTTTTTTTTGGAGGTGGGCTACTGGGGATTGAACTCAGGACCACCAGATCACTGACCACATCCCCAGCCCTATTTTGTATTTTTATTTAGAGACAGGGTCTCACTGATTTGCTTAGTGCCTCACTTTTTGCTGAGGCTGGCTTTGAACTCATGATCCTCCTGCCTCAGCCTCCTGAGCTGCTTAGATAACAGGCGCGTGCTCCACTGTGCCCGGCTTCACTAACTTTCTGAGACTGGCTTTGAACTTGAGATCCTCCTGCCTCTGCCTCCTGAACCACTGGAATTACAGGCATGCACCACCATGCCTGGCTGTGAAATAATAAGTTTATTTCCTTATTTTTCTTCTAAAAGGTGTTGAAGAAGAGAATGTCCTTGTTTCTTGAGGTGATGGCCTCTCTGAGGACTTCCTGACTCTAAACTCCTCTGGTCCACTGTTCTGTTCTTGCCTCTGAGCTCTTAGAGGGTGATCTCTAAGAGCTACTTCCTCTTCTTGGTTGGTTTCCTCTTCTAAACATATAATACTTGCGCTCTGTATAACACATTTGAATACCTTGTTGTGTTCCATTGTGGCTGACCTTCTATTTTACATATCTCATTTCAAAGACAAGGACTAATACTTCTTATGCAGCCCCACAATGACTAAAGTAGATGATCTTGCATCATGGTATACTATGGATCACTTAGAGAATTTGTTTGAAAATTCCAATGTTCTAGGGACAGATGAGGCAGGGCACTGAAGATAGCAGGAAACAGTTTTATTTGGCTGCAGCCAGGCTCAGAGGGCACAGCTTTTGCTGTAATCAATCAATCCCCTGAACCCCGAGTTCAGGTAGTTTCAGAATTTTATACCCAGCATGTAAGGGGAGGGGCTCAGAAGTTCACAGTCTGCAGAAGTTCACATAAAGCAGTTTTTTCTTTCACTGTTCTGAGCAAGTTAACCCTTCAAGGACCACTCCTGAGAAGGGGAGAGCTTCTTCTCCCCTTTCTTTCCTCCCCCTGCCAGCTGTTACCATGGAGCCCACTGGTAACTTCTCTTATCTTAGAAATGTAGACATCTCTGTGAAGCCCAGCTCAAGGCCAGAGGCCTTGTTTGCACATTTCTACAAACTACTATACTGGATACGTTTGTGAAAAACTAGTAAGGGGGCATCTAGCACCTAGAATGATGATTTCTTTCAGGCCAGTGGCCAAATAAAATAGGGCCACATGAAAATAGGAAGTTTATCTACATTAAATTCTTTTGGAGAGACTCTCTTGCTGACAGTCCTAAAATCAGCCATTGTGAAGATTTCTGGAGAAGCCCAGTTAAGACTTTGTGGAGGAGGGGATGCCACTACATCAAGACTTCATCTCAGGGAAATGGAGTATAACTACAGCAAGGCCCCAGGATTCCCCAGATATCTAACAGGTACATCCACAGGGTACTGAAACAGATTGTCCTGGACCAATGAGCGGATCATATTGTCTAAAGATAATCTCAACCAGTTGTCCAATAAATAAATGGGCTGATTACACTGGTTAATAAATTATTCTCCCCCATTCTATCTTTAAAATGTTGGAATTCTTTTTTCCTTTAATATGTTATCACGAATCTGACATCCATACATTTTTCTCAGTCTTTTCTATAGATTTATATTATACTTGTTTTTTCCCTTTTTAATACATCTTAAGATTATAATTTTTTCAAAATTACAATCAGCTGTGTAATACAGCTGTATATATATATAATAGAAATATAATGTTCTATTTTAGTTTGTTGCCTTTAATTAACTTCTTACAGGATTCACAAGAAATCTACTTGTAAAAATTTTTTGATTTCGCAAATGTAATAGAAATTTATTTTGTCAACGTTTTGCAAGTTACAAGTCCAAGATCAGGGTGCTGATCACATAAACTTTCCTTGGTGTGTAAGTATGGAGAGAGAGATACAGAGGGGAGAGAGAGAGAGAGAGAGAGAGAGAGAGAGAGAGAGAGATCTTTCTCTTTTTATAAGGCCACCAATCTTACTGAATTGCATCCCATCTTTTATGATTTTATTCAACTTTATTTACCGCTTAAAACCCCTGTTCCCAAATGCAATCACATTGGGATTAGGACTTCAACATATGAATTTTGAAAAGACACAATTCAGCCCATAGCAATAAGTGACACACAATATTTGAGTACAGTTATAGTTACAGATAAGTATATATACCCAGGACTTGCATATACCTTGAATGTGGCAGGTCCTCAATAAACATTTGTTTGCTGAGTGAAATGGCAACTTTAAGCAAACAATGCTAAAAAAGAGCACAGAGAGGAATATCTTGTGTGCTCTCCTTTAGACAAAGTCAATGTGTGAAATTGTGGAAATATAACATACTGCTTGTTAGACTTCCTTTAGGCATTGAGGCATTTACATATTCCATTTATGTTTGGTTTCCTTCTGAAGAAAACTATTAGGTAACTTGAATTACATGTATAAATATGTAATCATTCAGAACAAAAGTCACAAGAAATCAGACTGACAATTTGAGTGGTGTATTTTCGAAGGTTTCAGAAAGACGAGATTTTTCTACAGACCAGAAAAAAGGAGGTAGCAGTTCAAGCATTGGAAATTGAATACATCTAATACCTGTCTCTAGCCAAAGACAGGTCCTCAACCACCTGTGACTTTAACGGTAAAAGGAGTTCAATTATCCCTTGCACAAGGAGAGGCCAGCTGGTTGTTACGTAGAAGTAAATCCTGTCCATCACAATGACAATGGAAGCCTTGCAATGCAAAAAAATTGACTGTATTCCCTGAGGTATTTGTTGAAATGTTTTATTTTTTTCTTACTAGAGTGTCAGCAATAATGCTTGACTACCACATAGAAAATAAAAGTAAGAGATGGCTCAGAGTCCCACAGACTCTAAAAGATGTGCAGCAATTTCTTTTCCACATCTTTCTTTGGCATCTGTGTGGATCTGAAGAGACAATTTGGGTCTTGGAGGTTTCAAAATTGATTGAAAGTGAAATAATTAGGGTCTCTTGCTCTGCCTGGAAAAGTCAGAACCTGAAAGATGCCCCCAAGGAAGAATGGCATTTAAGTGCAACATGCTCTTGGAGAAGAAAAACCCTGGTTCTTACAAATCAGCAGAAAATTCTCCCTCGACATTTTTTTTTTATCCTTCTCTCCAAGGAGAGCTGAGCAGTGAGTTCAATGAACAGAGACAGAAATCTAATCCAGCTGTCTGGCATGCCACTTACAAGAAAGGGACACCCACCTTTCCCAGGAAGGCATCCTCAGGGCTTCACAAAACAGACACAGGGATGGGGGTGAGTTGGAGAATAAAAGTGACCTAAATGGCCATTTATGATGGTTACAAAGTCTGAAGACATTTTCTATAGCTTCATTGGAGGAAAGTCTTTGGTAGTAATAAGACAGTAGAGATTGCTCATAAATTCATCTAAAAAGGCAGATTACAAGGGTAGGATTTAACTGTGTAGGAGCAATCTTCAACCCCTTTTGCAACAGAGGCCTGGTGATAATTTGCTAGAGTCTCTCCAACCAAACACTACTCAAGCAATCTACCAGATGCAATAACCATCTAGTTTTCCTGTAAAACATCCCAGTTGGTACCACAGCACCCTGAAAACATGCACCAGGTTGGATGTTCTCCTGGGCATCCGGGTACTTATTCAATTGCTGCCAGCTGAGATTTTCATTTACCAAGAGTCAGTTATATTTGTCCTCAAATTTCCAGTTGTACTTGTTTTAATTAAAATGCTTAATTGCACATCATATAAAGTGATGAAATGTAAATGTGAGAAGAGTCACTTGTGCTATAAAAACAAGCCTGGAAAGAGTCAATAAAAAGGGAATTGTAGGAAAGATAAAGGGAACAATTAAATTTAGAAGAGTTCTGTGCTCGTTGTTTTGCAAGTGACTTCAATTCATTTCTCTAGTAACTGGAAATGGATTTCCTTATAATTATAGACTGATTTATGCAAGATAGATGCAGAACTCCAACTAGTTGTCCTTCACTCATACAGAAACATTTGGGCTCGGGTTAAAAGATGGAAATTTTAATGCATATTAATAACCATTAAGTAAACATCAAACTTTTAAAATTCATTAATTGATGTTTCTATTTTTATTTAATTTTTTAATTTGTTCATTAGATAAATGTTCAAATCTACAGAGAAAAAAAAGCTACAGGAAAATAAATACCTATATAGCATCACCATGTTTTACCAATTTTAATATTCTATGACATTCTTTACTTCTTTCAATTCACATATGCACACATACAATTTATATACATGGATATATGTATACATATATACACATACATATGTGCATGCTTTAAGAACCATTTACTAATAGAATAATAGCATTGAATACATTGTTCTCATTTAAATAGTCCCTGTAGCCTCTAATTTGTCTTTTATAAGTCTTTAACCACAATCAAGTTTCCAAATCATTTCACACATTGCATTTCCTTGTTTTTTCTCTTTAGCTGAGGTAATGCAACAGCAAAATTCTAATTTTTTCAACCAATGGAGCTATAAAGGGATATCTGTATAGGACCAAAAAATGAACCCGAACCTCCATTTCTCACCATATACAATAATAAACTCCAAATGAATTGAGCAGTCAAATTTAAAAGTTAAAGCTGTAAAATTCAAAGAAAAAAAAATAGTGATAAACTTCATGTTCTTCTGAGCAGATTTTTATAAGTCAATCACAAAAATCTCCAAAAAATGATAAATTGGGACTTCATAAGAGGAACAATGTTCTCTCTTCAAAATACATAATTAAGAATGCGAAACAGCCCAGCACAGTGGCACACACCTGTAATCCCAACAGTTCAGGAAGCTGAGGCAGGAGGATTGTGAGTTTAAAGCCAGCCTCAGCAAAAGTGAGGCCGTAAGCAACTCTGTGAGACCCTGTCTCTAAATAAAATACGAAAGAGGGCTGGGGATGTTGCTCAGTGGTTAAGGCCCTTGGGTTCAATCCCTGGTACCAAAAATATAAATATATATTTACATACATAAAAGCAGCTTTGCCAGCAGTTGGGATGTTCTGAAGGAAGTGAAAAGTGAATCAGAGCTGAATCAGAATTAAATCGTGTAAGATGCACACTGATTCACAGAACTATTCTAAATGGAAGGATGACAACCACTGCAGGCTCTCTCTCCCCCTTACCCCAGTTCATTGAGAATCCTGTATACAAGATCAGAAACAGACTGATGCAAGAATAACTCCATATGGTCCCATGTTTTCTAAAAATTAAACCATTAACTATTCCATTTCTCCCTCACCTTATAAATTCTGACCAATCCATGCTAAGAGCATTCGAAATTTTAACACCCCTTCATTAACTTCGTTTTGAGACTCACCTTGGTTTTCCACAATGTGGGGACTTCCTGGCTACAGCAATAACAAACTAACTGTGGATTTCAGAGGTGTTCCTGCTGGTCTCTGGCTGATAGATATCAAAAGAATAGAAGGAGTCAGGCACAGTGGCGTACACCTCTAGTCCCAGTGGCTCAGGACGCTGAGGCAGGAGGATCATGAGTTCAAAGCCAGCCTTAGCAACTTATGGAGACCCTAAGCAACTGAATGAGGCCCTGTTTCAAACAATAAAAAAGGGCTGGGGATGTGGCTCAGTGGTAAAGTACGTCCGGGTACAATCCCTGGTACCAAAATATATATATTATAGAAGGACAAGAAGAATAGTGTGTGGTGTGTAGGTCCTCAACCTCAAGAACTAAAGCAGAGTAGACAGTGAAACTTATAGATCAAGAAGAAATAATATAAGCATATTTAAGCATATCATGCTAGGTATCAAAAGAATTCACTAAAGAAATTGAATGTAGTTGCCTCAGGGTTGAGCTAGAGGATTCTGCTTAAAAACTCCTAGAACTATTTGAATCTTTAAGCTATATGCATATATAACTTTGACAATAAAAATATTGAACCTAAAGTAATAAATTAGACAATTATTTCAGGACAAAATAAGAAAACAAAGTCATCCTTCTTGTTTCTCTGAATTTATGAACTAATATTCCTACCCATTTTTCATGTGTTCATTCAATAAGTACTGCTTTATTAAACACTATTTTGTACCAGCCCATTATTTTAGAGGCTGTGGGTTAATAGAGAACAAGAAACACCCCCCCCACACACACACACCCCTGAAAAAAACAATCCCTGCCCTAATGGAGCTTCAGTAGATGAGGAAGCTGACCAATTCCTACCCTGTCAGGTAAAATAGCCTCTAGTTCTGATGCTGGCAAATGGCTAAGTCAGGATTTGATATCAGGCAGTCTGATTCTAGAGCCTACTGAGTTTTAAATATGTACAGATCGGGACCAAGGCAGAAAATTTTGAAAATGAATCTGGAACATCTTATAAAGAATGTGCTGCTAAAAAATAAATAAATAAATAAATAAATAAAGGAAAAAGAAAAAGAAACTGCTATTGTTTTGAAGGGGACCTTCCAATATTCAGATGTTGTCCATGTGAGGATTTTAAAGAACTGGAGCCTTTAAGAGCAGGCTCCTCCTTTACGGATGGAACAAAGGCTCTTATAAAAGATGCTTCACACAGTATTTGGCTTATCCTTCTGCCTTCCACCATGTGAAGACCCAAGGTAATTCCTCTTCTTTTTTAATACCAGGGATTGAACCCAGGGACATTTAACCACTGAGACACACCCCAGATCTTTCTTCCATTCTCTTTTTTTTTTTTTTTTTTTTTTTGAGATAGGGTCTTGCTAAGTTGCTTAGGCCCTCACTAAGTTACTGAGGCTGGCTTTGAACTTGCTATCTTCCTGCCTCAACCTCCCCAGTCACTGGAATTACAAGTGTGCACCACGGCACACAGTTTAACTCCACTTCAGCCCTTAGCAGATAGCCAAATCTGCCAACACCTTGATCTTGGGCCACCCAGCCTTCAGAAAGTGTTCAGTTCTTTATAAATTACCTAGTCTCGGGTACTTTATTATGATCACACCAAATGGACTAAAACAGACTCATATAGCAAAGAGACACAAGAGTCAACTGAAAGAGTTTGCAATGGCCCAAGGTAACAATTTGAGCATCAAAATAAAATAGTATTGGAATACAGCCCAAACTGGGAAAGAGATAGCCATGAGCTCATAGAGATTTAAATAAATGACTAGATAGATAAATAGGAGAGAAAAGACAAATCTCTCATGCAGCAGAATTACAAATACTTTATGTATAATTTATGTTTTTACCCCATCCTCAGAAAGGGGAAGCATCACATCCCATCCTAAATACAGACTTCTCACTGTGACTTCTTTCTAAGGAGTACAGTTTGGAAAGGAAACTGGGAGAGTAGCTTTACAGTGGAGATATCTAGGGAACAGCACCTCAACCAGGTGACCAAGGTCAGCATCAACTGTAATAAGTCGTGTGGTTCCTATTTAACTTTTATATGATGTGATAGAAATGGCACTTTACTTCTGCCATCTTCTTCCCCAAAACCCACAGCCCCAGTCAAATCATGAGGAAAGCATCAGAATATTCCAATAGAAGGACATTCTATAAAACATTTGACCAGTACTCTTGAACAGTGTCAAGGTCATCAAAAACAAGGAAAGTCACAGAAGTTGTCACAGTGGAGAGCAGCTTCAGGTGATATGATGAGTGAAGGTAATGCTGTAATTTAGATGAGATCCTGGAACAGAAAAAAAAGATTCAATAAAAATCTAAGGAAATCTGAAGAAATTATGGACTTTAATTAATAATAGTATATTGTTTCATGAATGATAACAGACATACCATATTAATATAAAATGTCAGCAATAGAAGTACAGGGTAGTTGGTAACTCTTTACACTATCTTTGCCATTGTTTGATAAGTCTGAAACTGGTTCTAAATGCTGGTTCTAAAATTAAAGTTTGCCTCTATGGTTGACAATAATTAGTTGAGTATTTCAAAATAGCTACTAGTGAGGATTTCAGATCTTTCCAGTGCAAAGAAATAATAAATACCTGAGGTTACAGATAGGCCAGTGATGTCGACCTATCTGATCACTATATTTGTATTAATGTCCCCCTGTGTTTCATAAATAAGTAAATCGGTATGTGATGTTGAAAAATAAAAATATATTAACTTTGTTAAACTTTAATTGATTTTACAAATTTTATTTGATCTAATACAAAACACATTAACAGATTGGCAGTTAAGATCTGTTCTGTTCTTCAAATATAACAAAGGCTAAATCTCTTTATTTTGTGCTTTGAGACAAGCTGTCTAAACACCAAGAATATGAGTTCCAAATTGAATATTCTAGAAAAAAAATACGTTAGGAGGACTAACCATTAAAAGGAGTCTCCTTTAGGGTGAGGTCATAGGTGATCTTCCTGTTGTGGTTTTCAATGTTTTCCAAGTTATCTGCAATGAACATCTATTGTACATACAGTTTCAAAGAGGGATATCAGAATAATAAGAAAAGAACCTGATTTTTCTCAGAATCTGTAACTAAATAACTTTAATAGGTTCATATGCTGCAAGAGGATACTTAGAGGAAGGGAAGGGAGGAACATTTATTCTATAAAACTGTACATCCGTGACTGTGCTAGGTTCTTCATATGTATTATTTCATCTGTGTGTGCAAAATAAGGATTTCCTTGACTTGAATCACATTTGGAGAGTAATTTTGTTTATCAAATCCATTTTGTTTATGAAGCCTGCTTTTTAGAATCTTGCTCTTCCGGTAAAGCACATTTAATTGCCTACTGCCTAAATGTCATCTCTATTTTTCTTCTTGTCCCACATTTTTATTTGATCCACTTCTGAACACAAGCCAGTGCATCACGGACTGCGTGTGTAGGAGCCTCTTAAACTAATTTTATGTTTCATTGTAAAAGAATTGATTTGTGATTCACAGGACTTTAATGAACCCATATTAGCCTTTAATAGTAAGTAAATAATGAAGTTTAGAAAATGATAGCAAGTAATCTGTGTGTACAGGGGCTCCTTCTCAAAGATTGCTTTAGTCTGCTTGCTATATATATATTATAGAAAATAAATATAGAAAAAAAATTAAATTGCATTGATCACCGCTGATAAGATCACTTCATAGGATATGTCAATATCTTTATACAGGACCCCTTTTCTGTGGATCATATCTCAAAATCAAAACTACGATCAGCAGTCAACATGTACTGTTCTAGCAAGTGACTGCAGAAAGCGAACACTTGGTAAATATGGGTATTTTGTAGTTTGCTTTTCCTAAAGATTTCCAAATAAATATAGAAAAACTTTTCCTCTGGTACCTTTCTAAAGGTGCTTGCTAAATTCCAAAGTGGTAACACTGTAATTATTAAATGCTGGCTCAGCATGTGGTCATACATAGTCTGATTTCATCCCTGTAATAATCTGTGATGCAGATACTATTACAGCCACTTGACAGGAGCTTGTCTGAAGCCACACAGCAGTGCATAGAAGAAATGTTTATAAAGCTTCTGTCTGTGGGTCATCTGGTCTACCTGATGGTTCATGCATGGGCATGTGTCCTTCCCCTCCATCCCAAGATCAATCCATTCTCCACACTGTATCCACAATGGTTTTTTGTTCAAATCATCATCTGTCTCCTATGTGAGACTCTACCTTCATCCTGTACCATGCTCCTCCTCACTCCTTGGATTCCTGCCACACAAGTCTTTTCTTTATCCATGTTTTTATTGGTGCATTATAATGATACATAATGGCGGGATTCACTGTTATGTATTTGTTCATGCACGCTATTTAACAATATAATTTGGCCAATATCGTTTCCCCTGTATTTTCCCTTTCCCTTCCCTCCTCCCTCTTCCTGGTCCCTTTCTCTGATGATCTTTGCTGATCTCCCTTCAATTTTCATGAGATCTCCACCTCCAACACACACACACACACCTTTCTTTTCCTCTCTAGCTTCCACATATGAGAGAAAAACTACCACCCTTGACTTTGAGTTTGCTTTATTTTGCTTAACATAACATTTCTGAGTTCCATCCAAGTTTCTGAAGATTACATTCTTTATGGATGCCATTCACACAAGTCTTTTCCACTGCTCTCTCCTACCACAGCTCTTTGAGAATATATGTGGTATTCCATTTTTCCAGATCAGTCTTGCTCACACTCTTTGCTTAGCTAATTCCTGCTCAGCCTTCAGATAACAATCTACAATCACACCATAATAGAAAGCCTTCCTTGACCTCCACACCAAGACACAGCCTCCTGTTACAAGCATTACTTGCCATCATTACAACATTCTGTTTGCTTTTGTAATTGCCACATTGATGTCTGTGTTAGTCAGCTTTTCCTCACTGTAATCAAAATCCCTAGCCAGAACAACTTGAGATAAAGTTTATTTGGGCTCCCAGTTTTTGAGGTTCAATCTATTCCATTGCTCTGGGCCCAAGATGAGGCAGAACATCATGGCAGAAGGGCATGGTGGGGAAGCCCTGCTCTATTCATAACGACCAGGAAGCAGAGAGAGAGAAGGAAAGATGATTCAGGAATGAGGTCCTTCCAGGGGAGGCTCCCAGTGACCCACCTCCTCCAGCCATGCCCACCTGCTTACAGTTACCACCCAGGCAGTCCATTCAGACTAAGATGGACTGATTAGGTTACGGCTCTCATGATCCAATCATTTCACCTCTAAAAATTCCTAAATAAACACAGGAGTTTTAGGGGACACCTCCCATCCAAACCATAACAATTTCTGTCCTAGGGCTCTATGCTCTCAGGTTGCAAGCTCAGTTAGGACAGGATCCCTGTTTGCTTTTGTTCATGATGTGACTATGCATATAGTAAGTTTTTAGCAAATGCTTATAAGTGAGTGACTAAATAAATAGGACAGAAAGGACAAATTTCCCATGTAGCACAATTTCAAATATGTATCGCCTATCCACCATGAAGGAGGGGGAGCATAATATACCGTGAGCTTTAAAAGCACCATGTTGATGGAAAAACCATTCCCACTCCTTACCACCAACATCATGTAGGGACCGCTACTCTTGTCCTACAGGAAGAACCTCTTCTGTCCCTTACAAAGACAAAGGCAGAGGTAAAATAGGGCAAGGAAGGGAGCAAAATGTAATGGTGGTAGAGGCTGCAGAATAAACTCCTACCATCCATGGATAAGACATTCAAAAGCCACCTTGAATTTTAGGTTTCAGTTTGAAATGTATTATCTCCAGTCTTCAGTTCAATGTGTCTATTCAACACCTCTACTTAAATGTCTAATGGCTATTTTAAATTTAACATCCTTGGTACCAAACTATTTCGATTTCTCCTGTAAATTCATTCCTCCTTAGTTTTCCCCACATTCATTACTGGTATCACTATGCATTCAGCTGCTCAGGAGAAAAACTCAGGATCTGATTCTTCTCTTTTCCATATACCCTACATCTAAACTCAACTCTTTCCCCTATTCAAGATCCTCCAAAGACTCTTCTTAGTGTAAAACCTGAAACCTTTACAAAGACTTTTGACCCTTCATGATGTGGCCCGTTGTCATCTCTTGGATCTTGTTATGGTTTAGATGTGAGGTGTCCCCCAAAAGCTCATGTGTGATAAAATGCATAAAGGCTCAGAGGTGAAATGATTGGGTTATCAGAATCTTAACCCAACCAGTGAATGACTCCCTGATGGGATTCACTGAGTGGTAACTGGATGCAGGTGGGTGTGGCTGGAGGCGGGGGCATTGGGGGCGTGGCTTTGGGGTCTCTATTTGTCTCTGGAGAGTGGAGTCTCTCTGCTTCCTGATCACCATGTGAGCTGCTTCCCTCCACCACACTCTTCCTCCATGATGTCCTGCCTCCCCTCCAGCCCTGAGGAATGGAGCCTGCTGCCTGTGGACTGAGACCTCGGAAACCCTGAGCCCCCAAATTAACTTTTCCTGCTCTACAGTTGTTCTGGTTGTGTTTTTTTGTTTTTTTTCAACACAGCAGCAAAAAGGCTGACGAAAACAGGTCCTATTTCCTTCATTTTTCCCCTGCTCACTATAGTTCAGGGGCCCAGGCTTTCTTTCTGTTTCTCAAAGATGCACATGCCCACTACAGAATCCATGCACTTGCTTTCCTATGCATGAAAGGCACTTATTCCAAATATTTGCCCAGCTCACGCCCTCATTTCCTTTGAGGCGCTGCTAAAATATACCCTTACAGAAAGGTCTTCTCTCATCAGACCTATGCTAGCTCCTATGATTTGCTGCCTTATGGCTTTGTATCCCTCCCTGTTTTCTCAGTGGCACCTATCCATACTGACATTGCATTATACATTTATTCATGTATATATTTATTTAAGCCTTTACCAATGTACTATAAACTCTTGGAGGGCTGTCAATCCTGTTAAGCATCTAGGCACTTAAAAATTATCGTATGAATTAATAAATAAATGAACATGTGAGTCGATGTCCCACTATTTTGAATTATCTGGCAGTTTGAAATTTTCATGTCAATTTGACTTTGGGAAGCAAGCTAGCTATTTAATAACCCATGTTTAAAGGGATCACACTTGCAAAATATAAACTTTACATGACTAGCTAGGAATGATTACAAATCTGTACAAAGCAATTACAAAACATAAAAGCCTTATTGTTGTGGTTTCTTAATTGATTCAGGAAACTTCAGGATCAGACTAGTTATTTCTCTTATTGTTTTCCTTTAGCCTTCCTCTGAAAACAGTGTCATCAACCTCTAATCATGACAGTATTATGCCAATAATACTGTGTGTCAATACAAACTTCATATCATTTATAAGGAAAAAGATAATTATATTCAAAGCAATGAAATCTGTTCAAGTGATTCACACTGTGATTACTCAGTAAAGTGTGAGAGATATGGACAGAAGCTCACTGTTCATTGTTTTTTCTATTATCCTACTAATAGCATCAAAAACACAGATTTTGGATTCAAGCAAAAGACACACACACACCCAACAAATGAAAGGCAAATTAACACTTTATTTTCTATCTTCAGTGTTGGATACTTTTGTGAAATTTCTAGCATGTCAGAGGAGAGCTATGAGACTCTTAATCTCTCTCTCTCTCTCTCTCTCTCTCTCTCTCTCTCTCTCCCTCCCTCCCTCCCTGCCTCCCTCCCTTTGTACCAGGGATTGAAGGAACCTAGGGACACTTAACCACTGAACCACATTCCCAGATCTTTTTTAATATATATTTTATTTTGAGATAGAGTCTCGCTAAGTTGCTTAGGGCCTCACTGATTTGCTAAGGCTAGCTTTGAACTCTGAATCCTCCTGCCTCAGCCTCCAGAGCTGTAAGATAACTCTTTAAAAAAACTCACATTCACTTTTATCTAAGCAAGTCAGAAAGCTGGGAGTCAAACCTCTCTCCCATGCCCTGCACTACCCTCCCCCACAACCAATCCATTACAGTTCTATCAGTTTTATGAACTGAATAGATCTCAAGTTCATTTCTTTAGGGCACTAGGTAGCCAAAGCGTAGATCAATAAATAGCTTCCATGAAAAGTCTCCCCATACTTACCTTTTCCTCGTCAGATCCATTCACCACCTATAACAGAGTTCTAATATATAAATCCAGTAAAGCGTTCTATTCCTTAAAAATATTCAGTTTTAAAAGCATCCTGGCCTCTAAAAATGACCTAACTCACCACTGCCATTTTGAATCACTCCTATCATAGCTCTTTTGAGTCTAGCCACACCATCCTCTCATTAGTTCCTGAAAAGTGTCAAGAACCCCCTCACTGGCGTCATTCTGACTTCAGATCAAAGGTCCCTTCACTGGGGAAGCATCTCAGTCTCTTCAGACTAAAAGAGGTCCTCCTGTTATAAATCCTCATAGTTCCTAAAATGTTTTCATACCAACTCATGTCACAGTTGTGGATTTAATTTTTTTGTTTAATGTTTCTCTTCTACATTACACTGTATGCACCCTAAAAGCTGCATAAATAGTATTGCTCACCATTATGTCCCAGTATTTTGCATAAAACCTAGCATAAAGTCGGAATTCAATTAAAGTGTATTGCATGATAACAGCATCAGAGAAAATAGCAAAACATTGGTATAGGGAATTTAGGCTATATTTAGGAACATTTTCTGAGTATCAATGAACACTGGAATGAGGTCCCAGAAAAAAGTAAAAGAATAGCTCTTATGTACTGCATTTTAAAACAGAATATATTTATATCTGTCTAGAACTTTACTACCCAATAGGGTAGCCACTAGCCACATGTGGCTACTGAGGTCTTGAAATGTGGCTAGTCCTGAGATCTGCTATTAGTATAAAATGCACAACAGATTTTAAAGACTTGGCAAAATAAAAAAAATTAATAATTTTTATATTATTTACATATTGAAATAATTTGGGGGGCTGGGGTTGTGCCTCAGTGGTAGAACGTTTGCCTTGTACATGTGAGGCACTGGGTTTGCTCCTCAGCACCACATAAAAAATGAATAAATAAAATAAAGATATTGTGTCCATCTACAACTAAAAAAAATCTTTTTTTTAAAAAAAAAGGAAAGAAATAATATTTTGAATGCACCGTAAGGAAATAGTTTTATAAACTTAATTTTACCTGTTTCTTTTTACTTTTCTTTTTAATGTTAGTTCTAGGAAATTTAAGATATATGTAGCTGGAGTTGTATTTTTATAAGACTTTGATGGTCTATGGTATCTCAGGATTTCCATGGTCCGAAGGTTTATGTCCTTTCCAAAATTCATGTTGAGACTTAATCCCCAATGAAACCATATTAAGAGGTGGGAGAGGTGAGGTCTATAGGAGATGATTAGGCCATGAGGTTTCCACTGTCATAGCTGGATTCGTGCCCTATAAAAGGACTGGAGGATCTAGTTAGTCCCTTTCTGCTCTTCTGTCCATTCTGCCATTTGAGGACATAATATTCTCCTCCGGAGGCCCTAGCAACAAAGTGCCACCATGGAAGCCAAGAGTGAATCTTCACCAGATACCACATCTGCTGGGGGCTTTGTCTTGCACTCCCCACCCTCCAGAACTTTGATAAATACATTGCTGTGGCTTATAAATGACCCAGTCTATTTTGTTATAGCATCAGAAACAAAAATAAGGATGATACTGCCTGAAACTAGGCATGGCCGATGGGGATAAGCCATTGGCATAGGTTGGGATACTCTAAGACGTGAAGAAGCTTCTGATGTTGGCTTCTGTTTCCCAATTAATCACAGCCTCACTTAGCCTGTGCTTCATTACCAAATAACCAAACATTTGTTCACACACTCTTTATAAACTGAATTTCAAAGCTCCTCCTCATGTTTTGAAAAACATCTTAAAGACAAACAAATAATTTGCAAAGTTCATCTTTCTTAGTTTACTGAATTAGTAGAAGGCTTGGAACAAAGCTTGGCATCATGAGTCACTTCTAACCAAGACAACTGGAAACCAAACATTGCAGGTAGCAGCTGTATTCAGAGCTGTATGCACCGTTTTATGGATTCTCTTCCTATTTCTGAAAGCTTCACACACCTCTCTCCTTGGAGCTTTCTTTGAATCCTATGGCAGTCGGCCCATGTCATTTTTACTGCTGTCTTTCTCTGAAGATCCTGAAGCAAGTGAACATATGGATTCATCTTGTCCCTGGCACCTAGCACAGTGCTTGACACAAAGTAGGCACTTGATAAATCTTTCCTTGAATTTGTTGAGTGAATAGTTGCGTGGGCTCGCTCTCATCCAGTGAGGAGGCCCACGGAACAGGGTAGAAGAGAATGTGGCTGCAGAGTCACTAATCAAGACCTCCATAGACCAAACAGGAAACAGGTCTGATTTTATTGCACAGTTACCATGTATATATACTCAGGCAGTAGCTAAGCAGATTACAGGCAGCCACCAATGCAATTTCTGGCCAACTGTTCTTGCAGCGACCAATTGAGGAGCAGGCCATGGAGCAAGAGTAGGGACTGCAACACGTGGCCGCACACCCAGGGCTGTGCCTACAGGGTAAGAGATTTGCCACTTACACACCTAGCACAAGGAGAGTGGCCTGCCACTCAGATGCCCTTATGCCATGTATGCAGTATTCCATGCACTTGTCCCTACAAATAGTCTGATCACTCCTTGACTGTAACATTAGCACCTATTATAGATTGAATTTGTGATCTTGAACTTAATGAACCATAGCCCAGGGATCGATTTAGGATGATTTCATGAGCATATGTTTTGAGTGGCCAAATCAAAGATGGAGTCTTTAACTTCCTTATAATGCCTAGGACTACGCTTTAAGCATTTCATGGGTTTAATAGATGATACCTGACGAGTAAATTATAATCCTTAGACCAAACACTATTTTCCCTTACCCATATGCTAAAATACACATATGAAATCACTCATTGTTCACCCAAGTCAGTGAGTGTGCTTTCAAAATGTAAACTTTAGTTTAGGAAATGAAGGCCAAATGACTGCTTTAGAACATAAACTCTGCAGGACGTAAGTATGATTAAAAAATGATATCAAGAGTATGTACTGAAAAATTTATCTTAGCTGATTAGTTTTATCTCAGTACAGAAACAAAGCAGTTGTACAGCCACGACGGACTAATCTATGTAACCTTCACGACTGACCAGATGCCATCCAAGCTTTTGCTCCTGCAGGAGGACACCGAGAGGCACAGCAGCGTGCCTATTGACTGCCAAAAAATCAACAGGAGGAGACAGATGACCTTGGTACCTGGCAGCCCTCGAGAGTCACTTTGTTTCAGCAAGAGCATCAGGCAGCCTAAATAGTTGAAAAACAAGGAAGTAAATAGCCATAGCTTGAGAAATTTTTGCTAATCAGAGGGCAGTTCAAATGTACTCTTGGGCTGGGTCCAATAACTAAATGAAATCTGAACATTAACCACTCAGGTGCAAGGAAACTGGAAATTCAGTTTGGAGAATTTTAATTGGATGGTCCTCATCAAGGAGTCACAAACTCAAGGCAGAGGGTCTTCGCCTCACAATAGGTTTTTCTTTCACACTGGTAGCCCAGGCAGCAGTACTATCAGCAGGATGGTTTTTAATCATAAAAAGTGTGTGTGTGTGCGGACGCTCATGTGTACATGTGTCATGTTTTATAATCTTGAATAATCAGAATTTGTGCAAATAAATGGCGGGCCTGGACTATACTTGGGCCATTACTACTTTCATCCTAGTGGCCATGAACTGCCTTAGCAATGGTCTAGAGAAAATATGTTTGGCGAAATTACAATCCCATTTCAGTAGTTGATAGATAGTGGGTCACGGGCATCTTTGCAGTCTCCACCTCCAGCCATTCCATTCATCCATAATCAAAGGAATTGTCAACTGATGTGGATTCAACTAGGGCTATAACCATTATCTGTGCCATTCTGGGGTTACTAAGAATTGCAATTTGCCACTTACCAAGTGATCAATGTTATACAAAGGTCCCACACAAACTCACAGAAGTCTTTTTAACCCATTATGTGGCTGAAAGGCTACAGAGAAAGAAAATGAGAGACATATATGGAAAGGCCAGTAAGGAAAAATGAGAATCCATAGAGTAAGGATAATACATAGGAAAACTCTAAGGGAAATTATAAATTAATTTAGGCCATTTTATGAATCAATTAAGATACTGGATTAACTGAGAACCCAACTACTATTGTAATAATATTCCCATAGGAAATGTGCCTAACATGATTTTCTGGTATAAAGTATTCTATGAATCATCTTTTGCCTATAAAAAGATCAAAATAAAGAGGGGTAGGGTAGAGAAGTTAATTATTGTTAATTTTTTTAAAAAGCCTAGCAATTCATTCATGCATGCATTCAGTATTATTTGCAGAGGAGATAGGTAAGTAAACAAAACATTTGATCTGTTAAGTGCTTTGATAGGAGACAAAGCCCCAAAAGAGCAGCAGGAGGGTCATTGAACTCATACTGATGAAGGTAGAGAGGTGGTCAAGAAAGGCATGGGAGGAAAGTTTTGAGAGAACTGAAAGAAGGTGATGGGTAGACAATTTTTCAGGAATAAAAATAAAATAAAATGATACTTCTTTGAGGCTGGAGAAAATATAAGTTTAGCAAAGCACAGTGACAACAGATGAGACCTGGCAAGTACTCTAGGCTCCAGTAAGTCTTGTGAATTCAGATTAGGATTTTGTGTTTAAGTCTAAGGACAACATGGAAGGGAAAGATTTGGTCCCATTTGCATTTGGAAACCATCCAAGCAGCATTTGGAGCACAAATTAGAGAGGGACAAGATTAGAGGCTGAGAATGCAATTAGAAGGCTGTTGTCACAATCCCAGTGAAAAAGAAAGATTTGCAGGGAGGATGAACATAAATAGAAGGATTTGAGAGCTACTGGAGAGGTAGAATCAGCCACTCAGAACTACAGCCATAGAGAGAGTAGTTGGAGGCCTTGAAGAGAACACATTCGCTCCAGAGATGCACATCATTTGAGATGGGACCCAGATCAGAACCCTGAAAAAGAGAAAGGGGAATGGCCAAAGTGGTTGGAGGAAAAATTAAAAAAAAAATGTTACTGAAGTAAAATAAAAAGAGGATTTGAGGAAGGAGTGTGATCTACAAGGATGATCAACAAGGATGAGGATGGATAAGTATCCACTGGTTTTCATTCTAAGGAGCCCACCATTGGTCACTTTGGAAAAAGCAATATGGCGGATCAGTGCAGGAGGTCAGAAACTGAACTGTAATGGATTAAAGTAGAAGATAGGTGAGTAGGCCGTTTTCAAAATAAGTGCCTGATGAAGGTAAATAAAGGTAATGGAGGCACTGAGAGGGGAACATGGGCTTCAGTGGGGGGAGGCTTTTGTTTCCTTTTGCTTTGTCTACCTGCTTCAGTAAAAGCAGGACGCAAGAGAAAAGAATATTTAGAAAAATGCAGGAAAGGGAAGGGTAACCAAGAGACTGAAGAAGCAAGAAAGGAAGGATAGAATAGGGCTCTGAGCCCAGGTGAGAAAGATTGCCCCTAGATAGGAAGAGGACTAAATCCTAAGAGAAGGAATAAGAAAAGGAGAAAAGGTAGGAGCAAGACAGGTAAGAGAGTCCACTGGTTGCCAGACCAATGATACTGCCTGTGTGCAGCAAAAGAGGAGCTCATCAGCTGGGGGAGATGGGGTAGAAAGGAAAAGAGCTATTGCTTTGGGAAGAGTGGAGAGCAGGAGAGAGTTGACTGTACACAGTTGGAGGGCTTGCCAAATCTTGCCAAGATCCCAATAAAGTTGTGTGGTTTATGTCACTAGGACCCAACAACTAGTGGAAGAGGTGTTCTATAAGCACTAAGCTCCAGGATTTATGGGCTGGGAGGAAACAGAGATGTGAAGAGACTGGAAACTCCTAGAATAATTGTTGAAGGAAAAAATGAATGAAAGACCTAGAAGAACTGGATGTTTAATATTACAATGGTAGAGCAATTCCAGGTTATGCCAAGATACAGAGCTAGGATACGTTTTTATATATTTTTTTTACCTATGCACATATAATATAAATAAATAAATAGAATTTATTTTGCTTTCTAAATAAACAGTTATTTATTTACATATGTTATATTTGTATATATAGATAGATAGACATTATCCATGTACATATATTATATGTAAATATGTAAATGTCCCTCCACATTCATAGGTCCTATATCCATGGATTCAACCAACTATAGATCAAAGTATTGGGGGAAAAAAGATGTCTGTACTGAACACATACAGATTTTTTTCTAGTCATTATTCCCTAAAAAATACACTATAATAATCATTTGCATGGCATTGACATTGTGTTGAGTAATGTAAGTAATCCATGGATAATCTGAAGCATAAAGGAGCACGTGAGTGGGTTATATGCAAACGCTGATCCATTTTGTACAAGCAACTTGAACATTCACAGGTTTCAGCATCCGAAGGAAGTCTTGGTACTAATCCTCTGTAGTCACCAAGGGACAACTCTAAAGGAAAAGGGACAAATCTTCCATGAAGAATAATTCTAAATAAACGGATGAAGCACACAGAAAATAGCCACAGTGCTCCTGGCTTTGGCTTTTATAGATGAAAACTAAAACTAATGGGTAAAACATTAAGGAGAAAGAGTATTGACACAGCCTCAAAGTCTCTTACCCAATATATTTATTAATTACTGTGGTGGCTTCAGTGTATGTCCACACACACACAAAAAAAAATTTATTGATGTTACTCAGAGAAGTAGAACTTAATTCTCTTCTCCTTGAGTATGGGTTAGGTTTAGTGACTCACTTCTAATCAAGAGAGTATAAAGAGGGCAAAGATAGTCATTTTATAGTGGAAAAACCTGGCAGACACCACTTTAACCAAGGGATCCAACTTCCCACCTCCAGAAGTTACCAAGACATCCTGGTTACACCTTGGAGTACCTCCAAATCCCTCACAGTGTAAACATGAGGAGACGTCCACCAAACCTAGACTGAGGGACCCACTACAACACACCTGACCCATGACCTCCACCAAAACAACAACAACAAAAAAGACACACACACACAATAACCTTCAAAAGTGACAAGGTTGAGAAACAAGGCTATAACACCAGGAGAAACAGATTAGAGGAATCTAAGTAAATAGCAATGAAATGCAATGTGGGTTGTCTAACAAAGGATGTTAAAGAAAAAAAAAATTGGTAAAGTCTAAATAAAGTCTGCTCCGTTGGTAGTATTGCACCACAATTAATTTCTAAGCTTTGCTAAACAAGCCACTGGAGGTTCAAATCAGGAGATCCTCCAGCCAATGGGTATGTGATACATCTATGTACGATCTTTACAATTCTTGTAAATGTGAATTATTTTAAAATAAAATAATTTGGAGAGATAATATTTAATGGATAAGAATGAGTATCTAAGAGACCAGCATGCTATCATAAAAATGAGGGATGTGGCTGGAGAGCATGGAGCTTGGTGGAGAAGGAGGTTTGACAGACAGGTGAAGAAGGAACGGTTTGGAACAGCATTATGCTGGACGGAGTAAATGCCAGACTATAAACTCAGCACTAGAGTCTGCATTTGTTTGACTTCTTGTTATATCTCAAGATGGAATAAAAATTGAAAAGTGTTCAGCGCATTTGGCAATAATCTGATCCAAGTATTACGTGGTCCACTGGTCCTGTAAAGGCTATCATCCTTGAAATCTGTCAATATCAATCAGCTTCTTTCCATTCTCCACAGCAAAGCCTACATACAGTCCCTGTGGATAGTGTTTTACAATTGATCTGAGGAATGCCACAAGTTCTAAGTTTTGCATAATAAAAATGGCTGACATATTTGAAACCTAATGAATGATCAAGTCCTCTACTCTCATTTTTAGGTTTTCTTCAATTTGCATCCTAACAAGGGGGAATTTTTACCACAGAGTGTTCCAAGCATGAGATGAAATCAGCAAAAATCAGGAAAGGAATAGAAAAATAAAACTAAACTTAGTCAAGTGGCTAGTAATAGATGCTTTTACATAAATTGTCTTAGATGAGATCATTTTTAAAGTGTGAAAGAGAAACCATGTAAAATAAGGACACCGGAGATGTTACTCACTACATTAGCTAGAAAAGTTAATGATGCACACCTCATTAAAGTGAAGATCCAGGGAAACAGGGGTCAAAAGAACAAGAAGAGCCGGGCACAGTAATGCAGGGCCTGTGATCCCAGCAGCTTGAGAGGCTAAGACAAGACAGCAGCTCAGCAAGACCCTAAGCAACTCAGCGAGAGCCTGTCTCTAAATAAAATACAAAAAAAAAGGCTGACAATGTAGCTCAGTTAAGAACCCTGGTGTCAAAAAAAAAAACAGGAATGGGAAAAATGTTAAGATACTGACAGGTGAGCTTCTGCACAATAGCTTGAGACTTTTTTTTAATGCAACCCGTGGTTTATTTACTGTGGGTAAGTGCCAGCCCACAACCATGAGAGTGAAAACTGCAAATGGTGAGTCATGCAACAGGGAAGCATGCAAAGACACACAGAGAAAACACCATTACAACCAGCCAAACAGCTCAGTTCTGCATTAATATTCATCACAAAGATCCAAAAAGAAAAAACAAAACAAACAAACAACAATTGAACTTCGGTCACTTGATCAGTGTGACCAATACAACTAGAATTAAAATGTAATGGTGATAGGCACGCGAAATATCGATGATTGGATAGACAAGTGATAGATAATTGATAGATGATAGATTTGATAGAAAAAAAAATAGTAATGAATGTTCTAGGATCTATATCTGGAACAAACATCAGCTAATACTTATTAGGTTAAAAATGAAAAACAAAAACTTAGTCCTAAGACTGCATTTGAATATTTAAATAAACACTTGAAAAACAAGGGCAATAAAACAATAGACCAGTTTTTTTGTGTGTGCTTGACTTCAGTAAAGTTTAAAGTGCCTTACATGTAATGTCCTGCTCCCAGAGAATTAAACTGAAAAATCATGAATAGATAAACTAATCTATTCAAAAGCACACAGCATTTGAATCAGCCTCAGCAATACAGCAAGGCCCTAAGCCACTTAGTGAGACCCTGTCTCAAAAAAAATTTTTAAAAGGGTTGGGGATGTGGCTCAGTGGTTAGATGCCCCTGGGTTCAATCCCTGGTACCAAAAAAACCAGCAATGATGGGGTCAAATCAAATTCTAGTAGAGTACTTTCTGCAATATAAATGAATAAGTGACTTATGGTGAAAACTTGGTAAAGTATGCTGAGACTGTTCTAAAAGACAAATTTTTAAAAACTTAAAGTAGAAAAAAAAATCACAAGGTAGATACAAAAGAAAGCAAAGAATTTGAACAAGTGGGGGATTTTTAGGCTTTATTTTATATGGCCTCCTACTAATAATATACACTTTAATAATCACATCCCAATTTCCCTAACAGTTGTCTCTGAATGAAATAAATGCAGTATGCCCACACAACTCAAAATTTAAGCCAAATAAGACTCACAGAGGATCATATAACTTAACTAGTATCTGGACATATTAGCATTCACATTTAAAATTATTCTGGTTAAATCAATAAATATGTTCAGATAGTTTTATTGTTTTGACATTGTAATAACCATAATTTTAAAAAACTTTGTATTAAAATATATGGAGAAGTGCATATATATTAAATATAAAGGGCAACAAATTTTCATATACTAACTACACCCAGATAATCATGTGTTAAATAATGAATATATATAGCTAAAGAAAAACTGAAGAGTTTTTCCCATATATATATGTCAAAATATCTTCAAAGATATTATTTAGCATTATCCATCATAAATATGTTGTCATTTTCATCTTTTCTAAATTTGTTCTTTTTGGGGGGGAAGGGGGTACAAGGGATTAAACTCAGGGGTACTCAACCACTGGGCCACATCCCCAGCCCTATTTTGTATTTTATTTAGAGACAGGGTCTCACTGAGTTGCTTAGTGCCTCACTAAGTTGCAGAGGCTGGCTTTGAACTTGTGATCCTCCTGCCCCAGTCTCCCAAGTCATTGGGATTACAGACGTGAGCCATGGCACCCAGCCTGAATTTGTTCTTTTACTTATAAATTTTGAGAAGATGGACCCAAATGAAAAAAAAGTCCAAAATTATTTAATAACCCCTGTTTTTGGCACTGAGCATATTCCTCATCCTAATTCAGGGAGTACCTTGCCCCAGTCCCAACTGAAAACTTGCTCATTTGCAACTGAGTTGAGATAGCTTTATTCCAGGTCTCCTGTCCTTTCTATGGGTCACCTCAGACACTAATAATGATTCCAACCATGCAGGCTTCAAATTCTGTTTACAAAATGGCACTATGAAAGAATGATGATCTGATCCTCAGGCAGGCCCTGTCCATGTTTTTCTTGTAGATGCAAGAGGAACAGTGTTGGCCAAACCTGGGGCAGAGCCTCAATTACAAAGAGAGTTTAAGAGTAGCTTCCAAAATGTTCAGAGTCAATCTGACTTTAAGCTCAGTTAGACCCAAGGACTCAAACACATCCAAAGCTAGCTCCTGACACTCCATCTTGGCTCAGACATAGTGTCAAACAGACTCTCCCACAATGGTCTTGAAATAGGTCACTGGAGGTTGTGGGGCTACATCTTTCCTCATTCATGTCCACTGGGAAAGAGTGAGAGCTCTTGCCCCAGCATTCCCACCCAAAGATTCATTGTCTCTTGCTAAGAGCCATAGCCAAGTAGTAATGATGCATGGCATTTTTGGTTGAAAGGTGATGCCAGCAAGCCATTGAGATGATATGATTATGTTAAGATCTGCATTCAAATGGATATTAGACCCCTGCTGTCTGCCTCGGCCTGCTACTTTGGAGCTCTAGCGGGACTCCCGGAGAGTTCCCATTGGTTGGGGAAGTGCGGTAGGAGGGATTTTGGAAGAGGGATTTCCTGTTGGTGTGTGGGTCCGGGAGAACGCCTCGTGTGTGGGTCAGCATTTTTCCCGGGAGCATACAGGGCATTGGCGGGAGTTTCAAAAATAAAATTTGTTCCTGTTTGAGTGGCTCGTGATTTTTGTGCCCAGCCAGACTGCGGCAGTCTCTCACTGGCCTCAATCTGATCACATGACTTTCTCTGAACAAATCCATGTGACTAGGAAATGTGGTAGGCTAACTAGCTCAGACTCTAAGCCAGGAATTGAAATACTACCACTACCTCATGGGCTGAAAGGGAAATGGGACAGAGCTATCAAGAGAAGGGAAAATACATAGGGAACAAAAATACTGCTGCAACAACCTCTTACCAGTAACTCTGGCAGTCATTACAAATTAGGGAACCCTGCTAATCTGTCAAGAGTTACAAGGTTACCAGCCCCACATCAGTATCATCTCTCCTGAAGGCTGGGGAGTTGTCCTCAGCACTATAGTAGAAACACACCAAAGTAGAATCGCATTTAAAATTATTCTGGTTAAATCAATAAATATGTACAGATAGTTTTATTGTTTTGACATTGTAATAACCATAATTTTAAAAAACTTCATATTAAAATATACATATGGAGAAGTGTTTGTATATTAAATATAAAGGGCATCAAATTTTCATATACTAACTATACCCAGATGTGTTAAATAATGAGTATTTATAGCTAAAGAAAAACTGAAGAGTTTTTCCCATATACATGTCAAAATATTATCAAAGACATTATTTAGCATCATCCATGAGAAATATGTTGTTAAATTTAAAAAAGAAGCTTTATTTGTTTGAAATGTTTTTACCAGTTAGATTAATTAATCTGTAAAAGCAAGACTGTCATGATTAGCACATAAAACAATAACCCTTATGATTTCAAAGAGGATCCTATGGAAGTCAGAGCTGTGATGTCAAAAGGATTCAGTAGCTCATTGAAAAGCTCTGAAATGCTTTCTTTGTGGACATAAAGAGAAATAAAAAGGGAACTCATACAGAGATAAAGACACAAAGAAGTACTACATCGCAGTACACTGAGTGTTATTGTTTATATTAAAATAAACCAGCCTGCTCATGTTGCCTGAGCTGGGTATGGAGACCTCATGAGCTATGGCAGCTACCCACAAGGACCCCACCAGAGAATCTAACAATTGCTAGGAAGGCTAACTCTCTGCATGGGCTTTCTTTAAAGGGTACATAGAAAACATTGGGGCCAGCAGCTAATCATAGGGTTGTGGGAAATGCCAGCTTTTTCTTAGAACCTTTTCAGAAAACACCAGGCAAGTTTTGAACAATCTACTAAATGCGTAGTGTTATAAATCAATGGGCAATCACAATAATATGCCTGTAATCACACAGAGAGAGTGTTTAACAACGGGTTAAATTTCCTTCACTGTGGATAGGACTTCTTCCTCTGAAATTCCCATCTATTAGATCAGCAGTGACATTATTCCTTGATTGTACATATTGAATAAATAAATGCATGCATGCATGAATGAAGAGAATCAACTCCTGATTGGATTTGGGAAGTTTTCACACAGGGCTGTTGCTTTAGGCTCTGAACCAAACTTGCGTGTGAAGAGTCCGAGTTTGCTCCTTCTTACAAAATAGTGATGTGTGGTCTGTGAGCTAGTTTTAGGCCATGTTACCATGCTGTTTTCTAATATGGTTATAATACCTATATCAGAGTCATCCCCGCCTATACAGTTCCTTTTAAAAAAGTTAGAAAAGGTGTCCCTTAAGGACTCCATGACCTGAGACTTGGTCAAAAGATGGAGCCTTTGTACCAAGATAAAAGGTTTCCCATTCTGTGGAAGACTTGGGGAGGGGAAGAGAAATGGGGCTGGATTTTCACCCCCACTAGGTTACCTTTGTGGAAAGCATAAGTGTTAAAACCTTGGTTCATCCTGTAAGAATACAAAATAATTATAAGAAGAGAGAAAAAAATATATATTTCTTTATTTTTTATTTTGCAGAGTCATTTCCCTCAGATCAGTTTCTATTAATAAAAGTTATGATCAATGATTGTAAAACTCATTTAACAGAATGTATTTAATTGTTAAAAATTCAGATTTCCTTTATATTGTTTTTCAATGTATTCCCTCTTGTTAATATGATTTTTTCTGAAGGCTAGATAAAAAATATCATTTGAAGGGTCCTTACACATCCAATTATTATATGTGGTCATGAAGACTTTCTATTCCAATCTTACTGGAATTCTTTCAAATTAAAATGTCATTGCTACTCTGAAGGTTATTATTACTTTTTTAACTTCTTTTACATCAATGAAGGTTGATTTTTATTTCTTTTCCCCTATACCTTCCCAATGGCTATTGTGATCCACTGAAGTCTCCATTCTAATTCAAAGAAATGGGATACATTCAAAGCAAGGAAAATGGAGGAGTCGTGATGGAGAATTGTAATGGAATCTATTTTATCCTGAAGCAATAGCAAAATGAATTCAATTTGCACAAAAGGACTCTGATTTGCAGCCAAAGGACTAAAAAGGTCTTTCTGTTTACTTTTCATTAGGAAAGTATACATGCCACATTCTTTTCTGACTAGCTCATAGCCATGAAATGAGCTTGCTTCTTCCAGCTGTTGGACTTTGCAAGCTGAGGCTTGTCCTGTGTGTTGAAATGGAAAGGCGTGGAACTGTGAGCCAGGAGACCCAGTTTTGAATTTCAGCTTTTTAATAGCTGTCCTTATTCTTGGCAAATAACTAAGTCTCTTCCTTAGTTGTAAGGTAGCGGGGTGGGAATGGCAGGTGTTAGATTAATAGGCGATTACACTAATAATAGAAGCTGCAATTTATTGACAGCCTACTACACACTTATTAAGTACTTGCAATTTCACTGTCTCACTCTGAGAAATCCAGTGAAGAAGATGATTGTACAGGAAAGTAGCTAAAAGTGTGGCTAGGTCAGATCATCTACCAGGGTTCCAGAGGTGTAGGTGTCAGAGCTAGGATTGGGTCAGAGGTCTCAATCTTGGATTGCTTATGGAATAATTAATGCTGACTGAAAAGCAATCAACAACACAAATGTTACACTAAACAGTTTTCTTTTTTTTCATACACCGAAGTGTGTTAACTTCAGAAGTATTCCACTGAGTGTTCCAAACCTGTTAGAAAGAAACACAACTGCTCTTTCAACAAACAAGCTAAGAATAGCTCTCTGTAGACTTGGGAATGTAAATTGTCACTGCCAAATCCACTGATGTGTCATATACCAAATATCCTCATTTTTCATAGTATAGCTTCAGATTTCATTTTACACAATTCATATTTTTCTTAAGAATTGGATACTTACAAAGAAAATGCCCCACACTGCTGTAAAGCCAATCCCAAAATAACAGAGTGGCTTCTGAAAGGGCTGAGAAATTGTCATTAAGAGGGTAAGCTTTAGGTACGTTTGTTTTTAATCTATCAGATGACTTCAAAGAAGCCTGAGTATATGGTGAGTACTTATTTTATTCATGCAATCATTCAATAGAATGTAGGGATTGCTTATTGTCATGGACACTGGAGATACAACAGCACCCAGGGTGGAAATGGTCTCTGTCCTCACAGAATACACATGGGGAGAGAAAATAAATAGGCAAAACAATACACAAAACATGTCCATATTGGAATAAGTTCTATGAAGCAACTATGATGATTTTTCTAGAGAATAACAGATGGAGGAGGAATTCCATTTTAGCTGGAGAGAAGGCTTTATTGAAAATTGAAAGGTGAAAAGAAGCCAGGAACCAGGCTTGCAGACACTGAGGCAGGTCAGTCTGGCAACTTTTGGAAACTGTGTGTGGCTGGTATAAAAGAAACTAGAACCAGGTGCGGAGGCGCACACCTGCAATCCCAGTGGCTCAGGAGGCTGAGGCAGGAGGATCATAAATTCAGAGTCAGCCTCAGCAACTTAGCAAGGCACTAAGCGACTTAGTGAGATCCTGTTGCTAGATAAAATATAAAAAAGGGCTGGGGATGTGGCTCAGTGGTTCAATCCCTGGTAAGGAAAAAAAAGAAAGAAGCTAGGAGTCAAACTCCATAGCTAACATCACACCTAATAGTGAAAGACTAAACGGTTTTCCCTTAAGATCAGGAGCTAGAGAAGGATGCCCACTCTCACCACTCTGATTCAACATAGGTTCTTAGACAAGAAAAACAATGATTGAAAAGAAAGAATTAAAATAATCTGTTTGCAGATAATATGCTCTTGTGTGTCAAAAATCCTAAGAAATTAATAACAAAATCTGAGAGCTAATAAATGAGAACAGGATAGTTGCAGGATATAAGATCAATATACAAAAGTCAATTGTATTTCTAAACACTTGCAAAGCACAATCTGGAAATGAAATTAAGAAAACATTCATCTACAACAGCATCAATAAGAAATAAAATATCTACAAATAATTTTTACAAAGTGCAAAACTCACTCGTTGAAAATCATAAAAAAAAAAATTAAAGACATCCCGCTTTGGAGGACTTAATATAGTTAAGATAGCAATACTTCCCAATTAGTTCCTGGGGCTGGGGTTGTAACTCAGTGGTAGAGCACTTGCCTAGAACATATGAGGGACTGGGTTCAATCCTCAGCACCACATTAAAAATAAATAAATAAAATAAAGATATTGTATTCATCTACAAGTAAAAAAATATTTTTAAAAAATCTTAGTTCCTTTTTTTAGGCAGAAATTCACAAACCAATCTTATAATTCATTTGAATTCATATAAAAGGTCGAAATGATCTTGAAAGACAAAAAAAGTCAGGAGGACTCACACTACTGATTTCAAAACTTGTTGTAATGTCATAATAATTAAGACAGTGCAATACTGACATAAGCATAGACTTACAGATTAGTGGAATAGGTTTAAGAGTCCAGAAATAAACCAGCATATCCATGATCATCTGATTTTTCACCAAAGGTACCAAGACCATTGAGTGGAAGAAGAATAAATACTGCAAACCTTTCAACAACTGGTGCTGGGACCACTGGATATCCACAGGCAAAAGAATGAATTTGGACATCTTCCTTCTACTGATTACAAAACCAAATTCAAAATGGATCAAAGGCCTAACTGTGGAGCTAAAATTATAAAATGGAAAAGCACAGTTTAGGGAGGGGGGTGTAGTTCACGGGTTGAAGTAGATTGTGTGGCTACCATGTTTGAGGCCCAGGTTTTAATTCCCAGCACCACCATAAATTATATGTGTGTGTGTGAGTGTATGTGTGTGTGTGTATGTGTGTGTGTAAACAAAAAAAAAACTTAAAAGTTTAGGCCAACATAATTTTTGATCAGGCAGTGGTTTTCTTCAATGTGACAACAAAAGCATAGAAAGAAAAAATAATTGACCTTCATCAAAATCATAAACTTTGTTCCTCAAAGAATACTATCAAAAAAGGAAAAAAGACAATCCACAGTATGGGAACAATTTTGCAAATCATTTATCTGGTAAGGAACTTGTATCAAGAGGTATAAGGAGTTCTTAAGAATTCAGTAATTTAAAAAAAAACTAATTTTTCAAATAGGCCAGTGATTTGAAACAACATTTCTCCCAAGAAGATATATAAAAGACCAATAATGTATGAGAGGATTTCAACATTATTAGCCATAAGAAAAATATAAAGCTGGGCATAGTAGCACATGCCTGTAATCCCAGCGGCTTGAGAGGCTGAGGCAGGAGGATTACAAGTTCAAAGTCAGCCTCAGCAAAATAGCTAGGCCCTAAGCAACTTAGTGGGCCCTGTCTCAAAATAAAAAGGGTTGGGGATGTAGCTCAGTGGTTAAGCACCTCTGGTTTAAATTTCTATGAGAGAGAGAGAAATGCAAATCAAAACCACAATTATTGTGGTGTGAACTGATAAATATAATTAATAAGAATGTAAGTTATAGGATATAAATTAGTAAAAAATATAGATTGTAGATATAAGATTTTGATCAGTGAAATAAGATGATTATAAAGCAAGAACTGTCATAGACAGGCCTAAGACTCCATTTTGTTGCCTTTATTAAAAAAAAAACTGTTATAAGAGCTGTTTCTGAGAAACTGAAATGAAAGATGTTTTCTTAAAATATATTGTCTTCTGTACTTTGTACCCCACAAAATGTACCTAACCCAGGATATGGTGGTCTTGGTGACCCAAGACTTTGAAGTAGATTCTCACCCCCATAAACCACCTGCTCGAGCTCAGAATATGGTTGTCTAACACCTGCTCAAACCCAAGATGCGATTGTGAGTTCCTGTGCTAATTGCTGTCTTAGCTTCTGTGACTGGTTTGCTTGCATGATGCTAAGAAAAGCCCCTGAGTTGTGGTTTTCATCTTTAAGTTCCCAGGATACAGGCCAGGAAATTGCTGTTCTCTCACAGAGGTGGGTGACAGTCCCTGGCCAGTTAAATAAAGCTCTCATTGATTTGAATTTGGACTTAGAGTGTTTTCTGAAGCGGCTCCCCATAACACAATGAGATAATACTTCACACACTAAGATGACTATAATAAAAAAGACAAGTAATAATAAGGGCTGTCACCAATGCAGGATGTGGAAAAACTGCAATCTTCATATACAGCTGGTGAGAATGCAAACTGGTACAGCTGCTTTAGGAAACAGTCCGGCAGCCAGGCATGGTGGTGCAGGCCTGTATCCCTGTGGCTCCAGAGGCTAAAGCAGGAGGATCATGAGTTCAAAGCCAGCATCAGCAACTTAGTGAGGCTCTAAGCAACTCAGCAAGCCCTTGTCTCTAAAAAAATACAAAATAGGGTCAGGGATGTGGCTCGTGGTTGAGTGCCCCTGAGTTCAATTCCTGGTACACTCCCCCCACAAAAAAAGAAAGAAAACAGTCCAGCAGTTCCTCTAAAACTCAAATGGAGAGTTACCACATGATCCAGCAATTTCACCCCTAGGTACCTACCTACACAAGAGAAATGAAAATGTATATCCACACACAATGTTGAACATAAATGCTGACAACAGTACTATTTATAATAGCTAAAAAGAGGAGAAAATAACGTGAACATCCATCAACTGGTGGTAGGGTACATGTTCTATGTCCACACAAATAGAGTTTTATTCAGTAATAAAAACAACAAAACTAATGCGTGCTACAATATGACAGATCTTGAAAACATTACTGGAAATAAAGGAAGTTAGTCACAAAAAGTTATGTAAGATTCTATTTACATAAAAGGTCCAGACTAGGCAAATATATACAGATAGGAAGTCTATTGGTGGTTGTTGCATGGAGCCAGGAATTTTGGGGGGAAATTGACCCCAAAGCCACTCCCCCAATGCCACCTCCTCCAGCCACACCCCATCTGCCTCCAGCCACCACTCAGTTAATCCCATCAGGGATCAATTCACTGATTAGATTAAGGCTATTGCCCAGTTATTTCTCCTGCAAAATCTTGCTTGTCTCACATGTGAGCTTTAGGGGAACACCACAACTGAAGAGAAGGATGAATGGCTGGAAGTTTTAAATTTTCATTCTGACTTGTGCATAAAGGATAACTTAGAAGAGGGTAAAAGTGGAATCAGGAAAAGCAATACAAGTCAGGTAGAAGTGGATGGGCATTTGAATTAACAGATATTACAAGAGAAATGCTTGGGAATCAGAACATTCGTGTATATTTATTTGATGTAGTTATATTTCATAAATATATATTAATAGTTAATTAAAAGCAAATATTTGTTGAAACACATGTTCACATGTTTTGGTTTAAAAATGCAATTTATTTTTCTTTTTTTTTCTTTTCTTTTTTTTTTTTATTTTGAGAGAGTTTTGCTACATTACTGAGGCTGGCCTTGAATTTGCAGTCCTCCTGCCTCAGCCACCTGAGTAACTGGGATGACAAGTGTGAGCCAAAATGAACCCAGCAAAAAATACGATTTCTGATATATAACTAATAATCTGTTATGTAATAGATAATTTTCTGAGAGTTTTGATTAATTTAACTCTATTCTTTTAATATAGGCAATTCTCTAAGGAATATTACTTAAATTTTATCCAGTTTTCAACATTTGAAATTCACACAAGATTAAAAGAAAATTGTTAAACTGAGTCTTAATTTGGTAACTCAAATGGTACATATCATGGATGCTCACGGAATTTCAAGACCTGAAGGGATCCTAAAAGTCACTTATATAGTTCACTCAATGACCATTTTTTTCCTATAACATCCTTGACAAGCAGTTGGCCATATTTAGATATCTAATCGATGCTGGATGTTCATTAACAAGATAATATGGGAATTTTGACCTCTCTGAAGCCTGGGTTTGGTCATTAACATTTTTACTGGATATTTTAAAAGAACCATTTTAAAGCTGTTCCTTTTTAAAAAAAAAAATACCTATCAGAAAATACTATAAAGAAATTAATAGAGTAACAGTGGTCCACTTTATACTTTAAATATAGCCCTTGCTGCTCTGCCATTGCAACTTATTTTTAAAATGTACATGTTTCTTTCTCTTCCTCTCTCCCTGATCTCTCCCCCTCCCTAATCTCAGGGGAAACAGGATTACCTTTCTTCCCCATCCCAGACAAGAGTTATCTGCCCTTGAGCATGCACCCACCATAGGAATGAAGTAATCCAGACTTTGGGGATGACTCCAGAAGATCTCAGAGAGGAGTGGCCCCCAAGTTAACAAGTGAATTACAACTCCAACAGAGAACACCTGGAATGTAGCCTTAGAATCCCTCTATAAAAGCCCCCCTGTTCCTGCTGATGGAGAGAATCACAGCCTTGGGACAGGAGTCCCCTGTGTTTCTCTTCTAGCAAAGCAATAAACCTTCTTTTTACTTTTTCTCAAAACCATGTCCTTGTTATTGGATTGGCATCAGGGACAAGGACCGAGTTTTAGATAACAATAGTTAAGCAATTATAGTTATTTTTACAATTTTTTTTTTTTTTTGTCAAATACGTTTCTTTCGGGGAGGGCTGAGGAGTACCAGGGATTGAACTCAGAGGCACTCAATCACGGAGCCACATCCCCAGCCTTATTTTGTATTTTATTTAGAGAAAGGGTTTCACTGAGTTGCTCAGGGCCTCACCAAGTTGCTGAGGCTGGCTTTGAACTCATGATCCTCCTGCCTCAGCCTCTCCATCTGCAGGAATTACAGGTGTGCGCCACTGCAACCGTCCAGATATTTTTCTTAATTGAGTTTACCTTCACATGTAAAGAAAGTAAATTGTCTAAATGAAGTCAGGAATCAGAGTTCCTTCTCTATTAAATAACCTGATCACCAAAGAGGAAAACAAACCATGTTTAGTAACAGAAATAAACAAATATGGCTGGAAGAACAACCCATATCTCAATAATAACCCTAAATGTTAATGGCTTAAACTCACCAATTAAGAGACACAGGCTAGTAGAATGGATCACAAAACAAGACCCAACAATATGCTGCCTACAGGAGACGCATTTG